>NC_037671.1:38430713-38745922 GCF_003255815.1 Theropithecus gelada
TCCTTCCTTCCTTCCTTCCTTCCTTCCTTCCTTCCTTCCTTCCTTCCCTCCTTCCTTCCTTCTTTCCTTCCTTCCCTCTTTCCTCTTCCTTCCTTTCTTTTTGAGATGCAGTTTCACTCTTGTTGCCCAGGCTGGGGTGCAGTGGCACGATCACTGCAACTTCTGCGTCCTGGATTCAAGTGATTCTCCTGCTTCAGCCTCCCAAGTAGCTGGGATTACAAGCAAAAACCACCATGCCCGGCTAATTTTTGTATTTTTAGTAGAGATAAGGTTTCAACTTGTTGGCCAGCCTGGTCTCAAACTCCTGACCTCAGGTGATCTGCCCTCCTTGGCCTCCCAAAGTGCTGGAATTACAAGCGTGAGCTACCTGCACCTAGCTGATGGCACCTTATCTTTTGCTGCTGGGATGGATGTTCTGCTCGAGCCCTAAGTCTGCTGACCAGCCCTTGCCCTTGAGAAGGGGAAGAGGTAATGGGGACACAAGGTTGGGGAGATGGCCTCACAGGAGAAGCCCAGCACCCCATCAAGTTTCCAGAGGCTGGCTGGGCTTGGTGGCTCATGCCTGTAATCCCAGCACTTTGGGAGGCCGAGGCGGGCAGATCACCTGAGGTCAGGAGTTCGAGACCAGCCTGGCCAACACGGTGAAACCCCATTTCTACTAAAAATACAAAAATTAGCTGGCCATGCCTGTAATCCCAGCTGCTCAGGAGGATGAGGCAGGATAATCGCTTAAACCTGGGAGGCGGAGGTTGCAGTGAGCCGAGATCGTGCCACTGCACTCCAGCTTGAGCAACAGAGCAAGACTCTGTCTCAAAAAAAAAAAAAGTTTCCAGAGGTCAGTAAGGTGTCCCAGGCGCTCTAAGCTATTCCCCTGAGGGACTTACCAGGGGATGCTGGAGTAGGAAGTAATGGGCACAGGAGGAATGAGGCTGGGTACCTGGTCTACAGGGTCAAGTGTCCCCTGAGGGGTTTGGAAGGCAGACACTTGCTCTTTCCCCAGGTGTCCACTGGGCTTACTCCCAGACCCATTCAATGGTTGCTCAAATGTTGCCTCCGCAGACAGACCTTTCCTGATCAAACAGTACTCACTAGTCTTTTAGATCCTTACTCTGCCTTATTTTCTTCATTGCACTTAATACCACCTGCCATTACATTTAGTTGACCCAAATGAAAGTATTAAATACCAGCATTTTAAATCATTTGTTTATTGAGACAAGGTCTCCCTCTGTTGCCCAGGCTGGAGTGCAGCTCACTGCAGCCTTAACCTCCCAGGCTCAAGCAATCCTCCCACCCCAGCCTCCCGAGTAGCTGGGACCACAGGCATGTGCCACCATACTTGGCCAATTTTTACTATTAGTAGTAGTAGTAGAAACGGGGTTTCAACATGTTGTCCAGGCTGGTCTCAAACTCCTGTTCTCAAGTGATCCTCCCGCCCCAGCCTCCCAAAGTGCTGGGATTACAGCCATGCGCTACCACGCCCAGCCAACAAATAAATGTTGAACGAATGGGTCAATGAATCCTTGGGCTGAGTATCTGGCAAAAAACTTAATAGAGGAGTTGGATGTGAGTTGGAGCTGACTCTCACCGAGGGGACCATTTCTGGGGCAGGGACTGGACAGCCAAAGGGCAGGAGCTGGGGTTGGGCAGCTGGAGTACCCGGGCAGAGCTGACACAGTCCACTGGGGAAGGAGCCTCTGGTGAGAAACCTACTGTGTGCCAGGCACTGAATTGGACACTTTTCTAGTCATCTCTTTTAGTCTTCACAACAGTCCTGTGACATGGGTCTTATCACCCACTCTCATTTTACAAATGAGAAAACTGAGGCTTAGAGGAGCTAAGTAACTTGTGTAAGATCACACAGCTTACCACCCCACAGAGCAGCCCACATCTGCAGTCTTTCTTCTGCATCTCCCTGCCTCCTTGCAATTTTGCTTGTTTCATGGAGTTTTGACAGCCCCAAAAGAGCATGTGAATCTCTAGAGCTGGGGCCAGAGGTCCAGGGCTCCCTGGCCTGTCCTACCCCCATAGGACCCCAGATGCGTCATGCTTTTTCATTTCTGTGGCGGTCTCATGGTGAGGATGTCCGTGCTGGCCCATCCTCATTATGGCGAGGAGGTTCATGCTGGTCCTGCTATTTGGGGCAAAGAGGGTGGCTGCTGTGCTCCTGGGGCAAGATGGGGTCCAGGTGGCCAGGATAGGGGACATGACAGCCTCATAGCTTTGTGGGGCTTTTGTCTCAATCTCTAAGAAACCAGTCATCAATTCCCACACCATGTCTCTGCCTCCAGAGGCTCACAGGCTGACTAGGAAGACAATGCAACAACAGCAGCCACTTCTCAGGCACTAGCTGGGCACCAGGCATTCTAGTTGGCGGTTAAATGTGCTGAGTTAGGAGCCAGATGCCAGATATGAAAATCATATTCACCACTTTCTTAGGTATGTGTGACCTTGGGCAAATTACTTAACCTCTGTGGGCCTCAGTCTCTCCATCTGTACCAGGGGAATAATTATATTGGAATAGACCAAAGCAGCCCTGATATCTGGGAGCTGCCTGGTCCTATCAGCCAGGACTTGGTTACTCAGAGCTGTCCAGCTTGGTGCAATTCGGTCTTGCTATGCTGAACATAGACAATTTCACAGACATCAGCATCGAACAAGGCCATCCGTGAACAGGGCAGACTAACACAAAAATGAAACTACTCCATAATCATATCTGAACACAGACAAAACATGAATATTGTCAAACCACAGAAATGACCCAAATCCCCCTGTAGAGCTAAGCTGAGTGGAGGCTGCTGGTTTACCAGCCGTAGCTTCAGCCTTGCTCTAGTCTGCTTTCCTGCTAGGCAAGATGTGTTAAGACTCCCAATCACAGTGTTACCTCCATTTCCTGACAGCATCAACCCAGGACAAAACCTCGCTTCCTTAACCCCTTCCCAATCACCTAACACAGCTCCAAACATTAGTAACGCCCCCTTCCCGGGGCGCCCCATGACCCCCATGGTGCATGCTCTCCCTTGTTGCAAGGAGTCATCAGCTCAGCTTGTTCCCCCACACGCGTGTTTCTGGTGATCTCTGGTTGGAGGCATTGAAAGTTCCTACCTCATTGGGTTGTTGTGAGGAATATACTTGAAATGATACAATTCTAAGGCTCTTTCAATATGCTTGTCACACTTTAGTATTATCCCCATTTCACAAGGAGGACACTGAAGTTCAGAGAGAGGACCAAACTTTGCCCGAGGTCACACAGGAGGTAATGACAGAGAAGGGATGTACATTCAGGTCTCATTCCAAAGCTGGTTTCCTGAACGCCTGCCTCTATGCTCATAGGGCACAAGCCAACAGGACAACCTTGGGTTGGTGTCTAGGGAGGAGAAGAGCAAAGGGCCCTTGGAACTCAAAAGAAGAGAGCCTCAGGCTGGAGAGGCAGGGTATCGAGGATGACCTGAGTCACCCTCTCCTCCTCCCGTCCCTTTCATGACTCCCCCAGCTGGATCCTCCAAGGACTCCCTCCCAGGCTACCTGGCTGCTGAGCAACACAGGGCCAGTCAGGCCCAGAGTGGGGGTCAGTGTCAGCAGAGTCGGAGGCCTGAGTCACTTCCTGACCCTTGCTCAAGAGCATCCGGAGCCACAGCCAGAGTGGCCACTCGTGCCCTCAGAAGGTCACACCCACTTGGGCCATGAGCATGTCTTTGGTATCCCCACCTTCCCCAACTCTGCCCCGCTCAGGTGTTTAAGACATGCAGCATCGGCCGGGCGCGGTGGCTCACGCCTATAATCTCAGCACTTTGGGAGGCCGAGGCAGGTGGATCACAAGGTCAGGAGATCGAGACCATCCTGGCTAACACGGTGAAACCCCGTCTCTACTAAAAATGCAAAGAAAAAAAAAAAAAAAAAAAATTAGCCGGGCGTGGTGGCGGGGAGGCTGAGGCAGGAGAATGGCGGGAACCCGGGAGGCGGAGCTTGCAGTGAGCTGAGATTGCGCCACTGCACTCCAGCCTGGGCGACAGGGCAAGACTCCGTCTCAAAAAAAAAAAAAAAAAAGACATGCAGCACCATCCTGACCTGGTGCCACATCCTAGCCCCTTTCCTTACTGGATCCTCAAACCAGAAGAAAACCTGAATCTCTGAGCTTACTTACTCTCCTTTGCCTGCGTCCGGCCTAAAATCTGGCTTCCTGGACCCCACCCCAACTTCGGAATCAAGGTACCTTGCACTGGTGCCACCGATCCCAAAGGTCCAAAACTGCAGCACTCCCAGGCAAGCAACTCCATTCCTTAGGCTCCCATGGGATCTCAGGGTCAGAGTAGGGGGTGGAGGAGGGAAAAGGCTGGGGAAAATATCAGATACCCCAGGGTAGGATGGACTAGGGAGACCCGGTTGGATCAGTAGACATGTCCTTATGATGTGGGCAAGGCCATTTCCTTTGAGGAGCATTTCTCTTAACTCTAGGCCACTGCAGAGCCTCGCGACCAAGAGCAGGGACTCTAGAACCGGGCTCTGCCCTTACCAGCAGTGTTACCTTGGGCAAATTACTTAGCCTCTCTGTACCTCGGGTTTCTCATCTCTAAAATGAGGATAATCATAGTACTGACTCATAGGCCTCTTACCAGGATTAAGTGAGTTATATAAAACACTTAATGACTGGCACATGGCAAACACAAGTGTTTATTAAATGACTCTTTTACATCTAATGGGCTGACTCCTCCATTCATTCTCCACACATTTGCTGATACATTGCCATGTGCCAGAAATGAAAAGACAGATTGCCTGACCGAAATAATGGCGGGCGTTATTGTGTGATGCCGGCACCCCACCCTCACCTCAGAATGGTCTTCCAAGTTGTGCCTGAGGCTGCAGGACTGCCCGGGAGGGTTTGGGGAACAGAGTCTGGGGGCTGCAGACTCCCTAGTGTGGACCCCCGGCTTGCTGTAAGCCCCTAGCAAGTTTCTTTCCTTGTTCAGTACAGCTTTTCTCTTTTCCACAAAGTGAAGCAAGTGGTCCCCGCCCCTTCCGCAGCCCCATGCCTGGGCCAGAGAGGGGTGGACAAGTCAGGCTGGGCATCCAGAGCCCTTGCAGCCATTTCCTCCCCCACCTCCCCACCTTGCTCCTCAGAGGCCTTTGTGGTTTGAGCATAGAATCTCCATCAGGCTGCACAGGCCACCAGACAGGTGGCAAGGGCCTCGATTTGTCATTGTCCTCATAGGGCCTTAGGAAGCCCACAGAAACTGTCTTCAAAGCTGCACATTTGGGCCAGGTGCAGTGGCTCACGCCTGTAATCCAAACACTTTGGGAGGCTGAAGTGGGCAGATCACCTGAGGTCGGGAATTGAAGACCTGCCTGGCCAACATGGTGAGACCTCATCTCTACTAAAAATGCACAAATTAGCCATGAGTGGTGGTGTGCACCTGTAGTCCCAGCTACTCAGGCTGCTGAGGCAAGAGAATTGCTTGAACCCCAGAGGCGGAGGTTGCAGTGAGCTGAGATGGCGCCACTGCACTCCAGTCTGGGTGATAGAGTGAGATTCCATCTCAAAAACAAACAAACAAAAATTCTGCACATTTGAACCTGCATGCATATTTGGTATTATAGAATTAGTGCTGTTAATTTTAGGTTTAAGAATGTATTGTGGGCCAGGCGCAGTGCCTCACACCTGTAATCCCAGCACTTTCGGAGGCCGAGGCGGGTGGATCACGAGGTCAGGAGTTCAAGACCAGCCTGGCCAAGATGGTGAGGTGGTGTGGTGGCAGGCACCTGTAATCCTAGCTACTCGGGAGGTGGAGGCAGAGAATTCCTTGAACCCGGGAGGCGGAGGTTGCAGTGAACCAAGATCAGGCCACTGCGCTCCGACAGACCGAGACTCCGTCTCAAAAATAAATAAATAAATAAATAAAAATAAAAGTATTGTGTATATGTAGTTTTTTAAATCCTTACCTTTTAGAGATACAAAAATATTGATGAATAAAATGATATGACGCCTGGGTTTTGCCTCAAAACGATGGTGGGGGAGGAATGTAGATGAAATAAAATTGATTATGAGTTGCGGTTGCTGAGGAATCGGGGTCACGGGGGTTCATTGAACCTCCTATCAGATGTGGTCCAGAAGCCTCAGATCTGGGAGCTGGCTAGAAATGCAGACTCTCGGCTCCACCCCGGACCTACTGAGTCAGGATCCATATTTTAATCAAATAAAATGCCCAGGGGATTCCTGAGCACACTGAGTGTGAAAAGCGCTGGCTTACTCTGTTCACTTCTTTTCTGCATGTTTGACATTTTCCATAATTAAGAGGTTGTGGGGTTTTGTTTTGCTTTCCTGTGTCTTCACAGTCACGAGGAGCTCTTCCTACGGAGACCAGGGCTGGAGGGAGCTGGGAAGCGCTGCCTCCCGGCTCTTGCCTCCTGCTTGGACCCACTAGCCCCGCCGCTGGCCGGCGCTCGGTCGGGAGGCACCGGGGTCCCGCAGGGCAGCCCTGACCCCGTGCCTGGGCCGCACCTGCAGCCGGGGCTCCGTCGGGCCGGGCGGAAGCGCGGCAGCGCAGGGCTGGGCAGGCCCGGGCGTGGCGGCCCCAGCGCACCTGGGCGAGCCGGCAGGTGGGAGCGTCGCGGCCCGGGGCCCCCGCCCTCGCTCGGGGGAGGAGCGGGCGGCGCGGGGCGGGCGCAGCGGGGGCCGGGGCGCTGGAAGCCCGTTGGGCCGCGAACGCAGCCGCCACGCCGGGGCCGCCGACATCGGGTGCCCGGGATGAGCCTCATCCGGAAAAAGGGATTCTACAAGCAGGACGTCAACAAGACCGCCTGGGAGCTGCCCAAGACCTACGTGTCCCCGACGCACGTCGGCAGCGGGGCCTATGGCGCCGTGTGGTGAGACCCCCGGGCCGCTGGGGGGCGTGGGGGGGGTGCGGGGGGCGGCGGGGCGGGCGCCGTGCGCTCCCCTTTCCTCCCAGCCCGCCCTGGGCTGGCCCCTCGTCAGCGCCACCTTGACCGCGGACCTCAAGGCGCAGCGCCCTCCCCGGGGCCACTCAGCCGCCATCTCCCTTTTCTCACCGGGTGGCTGAGTGCGGTCTCTGTGGGTCGAATTGGGACTGGGCCTGGTTCTCCAGGACTGTGCCCTTGCAAGATCCCGGAGTTCATCGGGCAGATCCTCACTGTTACAGACAAGTACACCGAGGCCCCAAGAGGGGGAGGTGGCTCGCCAAGTTGCAGAGAGAGTGAGACTCCTTCCCTGCTGTGGATCCCGTCGCAATGAGACGATTGCTACCCCTGGCGCTGTGCCCCTCTCTCAGCTCCTGCCTGACTTCCCACTCCCTGCCCTGCGTCCCGGGGCTCCCCCATATTCTAGGTGGTGGTCATCGTCCCCTCTCAGCCCAGCTGCCCAGTGGGAGGGGTCAGGGCGATCTGGGAGATACGGCCCAGGAGGAGAGCCTCGCCTGCTGACCTGCCTGTGCCCCACAGCTCGGCCATCGACAAGCGGTCAGGGGAGAAGGTGGCCATCAAGAAGCTGAGCCGACCCTTTCAGTCCGAGATCTTCGCCAAACGCGCCTACCGGGAGCTGCTGCTGCTGAAGCACATGCAGCATGAGAACGTAGGCGGTGGCTGCCCCGGGGAATGGGGCGGGGGCTGCCCTGGGGAGTCAGGGGCAGGCGCAGGCCGGGCCTCCCGGTGTGGAGAGCTCGGGATAGTCTCCTCCCTGCTCCCCGATGGTGCCTCTCACCTCACTGTTGAAAGGAGGGGGTACTGGGACCTGCCCTGCCCACTTTCCAGGAAGGGGTCAAAGGGTATTTTTGGCAGGACACACTTTGTGAGGTACAGACTGTCTCATCCTACAGAGGAAATTGGCACAGGGGAACTTTGTAATTGGTTCCATGTCTGAGAACTTGTGGCTAGCTGGGACTAGAATCCTAGTTAGTGTTGTGTCCACGTGACCCTGATAACAACAATATACACATATTGAGCACTTCCTGTGTTCTAAGAGCTCTGCATACACTAACTTGTCTGGTCCTCATGATATATGAGTTCTATTGCCCCGTGTCACAGACAGGGAAACTAAAGCACAGCAAGTCTCACAGGTTAGATGGTTAGTCAGTAGCAGAGCTGGGGTTTCAATCTGGGCAGCGAGGCTCAGGGTCTAAGCACATGACCATCAGATTGGCTTGTCTGATAGAAGCAGCCAGGAAAACCAGGGGCCCAGCTCAGGGCCTGGCAGGCAGGCTTTGCTGCAGGATACCTAGATTGGAGGGCAGACATTTCAAAGAATCATTTCAAAATGTTATGTACATTTTAAGCCCATCCTTCTCCAGCAAACCCCTCCCCTATTCCTCCAGCCAGGGTGATCTTGCCCTTGGCTCTGAACCAGCCCTGTGGCAGGCAAGGATGGATGTGGCTGGAGACCCAAGGTCGGGGCAGGGCATTTGCTGGCTGGAAAGCTCCTTCCCTGTTCCCTCCTTTTTCCCTTCCGCCCTCCCCTTATGCTTTCCTGCTGCCTGTGTGAGTTGAGAGTGGGTTTGCATTGCTTGCCCTGAACACCAGACTTGAAAGTAATGAGCACACCTCATTCTTCTCCCCATCTTCCCTTCTCCTCAGCCTGACTCTCTGTCATGATTTATTGCAAACTCCCTCCAAATCCAGGGGATTCCTCTAGGCCTCTGCCCTTTTTACTGCTTCCAAGAAGGTTGGAGACATGCCTCCTGCTGCGGGTGGTGTATTAGGAAAGGGTGGATGGCCCTGTGCATGGCCAGGGCCCAGGAGGAGGTGGGAGGAGAAGGAAATATCTGTCTAGCCCTCACAGGTGACTTTTTTCCCAGGTCATTGGGCTCCTGGATGTCTTCACCCCAGCCTCCTCCCTGCGCAACTTCCATGACTTGTGAGTCGGGCTGCACTGGGTTCTGGGGCATTTGCAGGCCTTACTTGCTGCTGGAGAGCAAGGTGGGGAGGGTCCAGGGTTTCTGTTCTGGGTGTGGCGAGGAGAAACTCCTTCCCTGGCAGTCCTGTGCCTTTGCTTGTCAAGGGTGATTCTCTCTGGAAAGATGCTTTTGGCCAAAGGCAGGCAGGAAGAGGCAGGAAGGACTCTGTGGGGTGCTTGCCTGGCAGGGGGAGGTCTGCACAGCCGCTTTGCTTTTTACCCAGTTTTAACACCATGAAGACACATCTGCCAGTCCTCACAGGGTTAGCACCAGCTCACCTTTCCTGGGGACACAGATGTGAGTCTGGACCTTGGAACTCTTTCTAGCACGAAGCAAGGATTAAGAAGCCTTGGCTGCCTCTGGCTGATGGGGGTGTTTCACAGAATGGCAGAGAACCAGAACATTTAGTGCAAAATGTGTAGCTTTGCCCGTGCAGTGTCTGAATGAGACTGGACTATGTGGACAAGATGGAGAAGTCAGTGTGGTGTGTAGAGGCCAGCAGCTGGCTTGGTCAAGCTGAATCTGGATTGATCCTACAGGCAGCCTCAAGACCTGGGGATCTGAGCAGGGAGGTGATCTGTTCAGATGGGATTTGGGGGATGCACTCTGGCAGCACCAAGAAAGGAGTAGGAAGCAGCTCTGGGGCAGAGGGGAGAGCCTGAAGGTCAGTGTTAGTGATCTAAAGTAGAGGTGATGGGATGCCAAGAGCAGACTTGAGGCCGCATTTGGGAGGCAGGGCCAACACAATGTTCCGTCTGTTGGGGTGCAGTGGCTAAGTGAGGTGGCAGAGGTGGGGGGACGTGCAGGTTCTGCTTGGAATACAAGGGGGAGGAAGAGCAGATCTTGGGGGAAAGATAATGAACTCCATTTTGGACGCTTTACTTTTAAAGAGACTGTGAACATTCCAATGTTTAATCACAGTTGCAAATAAATATGAACCTCAGCAGAGGAAAGTCTGGGCTAGGGATGTGGATTTGTGCTGGAATAATCACCGATGGATTATAGCTGACACCTGGGAACAGATAGTTATAGAATGCGGTAAGATAGTATTGATTCAGATATCAACATGAAAGAGAAGATCCGAGAGGATAAGCAGATGGAAGAAGCTGAGAGGGCCTGATCGGAGGCAGAGGAGAGTCAGCAAATAATTGAGAGGGAGTTTCTTTCTTTTTTTTTTTTTTGGAGATGGAGTCTAGGGCTCTGTTGCCCAGGCTGGAGTGCAGTGGCGTGATCTCGGCTCACTGTAAGCTCTGCCTCTCAGGTTCATGCCATTCTCCTGCTTCAGCCTCCCGAATAGCTGGGACTATGAGTAGCTGGGACTACAGGCACCTGCCACCACGTCTGGCTAATTTTTTGTATTTTTAGTAGAGATGGGGTTTCACCGTGTTAGCCAGGATGGTCTTGATCTCCTGACCTCGTGATCCTCCTGCCTCGGCCTCCCAAAGTGCTGGGATTACAGGCGTGAGGCACCGCGCCCGGCCAGGAGTTTCAGACTTGGTGAAAAGTTAGGTCAGAAGAAAAGGGAGTCATGGTGTGTTTGTTGGGTGTTCACTGGTGATCTTGAGCTGAGCAGTCTGGCAGTAGGAGGGAAGCAGAAACCAGGTTATCTCAAGACTGGGAGTTAAGGCAGTGGAATCCAGGAATGTGGACCGCCCTTTCTAGAAGTTTGGTGGTGAGAGAGGGAGAAGGGGTGGTCAGTTGAAGGTGCAAAATCAAGGGAATGTGGTTCTAGCACAGAGAGGCTTCAGGAAGATTGTCGCCAAGATGAAAAAAACAGTGCCCGAGTGGAGGGGAAAGACAGGAGGGGACTGGGCATGGAGAGGGCCCCAAGGGAGGTGTGTGGTCAGGCAGGAGAGGGCTGCCAAAATCCAGCGTCTCCTGGAGATGCCTCCAGCATGTCCTTTCAAAAATATATATATATTTTATAATTTTTAAGGTAATATTTATTTAAAAATTTTTTAAAATTATATTCTAGAGATAGGGCTGTGTTGCCCAGACTGGAGTGCAGTAGCACAAACACAGTTCAACCTGTAGGCTCAAGCCATCCTCCCGCCTCAGACCCCCAAGTAGGTGGGACTACAGATGCATGCCACCATGTCCAGCTTTTTGTTTTGTTTTTAAATTTTTATAGAGATGGTGTCTCACTATGTTACTCATCCTGATCTCGAAATCCTGACCTCAAGTGATCCTCCCACCTCAGCCTCTTGAGTAGCTGAGACTAAAGGTGCATGCCACCACACCTGGCTATTTTTTTTTTTTTTTTTTTTTTTCTGAAAGATGGAGTCCAGGCCAGGTGCAGTGGCTCACGCCTGTAATCCCAGCACTTTGGGAAGCCAAGGCAGGCAGATCACCTGAGGTCAGGAGTTTGAGACCAGCCTGGCCAACATGACAAAACCTCGTCTCTACTAAGAATACAAAAATTAGCTGGGCATTCTGGCGCGCACCTGTAGTTGTAGCTACTCAGGGAAGCTGAGGCAGGAGAATCGCTTGAACCTGGGAGGCGGAGGTTGCAGTGAGCCGAGATTGCACCACTGCACTCTAGCCTGGGCGACAGAGCGAGACTCCACCAGAAAGAAAGAGAGAGAGAGGGAGGGAGGGAGGGAGGGAGGAAGGAAGGAAGGAAGGAAGGAAGGAAGGAAGGAAGGAAGGAAGGNGGAGGGAGGGAGGAAGGAAGGAAGGAAGGAAGGAAGGAAGGAAGGAAGGAAGGAAGGAAGGAAGGAAGGAAGGAAGGAAAAAGGAAGAAAAGATGGGGTCCCTATGTTGCTCAGGCTGGTCTCAAACTCTTCGCCTCAAGCGATTGTCCAGCCTCCGTCTCCCAAAGCACTGGGATTAGAGGTATGAGCTATGCCCCCTGGCCTATTTTATACTTTTTATTATTTTTTGTCTTTGTCCTGGACTTTGCTGTTGCTACAACAGTTACATTTTGCTGGCCTGATCCTGTTGTGCAATTCCCTAAGAGGCTGCAGTAGCCTCCCCATGTCCCCCTTCCACCCTCCTGGAAACTGTTGTATTGTTTCCTTCTTGGAAAGGTGGACATATTATTTGTGGAGCCATCTCAGCTGGGCATGACCCTCTGAGGGATAAAATATTTGGACAGAAGCCAAAGGAAATACTGGCAGATGTTTCTAACTCCTAGCTGTGGCTTTCCCTGGAGTGTGGAGGAGGGCAAGGAGAGAGTACCTTTGAAGAGCGGGAACACAGTTCCATGTGGCTTTCCTGAGCACGCTCCGACTGCAGCGCTTACTCTGAGCTCTGCCAGTTGGGCGGCCTGCCACAGGAAGGCTGGGAGCCAGGAGCCCAGAGGCCTGTGTGGTGATCTGGCTGGCTGACGTGGGGTTGGTTTTTGCATACTGGAGGGTGTCTCTATGACCCCTGTTCTGCCCTGAGGCCCCTCCTCTGAGCACAGACCTGGGGCTGGGTGGGACCCAGCACTGTCCCAAGAAGCCCTCATGCCTTCCAGCTACCTGGTGATGCCCTTCATGCAGACGGATCTGCAGAAGATCATGGGGATGGAGTTCAGTGAGGAGAAGATCCAGTACCTGGTGTATCAGATGCTCAAAGGCCTTAAGGTGGGTGGGGAGTTGGAGGGTGGCAGAAGGGATGCCTTGCTGTCGAGACCTGAGGTTTGGGGGAGGCTGGAGGGAGCACACTGTTACAGGTCGGAGGAGGTTTCTGAGCCAGCCTGAAGTGCCTGGTGTGGAAACTGGGCCATGGACTCACCCTTCTCTCTCCCACACACAGTACATCCACTCGGCTGGGGTCGTGCACAGGGTGAGTGCTTTCTCTGCCATGGTCCTCAGAGGCCCCTGTCCCATCCCTGGGTGTGGGGTTCTTTGGTAATCAAGGAGTGGGAAAGGTGGAGGGAGAGGACACTTCCCAGAAGCCCAGAATGTGGAGTTTTCAGACCCAGCCATGGCCCAGGAAGGCCTGCTCCAAAGATTCGCTGTGTCCCAGGGGACTTCATGGGGCATTGCTGCGGACAAAGTGAGCCCTGAGCTGAGTGTTTTAGGCTTCAAGAATCAGGAACATTTTAGAGCTGGATGGGCCCCAAGAGAACACCTAGTCCCACCCTCATTTTACACATGAGGAAACTGAGGCCCAGAAGGGGAAGGGGCCTGGCTGAGGTCACACCCCTGGGTGGTGGTGGAGCTAGGACAAGCTCCATCTCTGCCTCAGCCTAGCATGCACTCCCTGTCTTCTCCCCAGGACCTGAAGCCAGGCAACCTAGCTGTGAACGAGGACTGTGAACTGAAGGTGAGTGGGCTGCAGGCTCAGCCCAGAGGCGGGATGGGCCCTCCCCCAGGGATGCCCCTGGAAGCCGCTCCCAGAGCCTCCTCCTCTCAGCAAGTTCCTTTTCCATTTATCCCGAGCCATAGATCCTGGATTTTGGGCTGGCGCGGCATGCAGATGCCGAGATGACTGGCTACGTGGTGACCCGCTGGTACCGGGCCCCCGAGGTGATCCTCAGCTGGATGCACTACAACCAGACAGGTCAGTGGTCAGCGCCTGAGAGGGCAGTCCTGGGGCCATCTGGTCACTCGGTGCTGATTGACTGCCGGGCCCCAGTCAGACAGTCCAGGTGACACTCCCCCTCCCTCTGCAGTGGACATCTGGTCTGTGGGCTGTATCATGGCAGAGATGCTGACAGGGAAAACTCTGTTCAAGGGGAAAGATTGTATCCTTTGCTGGAAAAGCCAAATTCCATCTAGGGATTCCTTCCTTCAACAGACACTTTATTTAAACAACTGTCTTTTTTTCCTTAATATGAGAGTGATGTATACTCCCTGTAAAACAATTTGTAAATGCAAGGCTGGATGCGGTAGTTCACGCCTGTAATCCCAGCACTTTGGGAGGCCAAGGTGGGAGGATCATTTGATCCCAGGAGTTTGAGACGGGAGGTGGCAATAGGGTGAGACCCCTTCTCTAAAAAATTTTTTAAAATTAGCCAGACATGGGCCGGGTGCGGTGGCTCACGCCTGTAATCTCAGCACTTTGGGAGGCCAAGGCGGGCAGATCATCTGAAGTTAGGAGTTCAAGACCAGCCTGGCCAACGTGGTCAAATCCCAGCTACTCGGGAGGCCGAGGCAGGAGAATTGCTTGAATCCAGGAGGTGGAGGTTGCAGTGTGCCCAGATTATGCCACTGCACTCCAGCCTGGGTGACAGAGTAGACCCTGTCTCAAAAATATATATATATATATATAGATAGATAGATAGATAGATAGATAGATAGATAAGCAAAATGATGAAAAATGGGTCACCTATAATTCTACCACCATATGGAAAATACATTTTGGCACCGCACACATTAACTGAGTGACTGTGTGTGCAGGACAGGCCTTTGGTGAGAAGATGAGGAAACAGAAAAGAGTGACTGGGATGAAGGCTGAGAAGTCCACATGTACTTGTCCGGTAGGGAACCCCCTCAGCCTGGCATGTTGGAAAGCTCTCCAGAGCCCTGAGCCCTGAAGAATGAGCCTCTCCTGAGAGCTCATTGGTGGTTAGGCAGGGCTGGAGCCTGGACAATCAGTTGCCACGGTGCCCAGCTGAAGTGATGGTGGGGTCGTGGGAAGGGCAGTCTCAGACCCACCAGGAGAGCAAGGCTAAGCCTTAACCTGCCACCAAGACCTGGACCAGCTGACCCAGATCCTGAAAGTGACCGGGGTGCCAGGCACGGAGTTTGTGCAGAAGCTGAACGACAAAGCGGTGGGTGGTAAATGGGACCTAGCCTGGCCTGGGAGTGTGCTTGACTGACTGGGCCCAGTGGGCTGGAGGCTCACCCGCACCTTCCTGCAGCATCCTCCTACCCTGGCAAGCGCTCTTGTCTTCACCTCACTGTGGACCCGGACCTGAGCCTTCAGCCCTGCTCTGAGGCTTTTCTGAAATCCCTGCTCTACATGCTGAGGCCAGAGCCCTAAGGGGTTTGATGCTTTTCTGTCTTCCAGGCCAAATCCTACATCCAGGCCCTGCCACAGACCCCCAAGAAGGATTTCACTCAGCTCTTCCCGCGGGCCAGCCCCCAGGGTGAGTCTCATAGCCCGCTCCCCAGGGGCCTCTCAGTGCACCCCAAGGGCGGGCTCTCCCGCCCCGGTGTGAGGCTCATGGCTCTGCCCCTGCAGCCACGGACCTGCTGGAGAAGATGCTGGAGCTAGATGTGGACAAGCGCCTGACAGCCGCGCAGGCCCTCACCCATCCCTTCTTTGAACCCTTCCGGGACCCTGAGGAAGAGACGGAGGCCCAACAGCCATTTGATGATTCCTTAGAACACGAGAAACTCACAGTGGATGAATGGAAGCGTAAGAGCTGGGGCCTCGGGCTTCCTCGCCTCCACCTGCAGCCTCTCTTCCTTGCTTCCTCCATCTTTATGCCTGGCCTCTGCCAGCCCTACCTGCCACCTAAGGCTCCTGCCCCCTCCTTCTTGGTGGGCATTGTCTCCTAGGTGCTTCTTTCTCCTTGAGCTGACTTCGCTCTCCATGCTCTCTCTGAAGGGAGGTGGACTTTCTCGCCTCAGCACCTCCTTACCCACCTTAAACCATGCTGCCTTTCTCAGAGCACATCTACAAGGAGATTGTGAACTTCAGCCCCGTTGCCCGGAAGGACTCGCGGCGCCGGAGTGGCATGAAACTGTAGGGACTCATCTCACATGGCACCGCTGGCCAGACACTGCCCAAGGACCAGTATTTGTCTGTCACTACCAAACTCAGCCCTTCTTGGAATACAGCCTTTCAAGCAGAGGACAGAAGGGTCCTTCTCCTTATGTGGGGAATGGGCCTAGTAGATGCAGAGTTCAAAGATGTTGGTTGGGAGAAACTAGCTCTGATCCTAACGGGCCATGTTAAACTGCCCATCTGGAGAACTGCCTGCAGGTGGGGACCTTTCCTTCCCACTGGAGTGGGGCTGAGAGGGCGCTGGGCCAGGCCAGGGGCCTATGGCAGTGATGCTGCATTGGTTTCCTAGGGATGCTCTAACGAATTACCACAAATTGAGTAGCTTGAAACAGCAGAACTTGATTCCCTCACAGTTCTGGAGGCTGGAAATCTGGGATGGAGGTGTTGGCAGGGCTGTGGTCCCTTTGAAGGCTCTGGGTAAGAATCCTTCCTTGGCTCTTTTTAGCTCGTGGTGGCAGTGGGCAGGCAGTCCGTGGCATTCCCCGGCTTAGTGCTGCATCACTCCAGTCTCTGTCTCTTCTGTTCTCTCCTCTTTTAACAACAGTCATTGGATTTAGGGCCCACCCTAATCCTGTATGATCTTATCTTGATCCTTATTAATTACACCTGCAAATACTCTATTTCCAAATAAAGTCATATTCTTAGGTTCCAGGTGAACATGAATTCCAGGGGGAAATGATTCAACTCACTACAGATAGCTGGGAGGGAGGGGCCCCTTCCTGGGCCCTGTGCTGAGGCCTTGTGCTCTGTGAAGGAACCAAATGTGTTTGGCTGCTAAATTAAGGGAGTTGCGGAGAGAGCTGCAGCTGGTGCGATTGCATTCAGGTTATTTTGGGTGAGTGATAAGCAATCAAGATATGAAACAACAGCAGGCTTGGAGACTGCGAGCTGCACAGGCAGAAATGGGCTCTTGCCTGGCTTGATGGCAAACCGTTCTGCTCCCTTTGGGAGATGGCACAGCTCTCCAGAGCTTTGACCTGACAGTGGCTAGAACCTCTGTTTTTATCTGAGAAACGAATTTCCATGTGCGCAAGCTATCAGGGGCACAGTGGGTCTCAAATTTCCTTGTGCACCAGGGGAATTGTTAAAATGCAGATTCCTGGGCCCCATCCCAGGGCTTGTGACTCAGCAGGTCTGGAGTTGAGACCTTAGAATGTGCATTTGAATGAGGACCTCTCGCCCTGACCCAAGCCTAGTGATTCTGATGGATATCAGACATTTAGTGGATTTCAGTCATACTTGATTTGTTGGGAGGCCTAAATCAACCTACAGCAGAAGACTGGGGGGCTTCAGATGGAGCTTCACACTCATCTTACAGGTGTTAAAACTGAGGCTCAGACAACTTTTTGTTTGTTTGCTTGTTTGAGACAGGGTCTGGCTCTGTCACCCAGGCTGGAGTGCAGTGGCACAATTACAGCTTACTGCAACCTCAACCTCTTGGGCTCAAGCCATCCTCCCACCTCAGCCTCCTAAGTAGCTGGGACTACAGGTATATGCCACCCAGGTGCACCAGGACTACAGGTGGCTAATTAAAACATTTTTTTTCTTTTTTGTATAGGCAGGGTTTCTCTATGTTGCCCAGGCTGGTCTTGAACTTCTGGATTCAAGTGATCCTCCCATTTTGGCCTCCCAAAGTGCTGGGATTATAGGCATGAGCCACCCTGCAGGCCCAGACAGCATTTTTAAGGCCTTGAAACTCTTCTGTATGATACTGTAATGGTGGATACATATTGTGCATTTGTTACAATCTGTAGGACTGGATAACACAGAGTGAACCCTCAAGTAAACTATGGACTTCAGTTAATAATAATGTATCAGTATTGGTTCATAAATTGTAACAATTGTGCCACACTAATGCAAGATGTTACTCATCAGGAAAACTGGGGAGAGAGGCGGGAAGTACATGGGAACCTCTGTACTTTCTGCCAACCTAAAACTGCTCTAAAAAATAAACAACAGGGCCAGGGGCAGTAGCTCACGCCTGTACTCCCAGCACTTTGGGAGGCTGAGGCGGGCGGATCACTTGAGGTCATGAGTTCAAGACCAGCCTGGCCAACATGGTGAAACCCCATCTCTACTAAAAATACAATAATTAGCTGGGTGTGGTGGTGCATGCCTGTAATCCCAGCTACTCGGGAGGCTGAGGCAGAATTGCTTGAACCTGGGAGGTGGAGGTTGCAGTGAGCTGAGATTGCACCACTGCACTCCAGCCTGGGTGACAGAGTGAGACTCCATCTCAAAACACAAAAAACAAATACCCTGAGGCCACAGAGACATTAGGTCAGATACCCACAGCTGGGAAGTGGTGGAGTCAGGATTGGAACCCAAGTAGGCTTGACCACTGCACCCAGCTTGAATTCAGGGTTGCCCAGCCTTCTGTCTTCTCGCCGCTCTCTCTGAGACCCTTACTGCTGACTGTGTCCATGGTCTCTGTTTTCTCTCCCACAGAAAGGCCCTGCTGTCAAGGAGTTGGGGAGTCCTCGACTGGGACTGGCTAGTCTTGCCACAGCCCTGGCCTCGCTGGTTACTAAACTGCCCCAGGTTCCCTGAGTCTAGATCCCTCTAAGTCTCCTTCTGAGAGTCCTCACTGCCACAAGGAAAAAGTCCAGCCTTCTTGGCCTGGCATTCAAAACCTCTTGTGTTTTGAATCTCATCAGCTCCCACTGCCTCCCCTGGTCCTTATGTCAGTGTGAGACACCAGTCCTGGGATCCACCATAAGGTTCATTCTGCATCATTCACAGGTTAAAAGTCCTGACAAGTGCTGCAGTACACAGAACTGTTCAACTCATTTAATCCAGAACTTCCCAAATTTACTTAACCACAGGACCCGTTTTCTCCCAACAGCATGACACTCATAGCCTTTTTCTGCCCAGTGCAGCCCAGTGCACAGGTCCCGATACTGCCTCTCCCCAAGTAGGCTTGGCCTTCTTTTAGTGCCCGTGGGTGGAAGGCCCTCCATTCTCCTCTCCATTCTCCTTGGCCTTCAAGGCTTTGCCTTAGGCCTCCCTCCAGGCAGCTGTGGTCCATCATCCCCCCTGGGCTGCAGGCCCTCTCTGTGGGCAGCATTTACAGTGTGTGGTTTGGCCTCCCCTTCCCGTTGCCCACTGTGAGCAAATATCTGTGTGTGAATGAATGAATGATGACTGAATGATGTCCCCAGGGGCCTGTCGGTCACTTCTTTGCCCCGACCAGGCCAATGTCATATGGAAGGTGGCAGAGAGCACAGCAGGAAGCAGAAGTGGGCGGCCCTGGGCTGTACCTTTGAGAATCTCTATTCTCTCAGACTCCCAGACCGCACTCCTCCCCATCATCCTTTGCTGTCCCCCTAGGCTGTCCCCACTCCGGAATTAAACCTCAGCCCCCTCCCACAGAATTTTCTCAAACCTGTGAAGTTTCTACAAAAGGTGGTGGAATGCTCAGCAGCGCAAGGTGGGGGGTGGAGGGGGTGGGGGCTCCATGGGTTTGGGTCTTGCCCAGTGGGCACATGGCCTGTGTGATAGGAAACAAGTCCATTCTCCTGCTGTCTGCGGGCAGAGGAGCTGGCGGGGTGGGGGAGGGGGAGATTTGGGCTCAGGTACTCTTGGTGGATGGGCTTCGTTCTGTGGCTGATGGGGTGGCTTAAAAGATCTTAACAGAGAGATCAGGAAGCCAGACTGCAAGGTGGGGGGCATTTCCTAACAGTAAGTGTGCCCTCCATTCCCTCTTTTGAGGAACAGAGAGTATCTTTGCTGGGGCCTGAGTCATCCATGAGAACAGAGAGCAGCGGTGTCCCAGGGCAGGGCTTGCCTGGCGTGGATTGGGGTGGTGCTGCTCCCAGTGAGGGGCAGCATAAGGGGAGACAGAAATGGAGGAACAGCCCCCGTAAGGGCAAGCCCAGTATACACCAGTGCCCAGAACTGCCTGATGGAGGAACAGCTCCGTAAGGGCGAGCCCAGTGTGCACAGGTGCCCCGAGCTGCCTGCATGAGGCTGGAGGCTAGTTTGGATGAGGGCATGGCTCAACTTTCACTTGGCACATTGAAATAGCTTTTGCTGTCTGCTAGGGTGTGGAAAACTGTTTTTCCATGCCCCCAAGCAGTGCTGCAGCCATAGGTGAGGAGGGAGGTATCTCTCCCTGCCTCTCCTCCCAACTCTTGGCTTTTGCATCCTTAAATTTGGTTGAAACAATTCCCTAAAATCTAATGCTGGGAGGCTTCCCTTCTTTCATGACACAGTGAACTCAGGTGCTCTATCTGCATTCTCCCTAAATCCTCCTGAGCTTTTAGGTAAGAGGCCGGTGACTTCACAATGGGCAGCAGAGGCCTAAGGCCATTCCATCAAACTGAAGATGGTGGCAAGTTGTCCTCACTTCTTTGTTGAGCACCCAGGGGTATATCCTGGAGCAAGGGTGGTGCCAGGGATTCTCCTGCTTTGGTTCCTCCTGCAGGGTCCCGGCAGCTGGACAGCAGCCCTCACTCTGGGTGGATGACACTCAGTCAGGGGCTTTTGGCCATTTTTTGTGCCCTCGATCGCTTCTTAAAATCATCTTTTCTTTTCTTTTGAGATGGGGTCTCACTCCATTGCCCAGGCTGGAGTGCAGTGGTGCAATCACGGCTCACTGCAGCCTCGACCTCCCTGGGTTCAGGTGATCCTCCCACCTCAGCCTCCCAAGTAGCTGGGACTATAGGCATGCACCACTATGCCTGGCTAATTTCAGAATAATATTTTCGTACACATAAAATATGTAGGATTACAAAGTAAGCTAGTTATATTTATATACAGTTGTCAAAATATTTTTAAAATGTGTAACATGGTACTATGTGCATAGGTTTCTTTATTAACATATTGAATAACAAGATCTAGGGGTGGGCCTATTAAACAATGGTAAATTGAAGTAGAGATGAGTGTAAACAATATTCTAAGATACCTGTGGCAAACTGTAAAGGGATATGAAAAACTCTGTGGTTTCTATTGGCGCTGCTGATACAACTGCACTTTGCTCCCTTTGTTCATAACCCACGAAATAGAAACGACTGAAAATAAAGTTGTATTCTATTCCAATCCAAGTGCACAGACCCCTGAATTCTATAGTTCATGGACCCCAGTTATGAGCTATTGGAATGCGGCTGTTCTAGCTACTGAAATGAGGCTTTAGGTATCCTCTGAATTCCTAACAAACCCCCCAGCTCCACTCTCTATGATCACGGAGCCAGGCTGGAAACTTCCAGCACTGCACCTGGATGCCCACACACTCATCAGGGCCCACTCCTCTGGACCGCCCAACCTCACCATCCAGGTAGAAATGGACATGACTGGGGCATTTTGCTAGGGCAGCAGTCCCCAACCTTTTCGGCTCCAGGGACTGGTTTCATGGAAGACAATTTTTCCAAGGATGGAAGGTGGTGGGGAATGGTTTTGGGTGAAACTGTTGCACTTCAGATCATCAGGCATTAGATTCTCATAAGGAGCATGCAACCTGGATCCCTCGCATGCGCAGTTCACAATAGGGTTTGTGCTCCTATGAGAATCTTGTGCCACCACTGATCTGGCAGAAGGCACAGCTCAGGCTGTAATGCTCACCTGCAGCTCACCTCCTGCTGTGCAGCTCGTCCCTAACGGGCCACAGACAGGTATCAGCCCCTGCCTGGGGGTTGGGGACCCCTGTGTTAGGGAATTGGTGGAGGCCTCTGTATCTAGTTTGCAGAATGGGTGGAACTCTTCCATTCCTGCCCCACCATGGTCCCTCTAAGCAATTTTACTGATGAAGACACCTAAGCCCAGAGTAGGGCCAGGGCTCAGGTCTCCAATTTACCACTGCACCATTCTTCCTGCTGCCAGTGTGGTGTGGGCACGATGGAGATGAATGTGTGTTTTTTGCTCCCTGTGTTACTGCCCCGAGCCCCCGGCCACCATAGGCACAAAGGCAGCCACGCCTTGGGACAGGTTTGTGTTAACTGGCCAAGAGAAGGAGCTGCCATAAGACATTCCTCTCTGTGTTCCCAAAGGTCTCACTATTGAGAATATTTGGCCAGGACCCCGGGACGGGACGAGGTAGGGGATGAGGAAGGGAAGTGTGGTTGAGAAGCACTGTGGCTTAGATAGGAGGTTTCTCCTGACCAGAAGGAGGTAGAAAGCAGCCCCTGAGTACCCATATGCATTTGGGACGGTGCCAGCTCCCCACAACACCCTGACAAAACCCAGGAAGGAGCTGCTGGGTGTGCCCGGGGAGGCTGGACCCTAAGCCCAGGGCTCCTGGTTTTGTCTGAAATTTCTGTCTCTGGAGTGTGGCCGGGGGCAGCAGACCATGGACCCCAAACAGTCCCGTGGACTGGGTCAGTGGTCTTCTGAGACAGAAGTGTTGGTTACCCACCCAACAGCCATTCTCCCATGTTCCTTAAAGAACCTACATTTTATTCTAGATGCCGCTTGCTCGGGAAGGTGGGCCTTTCCTCCAGCTCCAGAGGGTGACCCATGAAAGCCCTAAACCAAGTGTGCCGATTTTCCCTTTGCTAGGGATTGATTTAGGACTCAGTCCTGCCCAAGAGAGCTTGGGAGAAGTCTGGGAAGGAGATACAGGTGGTCTGTACCTGCTACCTGCCCTGAAGATGGTTTTGTGAGCTCTGCAGCTCTGGCAGCCATGGTGTGACCATGAGATAGCAAGCCTAGGGTAAAAGGCCCACACACTGAGGACAATGGAATGCAAGGATAGAAAGATCCTAAATGCTTGGATACATCAGGGAACTATGAAACCACTCTGAGGACTGCCTGCCTCTAGACCTCTTGCTATGTGAAATAACTAAATCACTTTTTTAGCTTAAGCTGCTATCAGGCAGGTTTCTTGTATGTATGGCCCACACATTCTTAACTGGCACAGCATCTCAGTGGTTTCAATACAGACTCATACGCACGGGGGCTTTCTCCAGATTGTGGGGTCCATAAGATGCAGAAGTTTTCTAGGGTTCCAAGGAAGAACCCCAGTAAAGGTTACAGTTGGATTTCCTCCAGCCCAGCAGGATAGGGCATTGCCTTTAGAAATTTGAGTTTAGTTCAGCCTTTCCTTTTATCTTATTTGTTTCTTTTTTAGACACAGGGTCTCGCTCTGTTGCCCAGGCTGGAGTGCAGTGGCACAACCATAGCCCACTGCAGCCTCAAACTCTTGGGCTCAAGCAATCCTCCCACCTCAGCCTCCCAAGTAGCTAGGACTACAGGCACATGCCACCATACCTAGCTAATTTTTTTATTTTTATTTTTTGTAGAGACAGGGTCTTACTATGTTGCCCATACTGGCAATCTTTCTTTTTTATCCTCCATCAGAGGAAGTGGCACCCCTCTCTACTGCTGCTCTCTCCTTGTGTGGCACACTATAGTAGTTAACTGTTAGCTCTGGAGACATACGACATGTTATTCTCACCAGCCCTGTGATCTGGGGCCTCAGTTTCTTCATCTGTAAAATGGGGACAGTAACACTAAATAAATAAAAATAAGGAATGTACTCAGAACAGTGCCTGGCACAAAGGAAGTGCTTGCCAAGCATTAACTGTTATTTTTATTATTTTCCCTACCACATCCTCTTCCCTCCTCAATTACCCCATCTTCCTGACATCTCCACTTCCTCCTTCTCAGTAGCAGTTTTTCCCACTCACCTTGTGTCCATGTTAAATCCCTCCTCAATGGGTCTACTACCTTATTCCCACCTGGGTTCTTTACCTTCTTGACAAACTGTCTTCAAAGAGGAGTCTGTGTTTGTCACCTTTGTTTTCTCACCACGACTCCCTAGCAAACACCCTGACACCTGCCTTCGGCATCTACCCTTCGTCCACAAGGAATCTGTCATGTTCTACAGCAGTCTCTGATCAACAAATCTTGCCGTCCTGGGTCCTACGCCTCTCCACCATGCCTGCCACCCTCCTCTACAGGGAGCCCCTCTGCCTCAGTGGCGTGACTGTCTCCCACCCCCTAGTGCCTTCCAGCTCTATCTCCCCAGTCTGGTCACTGGGCCAGCTTCCTGCTGCCTTTGACCTAGCTCACAGAGCAAAGTCCTTAGCCTGTGGCTTTCCTTTCTTCCCAGCCGTACTGGCCCTCCAGCCTGGTCTTCTCTCTAGAGCCTGGATCTGACTCCAGAGGCTTTCTGTGGAATCCTCCCACCGAGCCACCCCATCTCTTCCCACTTAACCAGCTCTCCCATCAGACTCCCCCACTCTGACCCACGATGCCCTCTGTCTCTTGGCCATTTAGCAGGGCCACCTTGCTGGCTCCTCCCTGCCTCTGCCTTGTTTCCCTGTTCGTCCCACATCTAGGGGCCCCTCTGTGATAATGCTCCTCCCAGTTATTCTGTGTTGGCCACTTTAGGCCCCTTTGCACCTGTTCTATTATAAGATTAATAATACACAATGATTTCCTCCCTCTAGGCTCTTCCTTATCTGTTCTGCTGCCAGATTCTTCTTCCTTAATGCTGCTGAGACACATCCCCTTGCTCAAAAGCCAAAAATAGCCCCCTCTTGCTTACAGCACCAGGTACCATACCCTGCCTGGTTGTGTTAGTTCCCACAGTAGGAACACACCTGGGTTACAGCAGCTCTTGCTTATATTACAACCCTGGTATACGCAGCCTTTTGGGCAAGGTCTGCAGAGTGTGGAGTTAAGAGCCTCAGCTTTGCATTCAAAAAGACCTGGGGTTGCATCCTGGCTTTGCCACTTACTAGCCATGTGTATTAGGGTTCTCCAGAGAAACAGAACCAACAGGATATATGCAGAACTTGCAAAAATCTCTATCATCTATCTATATCCACCTATATATATATCATCTATCTATATCATCTATATTTATCATCTATCTATATCTGTATCATTCATCTATCTATCTATCCATCCATCCATCCATCCATCCATCCATCCATCCTTATTTATTTTTAGGAATTGGCTGACAAGATTGCCAGGGATTAGCAAGTCTGAAGTTTGTAGGACAGACCAGCTGGCTAGCAATTCAGGTAAGAGTTGATGTTGCAATCTTGAATCTGAAATTCATAGCGCAGGCCAGGCAGACTGGAAACTCAGGCAAGATCTCTATGTTGTAGTCTTAAGTCAGAATTCCTTTTTCTAGAAACCTCCCCCTTTGCTCTTGAGGCCTTCTCCTGATAGGTTGAGGCCCACCCTCAGTAGGGAGGGTAATCTGCTTTGCTTACAACCAACTGATTGTAAATGCTAATTCCATCTACAAAATTTCTTTGCAGCAACATCTAGACTGTTTAACCAAATAACTGGGCATGTAAGCCTGCTTGTCACACTATGCATTTTGGAGCAGGCTGTTTTCCTCCTCTGAGCCTTATTTTCCTTCTCCAAGATGGAATCTTGGAAGAGCTTAGCTCATAGGACTAGTGAGGGCAAAGTGCATACACAGAGTGCACAGTAAATATTAGCTATTTTTACTATTGTTGTGGTTGTATCAGTGGGTACTCAAAAACTCTTGTGGATGATGTTAATACTCTTGGGAATATGGGACCTACAAAACATGGCTTCTGCCCTCCAGTTTTTGGTTGGGTTGTGCAGGTATAACACGAAACTATGGAGGTGAACTGTGCTTATTCCCATCTGACTCTGTGGCCCAACAGACTGGTTCAGAGCCTTTAGTTCATGTACAAACTCCCAAAGGAACAAAATCTTCCAGAATTCTTCACATTCTTTTTTTGTGAAGGGAGGAAGAAAGTTTCTCCACTGATTTCTTCATTTTTGAGGGGATTTGGAACAATATGTCAAAAAGAATTAAATTTCACTTCTTCAGCAGCCATTTCACATTTTTTAAGAACTGCATATTTATGCCAGTAAACAACGAAGCAGGAACAAGATGATAGCTCCGTTTTCCTGGAAATCAGGAAATCAATCAAGCTGTCTCAAACTGAGATGTCTGCATTGTGAAATCCTGCTAACATTCCAAAAAGCTGTTTTAAATAAGAGTAATTTTTATAAATGGAAATTCTCTCCCTCTCTTTCTCCCCGCCTTACCCCTCTCCCTTCCTTCTTCCCTCCTTTCTTTTTTTAAACCAGTGTTGGCCACTGACTACTTCTGATGTGTTCAGCCTAGGCATCAATTTTTAAAAATAGGTGGGATGGGATATGGGTTTCTTTGCTTCTCTCTCTGAGACCTTTCCACTGTTTCTGCCCAATTAATTGGCATCCATCTCTGCCTGCCTAGGAGTCTGCTTGCCTTTGTCCACACCAGCCCTACCTGTTCCTATCCTTTTTTTTTTTTAAACAGTGAAGCCATTACTTCAGCTGCGTCTTTCAGAACCAGGAATAAATGATCTCAAAAGAACTTCTCTGTGTACAGTATTAAGATTTTTTATATATATATATGTATATATATAATATATATAATATAATATATACATATATACTTTTTAAGGGTACAGTGGGGCATGCCTGTATTCCCAGCTACTTGGGAAGCTGAAGCAGGAAGATCACTTGAGCTCAAGAGTTCAAAACCAGCCTGGGCAACACAGCAAGACCTCATCCTTTAAAAAACAAACAAAAACTTATACAAAGAACAACTTTTTAATTTTAGATTTATAGAATAGCTGCAAGAAGAGTACAGAGAATTTCCATATATGCTGCGCCCAGCTTCCTTCTTATTAATATCTTAGTACAGTACTTTTTTCACAACTAATGAACCAATATTGATATATTATTATTTATTTTTCTTGAGACATTCTCACTCTTTCACACAGGCTGGGGTGCAATGGTGCAATCTCAGCTCATTGCAACCTCTGCCTCCCGGGTTCATGTGATTTTCCTGCCTCAGCCTCCCGAGTAGCTGGGATTACAGGCCCGCACCACCACACCTGGCTAATTTTTGTATTTTTAGCAGAGGCGGGGTTTCACCATATTGGTCAGGCTGGTCTCAAACTCCTGACCTCAGGTGATCCACCCACTTCAGCCTCCCAAAGTGCTGGGATTATAGGGTGTGAGCCACCACACCTGGCCTGATACATTATTATTAAGTAAAGTTCATACTTTGTTCAGTTTCCTTTGTTTTTCACCAAAGTTCTACAGTAAAACTTACTTCCTAAAGTTTTACCTAATGTTCTTTTTCTGTTTCAGGATCCCATGTAGGATGCCATATGCATTTAGTCATGATGTGTCTTAAACTCCTCATGGCCATGACAGTTTCTCAAATTTTTCTTGCTTCTGATGAACTTGATGGTTTTGAGGAGGTCAGGGATTTTGTAAAATGTCCTTCAACTGGGACTCATGTAATGTTTTTCTTGTGATTGGACTCGGGTTATGTGTTTTTGGGAGGAGGACTACAGTAGTAAAGTAACCTTCTCATCACATCATATCAAGGCTATATCCTATTAATATGACTTAGCACTGCTGATGTTAACTTTGATCACCTGGCTAAGGCAGTGTTTGCCAGACTTCTCCACTGTGAAGTGATTTTCTCCCCCTTCTTCCCACACTATAATATTTGGAAACAAGTCACTAAGCACAGCCCATGTTTAAGGAGGGGAAGAGTACTCCACTTCTTTGAGGACGGAATATCTAGATAAATTATTTGGAATATTTCTGCATAGGCGATTTTTCTCAATAATTTAGGTCTATGGGCCCACAGGTGTTTATTTTATACTTTGGTTATAATCCAATAAATAACATAATAAAAATAAGTAATAATAGTGATATGGTTTGGCTGTGTCCCCATCCAAATCTCATCTTGAATTGTAGCTCCCATAATTCCCATGTATTGTGGGAGGGTCCCGGTTCCTGGTGGGAGATAACTGAATCAGGGGGAGGTTCCCCCATGATTCTGGAGGTAGTGAATAAGTCTCACGGGATTTCATGGTTTGATAAGGGGTTTCCCCTTTTGCTTGCCTCTCACTCTCTCGCCTGACCCCATGTAAGAAGTGCCTTTTGCCTTCCTCCATGATTGTGAGGCCTCCTCAGCCACATGGAATTGAGTCCATTAAACTTCTTTTCCTTTTTTTTTTTTTGAGACGGAGTCTTGCTCTGTCGCCCAGGCTGGAGTGCAGTGGCCGGATCTCAGCTCACTGCAAGCTCCGCCTCCCGGGTTTACGCCATTCTCCTGCCTCAGCCTCCCAAGTAGCTGGGACTACAGGCGCCCGCCACCTCGCTCGGCTAGTTTTTTGTATTTTTTTAGTAGAGACGGGGTTTCACCCTGTTAGTCAGGATGGTCTCGATCTTCTGACCTCGTGATCCGTCCGTCTTGGCCTCACAAAGTGCTGGGATTACAGGCTTGAGCCACTGCGCCCGGCCCATAAACCTCTTTTTCTTAATTACTTAGTCTCGGGTATGTCTTTATCAGCAGTGTGAAAATGGACTAATACAAGCAGTAAATAAATTTTGTGTTTTGAGATGGAGTCTTGAATTGCTTGAACCCCAGGCTGGAGTGCAGTGGCACAATCTCAGCTCACTGCAACCTCTGCCTCTGTGGTTCAAGCAATTCGCCTGCCTCGGCTTCCCAAGTAGCTAGGATTATAGGCACCCACCACCATGCCCAGCTAATTTTGTATTTTTATTACAGATGGGGTTTCACCATGTTGGCCAGGTTGGTCTTCAACTCCTGATTTCAAGAGATCCATCTGCATTGGCCTCTCCAAAGTACTGGGATTACAGGCATGAGCCACTGTGCCCGGCCAGTAAATAATTTTTTTTTTTTTGAAACGGGGTCTCACTATGTTGTCTAGGCCGAAGTACAGTGATATGATCTCGGCTCACTGCAACCTCTACCTCCCAGGTTTAAGTGATTCTCCTGCCTAAGCCCCCTGAGTAGCTGGGATTACAGGTGCCCACCACCATGCCTGGCTAATTTTTAATTTTAGTAGAGATGGGGTTTCACCACATTGGCCAGGCTGGTCTCGAACTCCTGACCTCAAGTGATCTGCCCACCTTGACCTACTAAAGTTCTGGGATTACAGGCGCGAGTCACCACGCCTGGCCAGTAAATAAATATTTAAAGAGCTCTACCTTTTGACTTGATTTGTAGGCTTTACTTCCTTTTGTGTGAATTGAGCCCATTTCCCTGAAAGGACCGGGAGGTACTGCTCACAGCCAGAGGGAGTCAACTCAGTGGTCATGCAAACACACGGAGTCCTGGGGGTGGGGGAAACATGTTTCATTTCTCCCATTTTGATGCTGATTAATCCAGAGTCCACTTTGGACGGGCACCCTGGAGGCCCTTCCCCCTCTCATCTGGCTTCTTGGTTGTTGATCCTCTCTCCCTTTTCCATTCCAACACCACCTATCCCCTGGTAAGACATGTAGGGGACCTTCATTCTATTTGCATGAAATAAGGAAACAAAATATAACAGATATAAGTCATGGGTAGTGTAGCTATCCTTTTGTTGCATGTTTTCGAGGTGGACTCTTCTGGGTACTTTAAATATATCATTTCTAATCTTCACACTAATTACACAGCAATTATTCCAATTTAACAAATATAGAAACTGAATCTCTAAGAGTTTTTTTTTTCTTAATTCCCCCAAAGTTTTCCTCTTACTGCAGTTTTTTCTTTTCAGTCTCTTCTACCAGCAACTCCTCTCATGCATCTCCTAATGGTGCCCATGGCTCTCTCCTTGGTTGCCCTTTTCTGTTCATGCTCCCCTCTAAATGGTCTCTTCTACTCTCCTGGCTTTACATACCATCCATATGCTGATGACTAGCAAATGCACATCTCTACCTTGGGTGTCTGTATTTGATTTCAGAAAAGTCAACGTCTTCCCTTGAGTGTTTTAAATCAAAAGTCAGAGGTTCTGCTTCTAGTAGTGGTGGAGTCGCTTGTATTGTATTATAGTCATTATAGAGATAATAAACAAACACAACCATTGGAAGGCACTGGAGAGACCAAAAGCAGGCAGAAACGAGACAGGGAGGAAACCACCAGAAGAAGGGAGTGCAGCGGGGAAGATTTGTGATCACAAGGCTTTTGCCTGAGGGTACTCTTCAGAACAGGTAGCACAGGATGGCCAGAAAGTGGCTAGTCTTACTGGTTTGGCAAGTCAGAGAATGGGATTTAGAAAGAAAATCTAGGAATGAAGAAACCACAGAGTTTATATGCACTTTTAACCACTTCTTAAAAGTGCATATAAAATTTGATTAAATCCTTGGTCAACTCCTGACCTGTGCATGCATAGGGGATACTTTAAGGAGCCCAGCAAGGAACAAGCAGAAGGTAAAAGACAGGAAGTTGAAAGAACTGAGCAGAAAGTTTAGCTGCTGCCCATCTCAAGGGACACAGAATTTGGAATTTTATGCCTGCCAAGTTAGCTGCCTGAAAATAAATGCTCTTCAGAGGAAGGTAACAGAATCCAGATTCTCTACATCATACTATCTATAATGCTTAGAATAATAAAGATTTTTTAAAACTCTAAACTTGAAAACAAGCAGGGAAATATGATCCATAGTCAAAAGAAAAGCAGTCGGCCAGGCACAGTGGCTCATGCCTGTAATCCCAGCAATTTGGCAGGGTGAGTCGGGTGGATTGCGAGGTCAAGAGATCAAGAGCATCCTGGCCAACATGGTGAAACCCCGTCTCTACTAAAAATACAAAAATTATCTGGTCGTGGTGGTGCGTGCCTATAATTCCAGCTACTCAGGAGGCTGAGGCAGGAGAATCACTTGAACCAGGGAGGCAGAGGCTGCAGTGAGCCAAGATGGCGCCATTGCACTCCAGTCTGGGTGATAAGAGTAAGACTCTGTCTCAAAGAAAAAAAAAAAAAAAGAAAGAAAGAAAAGAAAAGAAAAGCAGTCAATGAGAACCAATTCTGAAACACTTCATACTATTAGAATTAGTAGTCAAAGATTTTAGAGCAAATATATGTTTTCAAGGACTTTGAAAACACAGTCATAATGAATGAACAGATGGGCAATTTCAACAAAGAACTAGAAACTACAAAAAAGAACCAAATGGCAATTCCAAAATTAAAAAGCATGATATCTGAAGTGAAAAATCTCACTAGACAGGCTTAACAGAATATTGAAGATGAAATAAGAAAAGATGAACTTGGGCCAGGCGCGGTGGCTCAAGCCTGTAATCCCAGCACTTTGGGAGGCCGAGATGGGCGGATCACGAGGTCAGGAGATCGAGACCATCCTGGCTAACACGGTGAAACCCCGTCTCTACTAAGAAATACAAAAAATAGCCGGGCGAGGTGGCGGGCGCCTGTAGTCCCAGCTACTCGGGAGGCTGAGGCCGGAGAATGGCGTGAACCCGGGAGGCGGAGCTTGCAGTGAGCTGAGATCCGGCCACTGCACTCCAGCCTGGGCTACAGAGCGAGACTCCGTCTCAAAAAAAAAAAAAAAAAAAAAAGAAAAGATGAACTTGAATAAAAATCAATAAAATTTATAATAATCTGAGGAACAGAGAAGAAAATATTTGAAAAGATAATCAAAGCTTCAGTAACTTATAGGACAATATAAAATCATCTAACAGACACAAAATTCAGTTCCTAGAAGGAGAAGAAATAAGCAATGGGACAGAAAATTTTGGAGAAGTAAATTATTTGGAGAAATAATGGCCAAAATTTTCACAAGTTTGATGATAAATATAAGCTTACAGATCCAAGAAGCCCAACACAACTTGATAAATACAAAGAAAACTACTCTTGAACACATCATAATCAACCTACTAAAAAACAGAAAATCTGGAAAATGACCAAGAAAAACAGCATATACTACATACAGGGAACCATGAGTAGACAAATCAGCTAACTTCTCATCAGAAATATTGAAGGCCAAAAGACAATGGAATGCAATATCTAACGTGCTAAAAGTAAAACCCTGAAACCCAGAATTGTACATATACAATGTATTGATTTCATTATTATCATGTTGCTAATATCCTCACATACTTTAATATATTTATTATGCTTATTCTAAACTCTTGGTTCATCTGTTCTAATGCATCTCCTGATGGCATCTGTCATCTGGCCATGATTTTTTTTTTCTGAAGTGGTTGCTTTACTCAGATACCTTAGTTTGGTCTGTTAACTCATATCCCCTAGCTCCTCTGTCCAATAATGAACACTGGGGAAGGACAGAAGCCACAGTATCACAGAAATGAGCTAAAGGGTGTGTGTGTGTGTGTGTGTGTGTGTGTGTGTGTATGTGTATGTGTGTATATGTGTGTGTGAGAAAGATAGGACAGAGAGAGAAAGATGTGAAGGGTATGATGGGGAAGAACAAACACTAAGAGAGCCCTGGTGTATTAGTCCGTTCTCATACCGCTAATAAAGACATACCTGAGACTGGATAATTTATAAAGGAGAGAGGTTTAATTGACTCACAGTTCAGCATGACTGGGGAGGCCTCAGGAAACTTACAATCATGGTGGAAGGGGAAGCAAACATGTCCTTCTTCACATGGTGGCAGGAAGGAGAAGAATGAGAGGTGAGTGAAGGGGGAAGCTCCTTATAAAACCATAAGATCTCATGAGAACTTACTACCACAAGAATAGCATGGGAGAAACCACCCCCATGATTCAATTACTTCCCACCAGGTCCTTCCCATGACATGTGGGGACTACGGTAACTACAATTCAAGATGAGATTTGGGTGGGGATACAGCCAAACCATATAACCTGGGCACCAGAAAACCAGTAACAAGAAACCAATCTTCAGGTTAAGTCTTCATCTCAACCAGTCAGGGAGAAGCTATATTGGTAGGAGGGTTGAGAAGGTGACTTGAGGCTCTTCAACATCCACTCATACAACTCCTCTACAGAGCAGAACTTCTGCACTGTCCTGATTGTATTCCCTGAACGTCAGTTCAAAACAGCCCAGTACAATGTTAAATAGAAGCAGAGGTAATTAGATGAACCCATGGATATAAAGAGTCAAATATATATATACACACATATATATAAACACACACACATATAAAATATACAAAATATACATATATACAAATAATGCAAAATATATATACAAAATATATATAATCTCTTACAAAATTGAAATTTATCAAAAGGACAATTCCTTTTGACAGATACTTTGTCTCTTCAACAACCATATTTTTCACACTATTTACTCAGGTAGCAAGAAAAGATCCCTAGTCCATTAGTTTTACTAGGATATATTTGAATCAATTTTCCCTGGCTCATGGTAAGTTCCTTTCCTTGAAAAGAAGAGTCAATCTTCTTTTATTTCAGAAAAGATTTTTAAATTTATATATTGAAATATGTCTTGATCTAAATAATAAATATAGTTGGTCCTCCATATCTATGGGTTCCACATCCATGGATTCAACCAACTGGGATAAAAAATATTCCAAACAACAGGAACAACAATAATAAAAAATAACAATATAACAATTAAAAACAATACAAAATTTAAAAAACAGTATAACATCTATTTATATAACATTTACATTGTACTAGGTATTATAAGTGATCTAGAAATGACTTAAAGTATACAGAAGCCCAGCCTGGGCAACATAGTGAGACTTCCATTTCTACAAAAAATAACATTAGCCAGGTGTAGTGGTGCATGCTTGTGGTCCCAGCTACTTAGGAGGCTGAGCTGGGAGAACTGCTGAAGTTCCGGAGGTTAAGGCTGCAGTGAGTCGTGATCACACCACTGCATCCCAGCCTGGGAGACAGTGAGAACCTGTCTCAAAAAATAAGTAAATACAATAAAAAATAAAGTATACAGGAGGATATGCATAGATTATATGCAAATCTCACACCATTTTATGTAAGAAACTTGAGTATCCTCAGATTTTGGTATCCATGGAGCTTTCCAGAACCAATCCCCTGTAGATACTGAGGGATCACTGTACACATACACACACACAAATACACACATATAAATACACATACACGTATACATACACACATAAATACACACACACACAGAATGCAATTGCTGGAGTGTCTGGTAAGCCTTTGTTTAATCTTTAAGAAGCTGCCGACTGTCTTCCAAGTGGCTGCATCATTTTGCATTCCCACCAGCAATGAATGAGAGCTCCTGTTGCTCCACAACCTCATCAGCATTTGCTGTTCTTAGTATTTTGGATTTTAGCTCATCTAATAAGTGTAGAGTGGTATCTTGTTTAAATTGCAATTTTCTAGTGACATATTATGTTGAGAATCTTTTCATATGTTTATTTGCCATCTACATATATTCTTTGGTGAGGTTTCCATTCAGCTCTTTTGCCCATATTTTAATCAGGTTGTTCATTTTCTTACTGCTCAGTTTTAAGAGTTCTTTGTATTTTAGACATATTGCCTTTATCAGATAGGTGTTTTGCACATATTTTCTCGTAGTCTGTGGCTTGTATTTTCATTCTCTTAATGGTGTCTTTGCAGAGCAGAAGTTTTCCATTTTAATGAAGTCCAACTTACCTATCTTTCTTTTCTTTTATGGATTGTGCTTTGGTGTTGTATCTAAAAACTCACTGCCAAACCAAAGTCAACTAGAGTTTCTCCTATGTGATATGCTTACCTGAATGAAATGTTTAGCTTTTTCATTCTTCTTCACAGTATAACCCTCTTCTAACTTCATTTCAAAAATTTGTAAGCCATTCATTCTAGTTTTTCCGTATTTTAGCAGCCACATTACTAAATCACTTATTTCTCAGGTTCCAGTTTTCTTCCCTCTTGGGAAATCATCTCCCTGAGTCAGCAAAGGCCCATTACTTTTTTAGTTTTCTAGTGTCTCTAGTCTCATAGTTGTGTTCTCTGACTTTTGGATAGTCATCACTCTCCTCTTTAACCCTCAAAACATTGCCATGGAGTTCTAAAAGGAAGGAGAACAAATGATATGGAGGTAGCAGTCGCCGATTTCCTGAACCAACCTCAGGAGATAAATGAGCAAACACTTCCCTAACTTTGCAATTCCCGCCTGTTTGGCCCAAGTTTATATGAAGTGCTCACTTGTCAATTAATAGCTTCTTCACCGATTTTTCTTGCAGCCTTAGTAAGGAAACTTCTTTTTTTTTTTTTATTTTTTCTTTTAATGAGACAGGATCTTACTATGTTGGCCAGGTTGGGCTGAACTCTTGGCCTCAAGCAATCCTCCTGCATCAGTCTCCCAAACTGCTAGGATTACAGGTGTGAGCCACCACGCCCAGCCAGGAAACTTCTATAAGAAAAGGTTTCACCCCGTCTCTACTAAAAAATACAAAAAACTAGCCGGGCGAGGTGGCGGGCGCCTGTAGTCCCAGCTACTTGGGAGGCTGAGGCAGGAGAATGGCGTAAACCTGAAACCTGGGAGGCGGAGCTTGCAGTGAGCTGAGATCCGGCCACTGCACTCCAGCCTGGGCGACAGAGTGAGACTCCGTCTCAAAAAAAAAAAAAAAAAAAAAAAAAAGAGAGAGAAAAGGTTTCTGTTACAGAATTTATTTATTTATTTTTTATTTTTAAGATAGAGTTTTACTCTGTCACCCAGGCTGGAGGGCATGGCACAGTCACGGCTCATTGCAGCCTCAACCTCCCAGGCTCAAGCAATCCTCCCACCTCAGCCTCCTGAGGAGCTGGGACTACAGGCATATATCACCATGCCTGGCTAATTTTTTTAGTTTTTGTAGAAACAGGGTCTTACTATGTTGCCCAGGCTGGTCTTGAACTCCTGGACTTATGCAATCCTCTCGCCTTGGCCTCCCAAAGTGCTGGGATTACAGGCATGAACCACTACACCTGGCTCTCTGTTAGAGAATTTAAACTGACAACATCTCTTGCATCAAAGAAAATTTAACTAGTTTTTTCCCATTTGCCTTTTCTTTGTGTAATGGAGTTCTGAATGGAATCAGGAATAGTAATTTGAGTTCTGAATGGCTTTTAACAATCACACTTTTATTTCATTTAAAACAATATTTGTAAGAAATGTACACTGCACTCCAGCCTGGATGACAGATTGAGACTCTGTCTCAAAAAAAAAACACAAAGAAATGTATTTGATAGACTTGTTAGGTAACTGATTTTGTAAGTAACTGCTGGCTCTTAAGTATGCTTTTTTTTTTTTTTTTGAGACAGGGTCTTGCTCTGTCACCCAGGCTGGAGTACAGTGGCTCCATCTCAGCTCACTACAACCTCTGCCTCCCAGGCCCAAGTGATCCTCCCACCCCAGCCTCCTGAGTAGCTGGGACTACAGGTGTGTGCCCCCATGCCCAGCTAATTTTTGTATTTTTTGTAGAGACGGGATTTTGCCATGTTGCCTAGGCTGGTCTTGAACTACTGAGCTCAAGCAATCTGCCTGCCTTGGCCTCCTACAGTGCTGGGATTACAGGCGTGAGCCACCACACCTGGCCCAAGTATGCTTCTTACAAAGATAACCCACCAAATCATTCGTAGTGTTTCTGTCTGACATGTTTAATTTAGACAAGCTGTGATGAAGAGTGAGTATGAGTTTCCTAGGGCTGCTATAACAAATTCCTACAAACTTGATGGCCTGAAACAATAGAAATGTATTCTCTCACAGTTCTGGAGGCCAGAACTCTAAAGTCAAATGTCAGCAGAGTTGTGCTCCTTCTGAAGGCTCTAAGGGAGGAAGAATTCTTCCTTGCCTTTTCCTAGCTTCTGGTGGTTGCTGGAAATTCTTGGCACTTCGTGGCTTATAGCTGCATCACTCCAATTTCTGCCTGTCTGCACATGGCTGTCTTCCCTGTGTGTGTGTGTGTGTCTTTAAATCTCCTTTTCCTTATAAGAACACCAGTCATTGGATTTAGGGCCCACCCTATTCCAGTGTGACCTCACCTTAACTTGATCATGTCTCCAAGGATCCTATTTCCAAATAAGGTCACAGCCACAGGTATTAGGGTTTAGGATTTCAATTCAACACATAACAGAGTGAAGCTATAAGGCCTAGGGCATAAGAATAAAATTCAAAGGAGATATGCTAGAGAGAGAAAACACAGAATAAAACATGCTTCAGGAAGAAGAACTGGAGGTATGCGTGGTGTGCGGTTATTGCTTTAAAGACAGGCTGCTTCAGTCTGAGAAAGTGCCTCTTGTAAATATACATAGAGAAGTGTAGTCTAAATATGCTTGACTTTAGCCTTGAAAAGGATAATTAAGAAAATAGCAAACCCAAATCATCAACATTAACTAATGGAAATTGTCAGAGAGAGTAAAAATTTAAAGCATAATTGCAGCTGAACATGGTGGGGTGCGAGAGGTGAGGTCTCATAGCTGGCCACCAGTCAAGCACTAACAGGCAATGCACTGCCCCTACCTTAATTTTTCTTTCATTTTGTTCCTGTTTCTGTTTTGCTTCATTATTGATTGATCAGACATCTGGTAAACATTTATCATCGATATTACTGATTGGCATTTCCCTCCACCATTTGCTCAAGTCTCCAAAGTACTGGCTGTGCTATCATGGCACATAAGTCATCTGGGGAGTGCAGTGGAGAAAGACCTTGGGTCTGCACAGGATATTGTGCCTTCTGAGTATGATTGGGAAGGTGAAGCTAAAACCTGCTGGTCTTGCAGTGTCTCAACTCTCTCACAGTGTTGGAGATTACAGAGGGTGGCTTTAAATGTCAAAGGTTATTAATTATAATAACAATACAATATTTATCATCTTTTGAATTGACAGATTTTTCAAATTCACTTATTAGTTCTGGTAGGGTTTTAAAAATTTTTTCGGCCCCCCTATATCCCATTTCCACCTACATCTTACCTATTATTTTATTGTGAAGACTTCCTAAGCTTCCTTACGGGGTAGGAGGTAGGACTTTACTACAGGCCACACTGAAGACTGGCTGAAGTTTACCACTGCCATGATAGCACCCAGAAGTTACCACCCTTTTCCTACAAATTTCTGAACAACTCACCCCTTAATTTGCATGTACTTTAAAGTGGGTATAACTGTGACTGCAGAACTGTCACTGAGCTACTACTCTCAGCACACTGCCTGTGGGGTAGCCCTGCTCTGCAGGAGCAGTCATGGAGCTACAACCCTGCCACAGCTTCAATAAAACTGTCTGCTACCATCGGCTAGCTCTTGAACTTGAATTCCTTCCTGGGCGAAGTCAAGAACCTGCCCTGCATCACTTATGGAAATAAAAACAAACACTATTATATATTCTTATTCATTCCTTTGTTACACAAAATGTAGCATGTATGTTTTACACACTGACACATACTGCCAACCTGACCTTAGGGAGGTGTACACCAAATCACATCTTACTGTATTTTGCCAAATGCCTTTTACTTCAAATACTCACCAAAATATTGAGTAGTATTATTTTTGAAAAAAAAAAAAATCAAACCCAGAAGACACAATAGGTACACCTTTCCATTTGTTCAAATCTTCTTTTATGTCACTCAGAAAATTGCACATTTCTTGTGTTAAACTTGTTCCTAGAAATTTTATCTTTTTGGTTACTATTGTAAGACTTTTTCTATTAATCTATTGATTCCTAAATATTAATTTTGTAATCAGTCCCCTGACTAAAGTCTCTTATTATTTATAGTATTATTTATAGTAGTTTTCAAATTGGTTCCCTTGGGTTTTCCAGTTGAACCACTATATCATTATATCACTGTATTTCAGTGCTTGTGTTCAAGTAATCCTTATTTTATGTAATACTGGTCCCAAAGTGCAAAAGTAGTAATACTGATAATTCAGATATGCCAAAGAGATGCCATAAAGTTACTCCTTTAAGTGACAAGTTGAAAGTTCTCAATAAGAAACAAAAATCATATGCTGAGGTTGCTAAGATCTATGATAAGAACAAATCTATATATTGTCAGGTGCAGTGGCTCACACCTATAATGCCAGTACTTTGGAAGGCCAAGGCAGGAGGACTGCTTGAGCCTAGGAGTTTGAGGCCAGCAACGGCAACATAGTGACACCTTGTCTCTACAAATAAATAAATAAATAGCCAGGGATGGTGGTGCATAACTGTAGTCCCAGCTTCTAGGGAGGCTGAGGCAGGAGAATTGCTTGAGCCTGAGTCCAGGTTGCGAGGAACCAAGATTGCACCACTACACTCCAGCCTGGATGACAGAGTGAGACCCTAAAATTAACCATTTTAATGTGAACAATACAGGCCAGGTGCGGTGGCTCACGCCTGTGATCCCAGCACGCTGGGAGGTTGAGGCGGGCAGGTTACTTGAGGTCAGGAGTTCAAGAACAGCCTGGCTAACATGACGAAACCCTGTCTCTACCAAAAATACAAAAATTAGCTGGGCGGGGTGGCAGGCGCCTGTAGTCCCAGCTACTTGGAAGGCTGAGGCAGGAGAATCACTTGCGCCTGGGAGACGGAGGTTGCAGTGTGCCAAGATTGAGCCACTGCACTCCAGCCTGGGTGACAGTGCGAGATTCTGTCTCAAAAAAATAAAAAAATAATAAATAATGTGAACAATTAAGTGGCATTTAGTACATTCACAATGCTGTGCAGTCACCACCTCTCTCCAGCTCCAAAACACTTCATCATTCCAGAATAAATCCTGCAATCTCTAAGCAGCTACTCCTCATTCCTTCCTACCTAAAGCCTCTGGCAACCCCCAAGCTTTCTATGAATTTATCTATTCTAGATATTTCATATAAATGGACTAATGCAATTTTGAATGCCAGCTGCACTTAGCATTATACTTTGAAGGTTCATCCACATTGTAGCATGTATCAGTACTTCATTCTTTTTTTTTTTTTTTTTTTTTGAGACAGAGTTTTCACTCTGTCATCAGGCTGGAGTACAGTGGCACGATGTCAGCTCACTGCAACCTCTGCCTCCCAGGCTCAAGTGGACCTCCCACCTCAGCCTCCCTAGTAGCTGGGACTATGGGTGTGTGGCACCACACACGGCTAATTTTTGTATTTTTTGTAGAGACAGGTTTTCATCATGTTGCCCAGGCTGATCTCGAACTCCTCAGCTCAAGTGATCCACCAGCTTCAGCCTCCCAAAACGCTGGGATTACAGGCGTGAGCCACCGTGCCTGACCCCTTCATTCCTTTTTAAGGCTGAATAATATTTCACTGCATGCACATACCACGAAATTGTTTATTCATTTATCCATTAGTGGACATTTGGGTTATTTCTACATGTTGGCTATTGTGAATAGTTCCATTATGAACATTTGTTTACAAGGATATGAGCACTTATTTTAAATTCTTTTTGGAATATAGCCAGGAGTATAATTGCTAGGTCATTTGGTAATTTTATGCTTAACTTTTTAGGGAAATGACGAACTCTAAGAGTTATCTGACTCAAATTAGGGGAGAGCAAATTCAGGCTGAAAGCACAGGGGTAAATGGATACTTCTTTAAAGGGTGATGTTTCAGTGGGGTTTCCTAGTAATCAATGCAGATATAATCATATTTACCATTTTTATAAATCTTGGAGAAGGGGTACAAAATTAAGTGAGTGTAACGATAACATAAGATGAAGTGCAGGGCAAAAGGAGACAGCCCTCGGGAAGGTGTCATGAAGCTGTATCATTGTTCAGAACATTAGAACAGTATGAGCAAATGTTAGCAAAAAGAGCACCACTACGGTGTGAGAATATGAATGCTGATACTCATGATACAGAAAACAGCTCTCAGTCATAATTGATTGTTCCCATTAGGAATACCTTTAGTGAATTACTATACATGACCAGGAAGAATACTAGACAAAAGAAAGGGACAGTTTTAAAGAAAACTTGCAATTATAACTGAGGCATACAAAAAACTGTAACTTTGTTTTTATTCTTTTAACCGATTCCACCCTTGCTGAGGAGTAACCGTTTTTTTCTGCAGCAATAAACACAAATTCTTGCCAACTAAATGTTACTGTGTCATTCTGGAGTACAAACTGGTCTCTCCAGGTTCCCCAGACTCTTTCGTGTTTATCCCAGTGTGGCATTTTTTATTGGAATAATGACAGACAATGGATTTGCCTGCTCTATCAGCTAGTTTAGACCAAAATGACTGCAAATGTGTCAATTCCTTCTTTGTTAAAGGATGTATCAGACAAAGGGACTCAAGATTAAAAAAATATGAGACATGAGAGTCTTTCAGTCATTTTAAATATGGACCACTATGAACAGGAAGAGGCTCTTCCATGTTGTCTCTGGCTCTCTAACTAGACCCCTTTTAAGTGTTAGAAGGTAGAGATCCAAACACAGAGGGTGAAAGCCTTTGAAACACCAATGTCAGGCTGGGCAAGGTGGCTCGTACCCGTACTCCTAATGTTTGAGGCCAGGAGTTTGAGACCAGTCTGGGCAACATAGGAGATCCCGTCTCCACAAAAAATACAAATGTTAGCCAAGCGTGGCACATGCCTGTAGTCCCCAGCTACTTGAGAGGCTGAGGCTGGAGGATCTCTTGAGCCCAGGAGTTTGAGATTGCAGTGAGCTATAATTGTGCCACCAGACTCCAGCCTGGGTGACAAAGTGAGACCTTGTCTCCAAAAAACAAAAAAAGTAAGAGAAAGAAAAGAAACACCAATGCCAAGTATTTCTAAAATTCGTATGGAACCAAGAAAGAGCCTGCATAGCCAAAGCAAGACTAAGCAAAAAGAACAAATCTGGAGGCATCACACTACCTGATTTCAAACTATACTATAAGGCCATAGTCACCAAAACAGCGTGGTACTGGTATTAAAATAGGCATACTGGCCAATGGAATAGAATTGAGAACCCAGAAATAAAGCCAAATATTTAGTCAACTGATCTTTGACAAAACAAACAAAAACATAAAGTGGGGAAAGGACACCCTTTTCAACAAATGGTGCTGGGATAATTGGCAAGCCACATGTAGGAGAATGAAACTGGATCCTCATCTCTCACCTTACACAAAAATCAACTCAAGATGGATTAAAGACTTAAATCTAAGACTTGAAACTATAAAAATTCTAGAAGATAACAATGGGAACACCCCTCTAGACACTGGCTCAGGCAAGGATTTCATTACCAAGAACCCAAAAGCAAATCCAATAAAAACAAATATAAATAGTTCAGACTTAATTAAACTAAAGAGTTTTGCATGGCAAAAGAAAGAGTCAGCAGAGTAAAGAGACAACCCATAGAGTGGGAGAAATCCTTCACAATCTCTACATCTGACAAAAGACTAGTATCCAGAATCTACAACAAACACAACAAATTAGCAAGAAGAAAAAAAACAATCTCATCAAAAAGCAGGCTAAGGACACGAATAGACAATTCTCAAAAGAAGATATACAAATGGCCAACAAACACCTGAAGAAATGCTCAACATCACTAATGATCAGGGAAATGCAAATCAAAACCACAATGTGATACCACCTTACTCCTGCAAGAATGGCCATAATAAAAAAATTTAAAAAAACCACACAGTAGATGTTGGCATGGATGTGGTGGTGATCAGGGAACACTTTTATACTGCTGGTGAGAATGTAAACTAGTACAGTCACCATGGAAAACAGTGTGGAGATTCTTTAAGTAACTAAAAGTAGAGCTACCATTTGATCGAGCAGTCCCACTACTAGGTATCTACCCAGAGGAAAAGAAGTCATTATATAAAAAAGATACTTGCACGCATATGTTTATAGCAGCACAATTCACAATTGCAAAATTGTGGAACCAACCCAAATGCCCATCAATCAACAACTGGATAAAGATATTGTGGTATATATATGATGGAATACTACTCAGCCATAAAAAAGACTGAATTAACAGCATTTGCAGTGACCTGGATAAGACTGGAGATTATTATTCTAAGTGAAGTAACTTGGAAATGGAAAATCAAACATTGTATCTTCTCACTGATATGTGGGAGCTAAGCTACAGGGATGCAAAGGTATAAGAATGATACAACGGATTGTGGGGACTTGGGGGGAAGAGTGGGAGGAGGGCAAAGGATAAAAGACTACAAATATGGTGAAGTGTATAGTTAGTTCTTGGGTGATGGGTGCACCAAAATCTTACCAATCACTACTAAAGAACTTCCTCATGTAATCAAATACCACCTGTACCCCAATAACTTATGGAAAAAATAAAAATTTTAAAAATCCATTCTTTTGGCTTATGAATACATTTTCCTCCATCATCGAGAATATATTATCACAATTTTGTGTTTTTACTTAATACTTTTTTCTGATAAAATTTTATAATTATTTGCTAGATTAGGGCAAAAACTGTTTCTGATATAATTATAGTGGCCGTGTAAATGTAATAGGATGATGCTCTCTTCTCATACCTTCTTAAACCATAACAAATGGGAGAGTCGAGCTATTTTACCTTTCTACTAGTAACTTATACAAAATTCATTATCTTTTGCTCATTTTACAGTGGCAGATTGCTAAATATTGTGCCAGATAAAGAGGATTTTTAAAAAATGATAGGTTTGTGACCTGGAACACTTACAGTCAGGGAGAGGGACTGGACATAGTCAATAAGCACATAATTAGTTTTATATGTGAAGATATGATAGACACAGCTCTGAAAACATACTTACACAGTGTTATAAAAGCACAGAAGAGGGCATGTAACCCAGAACTGGGGATGGGGTGGGGAAAGAGGACTCAGGTAATGCATGGTAGAGAAGTGATGCTGGAATTGAGTTTGAAGGATACATTGTAGGGTGCCAAGTGAAGAAATGGTGAAAGACATTTTAGGCATACGACTGACTTAAGCAATGGCACAGAGGTATAAAAATAAAGCATGATCGTAGGATTTCAGAACATTCAGCAATATGCAGCACAGAACATGTGTTGGAAGAGGCACAAGAGGATGGAGAAGTCTTTTTCAATATGTAGCTTTAAATCATTGTTTTTTTTTAAATCAGAAAGCTTTTGTTGAATCATAGTTGTTCGTATTTGTTATATTCCCTGATTTTTTAAAACCCTGGGACTCTTATTACATATATGTTGGCTCTTCTTTATTTTCAAGAGGAGAGATCTTTGATATTGGCTATTTTCTCTCAAATCCTTTTTATCTTTCTTTTTATGTGCAAATTTTCTTTCTTTTCACATTAAGGCATCATCTATTGTGTTTATTCTACTTGTGTTTCTTTTAATTTGGTTTTCATTTATGAAACGATCTTTTATGTCTAATTATTTTCTCAATTTTGTCACTCATGCTGTTTTTCTAATTCTGATTTAATGTTTCTTCATCCCATGTATTATTTTATTTGAATGTCTTTTAGCTTGTTTTAAAGTAACAAGTTACAGTTTTGATCTATTGCATAGGCTCATCCTGGCACGTGTTCATTAGTTGTAGGCATGTTATCCTATATATTATTCCATTTTTATTACAATAATTTTGTATCAGATTGATCTGGATACTTTCTGTTGCATTTTTTTTTCTTCTTTTTTTTTTTGAGTCAGAGTCTTGTTCTGTCACCCAGGCTCCCAGACTGAAATGTAGTGGCAAGATCATGGCTCAATGTAGTCTGGAACTCCTGGGCTCAAGCAATCCTCCCACCTACGCCTCCTAAGTAGTTGGGACTACAGGTGCATGCAACGACGCCCAGTTGTTTTTTTTTTTTTGGTAGAGACAGGGCCTCGCTATGTTGCCCAGGCTGGTCTTGAACTCTTGGCCTCAGGTGATCTTCCTGCCTTGGCCTCCCAAAGCACTGAGATTACAGGCGTGGGCCACTGCACCCAGCCTCTGCTGCTCATTTTTATCTGAGATTTGTTTCTCTGAACTTTTAGAAGGCAGTATGGTTCAGATGAGGTGTTCCAACCTCAAAGAGTTCTTTCTTCTGTTTTTGTGTACTGTTCAAATAAATGGTAGCTTACTAGTTCTTTCTTCCGTTTTTGTGTACTGTTCAAATAAATGTCAGCTTACTTTCTGGGATTTCCTGGCTCTATCTCCTTGACCCTCCAAATTTTGTTCTGCTCTTCCTTGTTTCCTTTGGTCCCGATATTGTCCCTGTCCTGCTGAATTTTAATTACACTCCTCAGTTTTTCTTCAATGTGGAAGTCCTGTGAGGTCAGTCTCGTGAGAATAAGGCGCTATACTTCCACAGCCTTCTCAGACTTTTTTGGGGATGGCCTTCCAATTGCCAGTTAGTGGAGTGAGCAGAACTCCTCCTGGTTTCTGTGGCTGTTCTCAGAATGCCCTAGTTCACTTTCCAGTAATACTTTCTTGGGAACATTTTGGGGTTTTCATTTTCTCAGGTCCCCCAGGCACACCATCTTTCCTCTGCTTCCTCTCACACAGATGCTGATACTGTGGAGGTTTGGGGCTGTTGTTTTGGCCCGCTCCCTGGTATTTTCTGGGTTTGTCACCTAGTTTTTTTTATAAGTATCATCTACATGGTTTTGGTTTCACTAGCTAGTTACTCTGTCTTTATTTGAACACTAGGGAAAATTCACTATGCCAATCTCACACATTGTGTGATTCCATTTATATAACATTCTTGAAATGACAAAATTATAGAGATGAAAATCAGATTAGTGTTGCTAGGGCTTAGAGATGTTGCACAGGGCAGTAATGGGGAAGAGTGTTATGGTGATAGAATAGTTCTGTATGTTGAGTGAAGTGGTGGTTATATGAATCTATACATGTGATAAAATGGTGCACACCATTTTATTTTTACCAACGTCAAATTCCTGGTTTTGATACTGTACTATAATTATGTAAGATGTAACCACTGGGGGAAACTGGATGAAGGATACACCAGACCTCTCTGTACTATCTTTGCAATTTTCTGTGAATCTATAGTAATTTCAAAATTTAAAAAATGTTTAAAACAGGAGTGAAGTATTGATACATGCAATAACATGGATGAGCCTTGAGCCTTGAAAACAGTATACTACATGAGAGAACCAGGCACAAAAGACCACACATTGTATGATGCAGATTACATGAAATGTCCAGAACAGGCAGATCTATAGACAGAAAGCAGATTAGAGACTGCCTAGAATGGGAGATGAAGTCAGGGAGAGGGCAGAGTAGGAAGTGAATGCTAATGGGGATGAGGCTTTTTCTAAAATTCTAAAATCAGATAGTCATGTTGATCGCTCAACTCTGTGATGCTAAAAAGTCACTGAACTGTATATTTTAAATGGGTGGATTTTGTGGTATGTAAGTTATATAACAACTCAATAAAGTTGTTTTAAACCACTAAAACTAGTACCCAGATGTAATGGCCCACCTCTATAATCCTAGCACTTTGGGAAGCCAAGGTGGGAGGATTGCTTGAGCCCAGGAATTGAAGACCACCTTGGGCAACATAGTGAGACCCTATCTCTACAAAAAATAATTTTTAAAAAATTAGCCAGGCATGGTGGTGTATGCCTGTAGTCCCAGCTATTCAGGAGGCTGAGGCAGAGGATCACTTGAGCCTAGGTGTCCAGGCTGCAGTAAGCCATGATCGCACCACTGCAATCCAGCCTAGGCAACACAGTGACACCCTGTCCCAAAAAGTTTTTTACAATACTGTCCATACCAAGTATTGGTGAGGATGTAGAAAAGTTAGAACTCTCATTCACTGTTGATGGGAATGTAAAAATGATACAACAGATTTGGGAAACAATTTAGAAGTTTCTTAAAGAAAAAAAAATTGAGCATAAGCCTGCCATATGATTCAGCCATTCCACTGATAGGAATTTATCCAAGAGAAAGGAAACATATGCCCATAAAGACTTGTTCTTGAACGTTCATAGCAGCTTTATTTGTAATGGTCAAAAAAATGAAAACAATCCAAATGTGCATCCATGGGTGAATGCATAAACAAACTGTGGTATAACCATACAATGGAATACTACTAAGTGATGAAAAGGAATTAACTATTGATACATGCCATGATATGGATGAATCTCAAAATAATTATGCTCAGTGAAATAAGCCAGACAAAACAGTAATACTATATCATTTCATTTGAATATCACTGGTTACCAGGCAGGGAGGCAGAGGAATAAAAAAAAGGAATCACACACTTTTGGAGCAAGCTTTTGGATGTGACTGTATGTTCATAATCTTGACTGTGATGGTTTCATGGGTATATACATATGTCAAAGCTTATAAATTATATACTTTAAACAAGTGCAGATTTTTTTTTTTTTTTTTTTTTTTTTTTTTTGAGACGGAGTCTCGCTCTGTCACCCAGGCTGGAGTGCAGTGGCCGGATCTCAGCTCACTGCAAGCTCCACCTCCCGGGTTTACGCCATTCTCCTGCCTCAGCCTCCCGAGTAGCTGGGACTACAGGCGCCCGCCACCTCGCCCGGCTAAGTTTTCGTATTTTTTAGTAGAGACGGGGTTTCACCGTGTCAGCCAGGATGGTCTCGATCTCCTGACCTCGTGATCCGCCCGTCTCGGCCTCCCAAAGTGCTGGGATTACAGGCTTGAGCCACCGCGCCCGGCCAAGTGCAGATTATTTTATACCAAGTATACCTCAATAAAGCTGCTTTAAAAAAACTATGCTACCATCATCTTCCTAAAATCAGCAATCATGTTTTTAATTCTCAAGAATTATTTCTTGTTCTTTGTTACTGTTTCACATTATAACTCTTTTTTAAATTAAAAAAAAAAGCTGTATCTTTGAGAATATGAATTATTTGTTGTTGTTTCTAATCTATTTCCTGAATTGTCTCTGGTGTCAGATTTTTTTCTATTTTTTTTTTTATTTTGATTTTCCAATTGTATGCTATAGACCTTTCTCAATGTCTGGTGATCTTTGGTTTTCTACTCATATTGTAAAAATAGAAAAGAAGACATCTCACTGAGGACCAGGTACATGGAAGGCCTGTATTGCTTTGGGTAAAGTGCAGGAATCTTGCTTTACAATGAAGTTCTCAAATTACAGAATGAGGAGGGCTTTAGGTGAGGTGCCAACATCACACTAGCTGCCTCCAGACTCTGTGTTCTATTCTTTTTAGAAAAATATTCTGTGCTGTCTGTGCTAGGACTTGGGTAGAAGGGATTGTCATTTCAATTACCCTTCTGTGTTTAGCTTCAACATTCACTTCCACTTTCATTACTCACTGAAGCAGTCTCTCTCTCCTCCCTTATCTGATGAAGCTGTCTCTCCCTTGCTTGAAAACACATCTATCCCCTTTCTTTGCAAGAGAAAGACAATCCTCTCTAACTAAAGACAAATCCCAGTAAGCTTTTAGAGATAAAAGTTCAAGTCAAATCTAGGAAAAGCTTTACACACAAAAATAAATATAGGGATATTGTCCTTTTATAGCAGAACTGGATTCTGTGTCTGCCCACTAAATAAGGAGGAATATAGTTTTAGTTTGGGACTGAATTTACTGATGTGGATGTCCTTACGATTTTGGACTCATTATGCTAGCAGCAGGGAATAGTTCTAACAAAATGCTCAGCTGGTTAACCAAAACTCGGACCCACCCTGGTGTTCACTTGACAATGGACCACACTAAGTTGAGGGGCCAGAAGTTTCTTGAAATAATGCACAAGTACATAAGAAGCTCCTTCCCTTAGCATTTATGAGCCAGAGCCAATGGATCCAATGGTGTTCCATAAATGAGTGGCAATTGTGAATGTGATAGGAAATCTGTGACAGGTCTCAATAGGAATTACAGCAGAGGCCCCTAGAGTAATGGAGCAAAGTCACTGCCTCATAAGCAAGTGATTCTTTTCACTTTGGAAAACTGCTCTAGCCTTGCTCTGGGAATCTGGGGGAGTCCAAGGGCTAAGGTCAAAACTGCCCACTGTGAGTTGTCTCAGCTACCTAGCTATGAAGTTGGGCATTCTATGCAACATTTTAACATAAGCTATAAGAGGTATAAAATACAGAATGAGGCTCCAGCCATAGCTGAAGATACAATAAGCTGTCTGAATATAAGTAACACATGCTCCCACCGTGCCTACTCTGGCAGCTTGCCTTAGAGAATAGCAGAATGCCCTGCTGAAGAGCCAATTGTGCCAGGTGGGACAACACCTCATGAGGATGGGGCAATGGCATGCAGGATCTATTATATGTTCTGAATCATGAACCAATGTATGCGTATGTGTGGCTTCTCCTGTAATTAGAATATACAGGTACGGAAACAATGGGGTGGAAGTGGGATCGTACCTTTCACGATTAAGTCTAATGTGTTTATTACTCATCAAATTATTGCTTCTCCTCTCCATGACTTGGGGCTCTGCTGACTTGGCATTTGGGGATCCAAGAGATAACTGCTTCTATAAGAAGACAAAGCAATGTTTCCACTGCTGGTCATTTGGGGCTCTTATACGACAGGCAAAAAAAAAAAAGAAGGTCATGATGTTGACTGGGATGACTGATCCTGAATAATCTTGATCATCGTGGCAAAGAAGGTTGCTGCTTCAAAATGGGGATGGGGAAATCTTTTAAAAATTTTGATATAGAGTCTCACTCTCTCACCCAGGCTGGAGTGCAGTGGCACCTTCATGGCTCACTGTAGCCTTGACCTCAGGATAGGAAAATCTTAATAGAACTCAGGTCTGCTATTCTAGAAGAGGTCTTAAACAACCATATCCAATGGAAAAAGTTAATAGAAGACTGCTATATCCCTGTAAGGACAGATTTACCAAGGAAGTAATTCTTATGAGCTAAGTTTGGTAAGAAACTCCAACTTACTGAGTTCTTTTGTGAAGGCAAAGGGAACATGACACAAATTATGGAGAGGAAAATTTATGCATATCAACCACAGCCCCATAAGCAATTACAGAATAGAGACTATCACCTCTACCCATATTTCTTTCCTCATTGGGTATATATTTATACTTTTTAATGAATTTTAAAATTCTTCATCCCCACTTATACTATTTATATTTGGTATGTAAAAGTGTTTATACAATTTCTTTTTTTCTTTTTAAAAATATCAGGTTTACTGAGGCCTAATTTCTTTTTTTTTAACAGGGTCTCACTCTGTCGCCCAGGCGGGAGTGCAGTGGTACGATCTTGGCTCACTGCAACCTCTGCCTCCTGGGTTCAAACGATTCTTGTACCTCAGTCTCCCAAGTAGCTGGGATTACAGATGCCTGCCACCACGCCTGGCTACTTTTTGTATTTTTAGTAGAAACAGGGTTTCATCATGTTGGCCAGGCTGGTCTTGAACTCCTGACCTCAGGTGATCAGCCTCCCAAAGTGCTGGTATTACAGGCATGAGTCGCCGCACCTGGCCAAATTTTTTTCAAATATTTTAAATCAGCAATTGACTGAATCTGAAGATTCAGAACCTCAGAGGGAGACTATGTTGTTCAGAAGACTTACTGATTTGATTAGCTCAAGACATTTTAAAGTATGCATGGTGAAATTTTAATGGTAACCACGAAATAATAAAATTAGAATGTATAATTTCCAAACCAATAGAGAGAAGATACATACAAAAGAAAGAAAAGAAAGGACGAAGGAGGGGGGAAGGAGGGAAGGAGGAAAGGAGGCAGGGAGGGAGGGAGGAAAGGAAGGAAGGAAGGAAGGAAGGAAGAAAGGAAAGAAGGAAGGAAGGGCAAAAATCTAAAATGAGACAAGAAATGTGTATATGTGTGTGGTGGGGGGAATATAGTGAAAAGGGGACAAAGCGCAAAGCAAGGTGATGGAAATAAGGCCAAATATATCATAATTACAATAAAGTTAATGACGTAAAAGTGCCATTTAGGACAGAGATACTTAAATTTGAAATAAAAACAAAGTCCAATAATATACTGTACAATAGGCTCACTTAAAACATAAGTCGGCCGGGCGCGGTGGCTCAAGCCTGTAATCCCAGCACTTTGAGAGGCCGAGACGGGCGGATCACGAGGTCAGGAGATCGAGACCATCCTGGTTAATACGGTGAAACCCCGTGTCTACTAAAAAGTACAAAAAACTAGCCGGGCGAGGTGGCGGGCGCCTGTAGTCCCAGCTACTTGGGAGGCTGAGGCAGGAGAATGGCGTGAACCCGGGAGGCGGAGCTTGCAGTGAGCTGAGATCCGGCCACTGCACTCCAGCCTGGGCGACAGAGCGAGACTCCGTCTCAAAAAAAAAAAAAAAAAAAAAAAACATAAGTCAACAGAGAGGTTGAAAGTAAAAAGATGAAAAAGACTAATTCAGACAAATACTAACAAAAGAAAGCTGAGGTAGTTATATTAACATTAGAGAAAATGGATTTTAAGACAAAAACATTATTAGGAAGGAAGAAGTTTGTTATATAATTTAAAAAATATGCCAGGGGTTTACAAGTACGCAAAAAATTGGTTAAAAAAATAAAAAAGATTTGAATAACACAATTAATTTGTTTTGTTTTGTTTTGCGTTGTTTTTGGAGGCAGGGTCTCACTCTGTCACCTAGGCTGGAGTGCCATGGTGCGATCTTGGCTCACTGCAACCTCTACCTCCTGGGTTCCAGTGATTCTTCCACCTCAGCCTTCCCAGTAGCTGGACTACAGGCATGTGCCACCATGCTTAGCTAATTTTTGTATTTTTTGGTAGAGACGGGGTTTCGCTATGTTGGCCAGGCTGGCACGATTAGTTTTTGATCACACAATAGAACCCCTCATCTAACAATTAGGGAATATTCATTCTTTTCAAGCACATGTGGAACATTTATAAAAATTAAATACCTACTAGTCCATAAAGTGTCAGCAAATTTCAAATAACTGCTATAATAATAACATTCTCTGATGATACTATAATTAAATGAAATGTTAATAATAAAGAAAAAGGCTGTCTGTGCTGGCTCACACCTGTAATCCCAGCACTTTGGGAGGCTGAGGTGGGCAAATCACCTGAGGTCAGGAGTTCAAGACCAGCCTGGCCAACATGGTGAAACCCTGTCTCTACTAAAAATACAAAAATCAGCCAGGTGTGGTGGTGGATGCCTGGAATCCCAGCTATGTGGGAGGCTGAGACACGAGAATCACTTGAATCCAGGAGGTAGAGGGTGCAGTGAGCCAAGATCACACCACTGCATTCCAGCCTGGGTGACAGAGGGAGACTCTGTCTCAAAAAAAAAAAAGAAAGAAGACACTCTCCATGTATTTAGAAATTTAAAAACACACCCCTAAAAATGTCAATACTCCCCAGAATGATATATAAACTTAATAAAATTTCTACTAAAATCCCTCAAGGTTTTATGTAGAATACACAAAATGATTCCCAAATTTATGTGAAAAGGCAAAGGAACTAGAATAGCCAAAATAATTTGGAAAAAAGAATAAAGTGGGGGAACCAGCCTTCCCAATTTCAAGAGTTTTATAGAGCTACACCTATCATGACTGTGTGGTACTGGAAGAGGGAGAGATACAGATCAATATAACAGGATAGAGAACTCAGAAATAGACCTACACAAAAATGTCTAACTGATTTTTGACAAAGGTGCAAAAGCAATTCAATGACAAAAAGATAGCCTTTCCAACATATGGCACTGGAGTAGTTGAAGATCCATATGCAAAACAAACAAACAAAAATCCATGAACTTTGAAGGAAGTCTCATACTTTCTACAAATATTAACTCAAAATAGATCACAGACTTAAGTGTAAAGCATAAAACTACAAAACTTTTAGGAAAAAAAATTGGAGAAAATATTTGAGACCTAGCACTAGCAACGATTTATTAGATTTGACACCAAAACGTAATTCATAAAAGGAGAGATCGATAAATTGGACTCTACAAAAATAAAAAAACTGTTGCTCTCTCAGAAACCCTGTTGACAAGATAAAAAGAAAGGCTAAAAACTGAAGAAAACCACATATCCAACAAAGGACTAGTATCCAGAATACACTCTCAAAAGAACTCTCAAAACTCAACAGTAAAAAATAATCCAATTAGATGCCAAATGAGCACATATAAAGATGTTTAATATCATTAGCCATTAGGGAAATGCAAATTAAAGCCACAATAAAATATCAGCATATACTCTCTCTAGTTAAAATAATAAATTTTGACAACATCAAATGCTGGCAAGTATGCAGAGAAACAAAATCATTCATACATTGCTGGTGGGAATGTAAAATAGTAGAGCTGAATTGAAAAACAGATTGGCAGTTTCTTAAAAAAAAAACAAACTAAATGAAATATGACTCAACAATTACACCCCTAGGCATCTATCTCAGAGAAATAAAGACTTATATTCACCTAGTAACTTGTACATGAATATTCATAGCAGCTTTATCTGTAAATCCTTAAACTAGAAACAACTCAGATGTTCTTCAGTGGGTGAATAAAGAGTGGTACATCCATATTATGGATTATTCCTTAGCAATAGTAACAAATTATTGATAAAGGCAATAATCTGGATAAACCTCCAGGGAATGATGCTGAGTGAAAAAAAATCCCAAAAGGTTATATATTGCAAGGTTCCATTTATACAATTCTTGAAATAACAAAATTATAGAAATAGAGAACAGATTAGTGGTTGCCAGGGCTTAAGACAGTTATAGGAAGGAAATGCAAGTGGCTGTAAAAGAACAACACAAGAAGAGATCCTTGTGGTGATGGAATTGTTCTGTATCTTGACTGCATTAATGTCAATAAGATTGGAGCTGCATTTAGAATGGTGGAGTAAGGATTGCCAAAAACTGATTTCTCCAGAAAAGCAATGAGAGCACTGGCAAAAAAATTATTAAAATCAGTATTTTTAGAACTCTGAAAATTAACCAAAGGCTCACAAAAGTCTGAGGAGCATTTTCTCTCTCTCTCTCTCACACACACACACACACACACACACACAAATGGCTAAATCTCATAAGAAGAGCAAGCTTGATGGCATTTTAACTTGTCCTATTGCCATCCCTCTTTCTGCAGTTCCACAGTAGCCTTGGAAACCAACAATCTTCAATCATGGTAACCCTGAAAATCAGCAACCTAGCAGTCACTGAAGGGGGCAGAATGGGCTTGGAGTTCCCCTAAATGCTCATCTTCCATGAGTTAATCTTTGACTTGTCTGGCAGTTTCCCAGAAACCACAGGGGCTCTCAGGGTTGGTCTTTATTGGAACTGACTCAGGGTTAATTCACTGTGAACAGCCTTTTCTTTGGAGTATTTATTGAAAACGATTAGTGGCAACTGTTTAACATCTCGGGTGCCTGAGGTGATAACAGTTGCGGGAAGAAAAGATTATAAGGAAAAACTGAGGAATAAGATTTTTTTTTTTGAGATGGAGTCTTGCTCTGTTGCCCAGGCTAGAGTGCAGTGGCACGATCTCTGCTCACTGCAAACCTCTGCCTCCTGAGTTCAAGTGATTCTCCTGCCTCAGCCTCCTGAGTAGCTGGGATTACAGGCATGCACCACCATACTCAGCTAATTACTGTATTTTTAGTAGAGACAGGGTTTCGCCATGTTGACCAGGCTGGTCTCGAACTCCTGGCCTCAAATTATCTGCCCACCTTGGCTTCCCAAAGTGCTGAGATTACACGCATGAGCCACTGGGCCCAGCTGGATTAAGAAATTTATAAGTGGCCGGGCGCGGTGGCTCAAGCCTGTAATCCCAGCACTTTGGGAGGCCGAGACGGGCGGATCACGAGGTCAGGAGATCGAGACCATCCTGGCTAACACGGTGAAACCCCGTGTCTACTAAAAAGTACAAAAAACTAGCCGGGCGAGGTGGCGGCGCCTGTAGTCCCAGCTACTTGGGAGGCTGAGGCAGGAGAATGGCGTGAACCCGGGAGGCGGAGCTTGCAGTGAGCTGAGATCCGGCCACTGCACTCCAGCCCGGGCGACAGAGCGAGACTCCGTCTCAAAAAAAAAAAAAAAAGAAATTTATAAGTGTGTTTGGAAAACTTAATCAGATTCCTGGAAATGTAGACAACCACATGCATATACGGGTGACCACACGCATGTACAGGTTGTATTCCTGCCCAGAACTATGTGTGTACCCAGGAAAGGTTTGAGAAGACCTTAATCTCTAACCACTGGCAGACCTTGAGGTTCTGCACAAGCAGAAGTAAAGACTAAAGCAGAGTTGTCTAGTGTGTGGTAGAGCTTTATGGATATATCCCAACACACACAGAGACCTTTGGCAAAGGCTGGGAGACTTATCAATTCAAAGCATTTAAGAAAATATCTGTCCATTTATTACCTGATCACTAAGCTAAACAAGCAGAGGCTATAGTGGCCAAACGTTATAAAGAACACAGACTTTACAGAATTAATTTAGGAAAGTAACTAGACAAACAGAAGCAAGAGCAATTGCAACAGTAAATTCTGGGGAGGAGGGGGAATCTGATTTCCAGAGTTGTCACATTTTATTATTTAAAACATCCAGTTTTAAATAAAAGTGTATGAGATATGCAAAGAAACTGGAAAAATAACCTATACACAGTGAGGGCTGGGTCAGGGGAAGCAATGAATAGAAACTGTCAGGAGGCCGGGCGCGGTGGCTCAAGCCTGTAATCCCAGCACTTTGGGAGGCCGAGACGGGTGGATCACGAGGTCAGGAGATCGAGACCATCCTGGCTAACACGGTGAAACCCCGTCTCTACTAAGAAATACAAAAAACTAGCCGGGCGAGGTGGCGGGCGCCTGTAGTCCCAGCTACTCGGGAGGCTGAGGCCGGAGAATGGCGTGAACCCGGGAGGCGGAGCTTGCAGTGAGCTGAGATCCGGCCACTGCACTCCAGCCTGGGCGACAGAGCGAGACTCCGTCTCAAAAAAAAAAAAAAAAAAAAAAAGAAACTGTCAGGAAGCCCTGATGTTGGATTTAGTAGACAAAGACTTTAAATAGGATAGTATAAAGATGTTCAATTAAAGAAAACTATATTTAGAGAACTAAAGAAGAGCATGAGAATAATGTCTCACTATAAAGAAAATATTGATAAAAAGATAAAACTATAAACGAGGAACAAGCAGAAATTCCAGAGCTGAAAAGTACAATAACTGAAATGAAAAATTCACTAGAAGAGCTCAATAGTAGATTCAAGCTAGCAGAAAGAAGTATTAGCAAACTGGAAGAAAGGTCAATTGAGATGCCCCAATATGAAAAACAGAGAGAAAAAGAATAAAGAAAATGAACAGAACTTCAGAGATCTGTGAAACACCATGAAGTGTACTATCATACATATAAAGGAAATCAAAGAAGCACAGGAGAGTGACCTAAAAATAATACTGGAAAAAAAAAGGCCCAAACTCCCCAAATTTGTGAAAAACATGACACATTTAAGAAGTTCAGCAAACTCAAAATTAGATAAACTCAAAAAGATTTGCCCCTAGACACATTATAGTCAAATTGTTGAAAGCAAAGGACAAAGGGAATCTTGAAAGCAGTGACAGACAAGTAATTCATCACATATAACGGATCCTTGGTAAAACTAACAGCTGATTTCTCATTAATGTCAATATCTTGATTGTGATATTTTCTATAGTTTTACAATTAGGAGAAATTTTACAAATTGGGAGAAACTGGGTAAACTGTACATAGGATCTCTTTCTATTATTTCTTACAGTTGCATGTGAATCTATAATTATCTCAAAATTTAATTTAACATACTCCTGAAACAATACTTGAGTCCAAGATGAAACTGTAATAAAAGTGTAAAAATTATTTAGAAGTGAACAATATTAAAAATACTAAGTATCAGCACTTGGGAAACAAAATAGTAGTGGTAATTCAAGGTAAACTTATATAGTCTTGTATGCTTATATTGGAAATTAAATCCTGAAAATGACATAATTAAGCACCCAACTGATGACAGTAGAAAATAAAGAATGAACTCAAAGAAAGTAAAAGGAAGCATATAAAAATTATTAAAGCAACAATCAAGAACATACAATAGCCAGGCACAGTAGTGTATACCTGTAGTCCTGACTACTTGGGAGGCTGAGGCAAGAGGATCACTGGAGCTCAGAAATTTGAGTCCAGTCTGGATAACACAGTGAGATACTATCTATAAAAACAAAATAAAATGGTATTTTAAAAAATAATTTTAAAAAGTACGATAGAGGGGATCAATACCAAAAGCTTGTTATATAGGGAAGAAACTAATAAAATTGACAAACTACAGGGGGCAGGGGGGAGGGGAGAAGAGAGAGGGAGAAAAAAATATTAGTAATGCAAAGGGGGCATAACTACAGATGAACCATAGATGAAAAAAAAAAGTTTTTAAAACTTAGATGAACAAAATCTCAGGAAAACATACTTCAAGAAGAAATAAGTCCTATGACGAGTAAAGAAATTGAAGTTAGTAAAAATCTTCTTACAATGAAGCCATCAGGATTACATAATTTATATGATCCGAATGTCCCCTAAAACTCATGTTGTTTCATGTTGAAGCAGTCTCACCAATATAATAGTATTAAGAGGTAGGTAATTCGTCTGTGTCAAAACAGGGAGGATAATAAAACAAAGAGGTAACCCCTTTAGCTAATGATTAATTCATGAAGTGGAGTCCTCATGAATGGGATTAGTGACTTTATAAAAGGGCCCAAAGAACTGGTCAGTTCCTTTTGCCCTTTCATCTCTTCTGCCATGTGAGGACATAGTGTTCATCCCCTGAAGGAGGCAACAACAAGGTGCTAACTTGAAAGCAGAGACTAGGTCCTCACCAGACACCAAACCTGCTGGCACCCTGATCTTGGACTTTCCAGCTTCCAGAACTGTGAGAAAATAAATTTCTTTTCTTTGTAAATTACCCAGTGTCAGGTATTTTGTTACAGCAGCAGAAACGCAGTAAGACAGTGAATTCTACCAACTTTTTAAGAAACAGTTTATTCCAATCTTATAAAAACTCTTACAGAAAATAGAAAAAGAGAAAATAAGCCCAACTCACTTATGAGGTAAAAGACAATCTCACTCTGGAGCCTATATGTACAAATATTAAAGTATTAGCAAACCAAATCAGTGAGATATTTTAAAAAGGTAATATATAATGACAAAGTCAGGCTAATCCAGGGGTGCAAGAATGGTTTAATATATATTATATATTTTTTGTAAGCAGAATTTTCCATTGCTAAGAGAATGGTTTAATATTAGAGAAACAATTCTTCACATTACTGATTAAAGGGGTACTTGATATGGAAAAAAACAAACTCAGTTTCTCCTACTATATCCTTACAACACAGAACACTTCTGTGACTCCAGATCTGTGGGGGTTTATAACCACACATCAAGCAAGCAATCAGTTCTGCAGCAGATAACATCTGAGCGTCTTTTAGTTCTATTTGATTCTGACATTATCTACCTGGAGTTCTCTACCCATAGGTTGAGAGATCAGTCCTACAAGACTCCTCTCCTTTGGATGCAAGTTACAAGCATAGATTGTGCTTACACTGTGCAACCTGAGTTTCTGACCAATTGGTTATAAATTGAGGGTTCCCATGACTCCCTCCTGGGGTTTGATTAATTTGCTAGAACAGCTCACTCAGCTCAGGGAAACACTTTACTTACATTTATCCATTTATTACAAAAGATATTACAAAGGATATAGATAACAGCCAGATGAAAGAGATGCATAGGATGAGGTATGAGAGAAGGAGCATGGAGCTTCCATGCTCTCTCCAGGCCTGCCAATTTCCAGGAATCCTATCTGGAAGCTCTCTAAACCCAGTCCTCTTGGGTTTTTATGGAAGCTTCATTACATACACATGACTGATTAAATCATTAGCCATTGGTGATCAACTTGAGCTTCAGCTTCTCTCCCCTCCTCGGATGTTGGGAGGTGGGCTAAATATCCCAATTCTCTAATAATGCCTTGGTCTTTCCTGTGACCAGCCCCCATCCTGAAGCTACCTATAAGCTGACAGCCACTAGTCATCTCACTAGCATACAAAGCATCCCCTTATCAATTATGATTATAACCCCCTTATCATGAAATCCCCTCCAGAGATTTCAAGGGTTTTAGGGGCTGTATGTCAGGAAACAAGAATAAAGACCAAATATATACTTCACAATATCACAAGGAGAAAACCAATTATTATCTCAATAGATGCAGAGAAAGCATTTTGTGATGATAAAACAATTAAAAGTAGAAACGATTTTCCTTAATTTATTAAAGAGTATCTAACATACCTTTATAGAAAACATCATTCTTGATAGGGAAATGTCAGAAGCATTTCTCTTAACTATGTAATCAGGGCTGGGCATGGTGGGAAGCTGAGGCAGGAGGATTGCTTGAGCCCAGGAGTTCAAAACCAGACTGGGCAACATAGTGAGACCCTGTCTCTACAAAAAATACACAAATTTAGGCAGGTGTGGTGGCATGCACTTGTAGTCCCAGCTACTCAGGTCGCTGAGGTGGGAGGATTGCTTGAGCCCAGGAGTTCAAGGCTGCAATGAGCTGTGATCACACCAGTGCACTCCAGCCTGGGTGGCAGAGCAAGATGCTGTCTCAAATAAATAAATAAATAAAATAAGTAACAAGATAAAGATTTATACTATCACTTTTTCTATCCAAAACTGTGCTAAAAGTTGGAGTGGGGTGGTGGAGACAGAGACAAAGACACAGACAGAGACAGAGAGAGAGAGAAATGATACCATATACATCCAGTGGATCCCAGTCTCTGGCTGGTCCCTTTAGATCCAGGCACCAGGCCTGCCTGCCCACTGATTCAGACACTAGGCCACGCTGTCCAGGGACTCCAGCAATAAGCCTTCTCATAGACCCCACCAGCTGGCCTGCCCAGAATCTCTGGACAAGCTGACTGGTGAAGGGCTTTCCTTGCTGAAGCCAGTGTGCAAAGACTGGAAGAGACGCCTACTTTTTCAAATACACAGACATCAACACAAGGCAATGAGGATCAAGAATAATCAGGAAAACATGACACCACCACCGAAGGAACAAAATAAAGCACAGTAACTAACTCTAAAGAAACAGATCTATGAACTGCCTGACAAGAAACTAAAAATAATAATTTTAAAGTAGATCAGTGAGCTACAAGAGAACACAGACAACTAAGCAAAATCAGGAAAACAAGACATAAAGAAAATGAGTGAGATGTTCAACAGAGATAGAAACCATAAAAAGAACCAAACAAATTCTGGAGCTGAAACACACAATGACTGAACTGAAAAAATTCCATAGACACCTTCAATAGCAGATTCCATCAAACAGAAGAAAAAAATCTGTGAGCTCAAAAACAGGACATCTGAAATTATTCAGCCAGGGAAACAAAAAGAAAAAATAGTGGAAAAGAATGAAGAAAGCCCATGGGACTTGTGGGATACCATCCAGTGAACCAATGTATGTATTATGGGATTCCCAGAAGAAGAGAAAGATAAAGGGACAGAAATAATATTTCAAGAAATAATGAGAGAGAGCTTCCCAAATCTGGAGAAGGAAACGAACATCCAGGTCCATTAATTCCCCCCAAAACCCAAATAGTTAAAGAGATTTTTACCAAGACACATTGTACTCCAATTCCCAAAGAGAGAATTTTGAAAGGAGCAAAAGAAAAAGACTTGTCACATCCAAAGAAACTCCATAACACCATGAGTGAATTTCCCAGCAGAAACCCTGTAGGCTAGGAGAGACTAAGATGATATATTCAAAGTGCTGAAAGAAAACAACAACAATAAAAACTGCCAATTCCAGCAAAGCTATTCTTCACATATCAAGGAGATATAAAGACTTTCCCAGACAAACAAAAGCTGAGGGAGTTCATCACCACTAGACCTGCCTTACAAACGCTAAGGAAAGTTCTTCAAAGTGAAACAAAAGGACATAGTCAAAGATATATCTGCACTCCACTATTCACTGCCACACTACTGACAATAGCCAAGATTTGAAATCAAAGTTTCCATCAATGGATAAATGGACAAAGAAAATGTGATAAACACACACAGTGAAATATTATTCAGCCTTAAACAGAAGGAAATCCACCAGGAATGGTGGCTCACGCCTGTAATCCCAGCAGTTTGGGAAGCTGAAGCGGGAGGACTGCTTGAGCTCAGGAGTTTGAGTTCAGTCTTGGCAACCTAGTGAGACCTCATCTGTACAAAAAATTTAAAAGAAAAGTAGCCAGGTGTTGTGGCTCACATCTGTAGTCTTAATTACTTGAGAGGCTGAGGTGGGAGGATCACTTGAGCCTAGGAGATGAATCCAGCCTGGGCAACATAGTAAGACATTGTCTCTAAAAAAATTTAAAGAAGGAAATGCTGTCATTTGTGACAACATGGATGAACCTTGTAGGGTCCCCAGTTTCCCCGTTCTTTCTTTGTTCTGACTCAGAGACAGAGTGCCTTGACCATTCTATGGCCTGGCCAGCTGCATATTTTCTCCTACGGGCTTGAACCCAAGCTGGGACCTTGAACGTCTCCATGAACTGATATATTTGTTTAGGTTGTTGTCCAAAACACTGAAACATCAACAAATTGCTAAATATGTAGAAAATAGCCTTGGCCCTGAGCTAAACTCCTTAAACCCCCATATAAGCTTTATAACCCAACCTCTTTGTTGACATACCTAGGTAGAACATCTTTTTTCTCACTGTCCATCATGAGGACTGCTGATGCACTCTGCACGTAAGTTCCCCTGATTAGTGCTTTAGACTGATCATTTTGGCATTTAATGCTTCTTTCTTTGGAATCCCTACTCTCTCCATGTCAGGATGGTTTGGTCAGTCCCTTGCAAGAACTTCTCTGCTGCCACTTTTGTGGGAACTTCAGCACTGGACTTGACTAGACAGAACAAATGCGGAAGACATTATGCTAAGTGAAATAAGCCCGAGAGAGGCTTGTGGTAATCATTTCACAATGTATACAAATATCAAAACACCATATTGTATACCTTAAATATGTACAATTTTTACTTCTCATGTCTCAGTAAAGCTGGGGGGAAAAAGAAATTAAAGGTCTAATGTTTGAAAGAGAGGATTGAAACTATTATTCACAGATATATAATTCCATAGAGAAAACTCTTAACCTGCCAAATTATTAGAAACAATAAAGGTTAGCAACGTGGCTAAATACAAAATGAATATGCAAAAATAAATCATATTTTCAACACAACTAACAGGAGAAAATTTAAGATACTACTTACAGGCAGTAGTGGCAATGATCAGGCTGGATAAAATTTGCTTTCTAGCTTCCTCCTCCAGTCTTCTGTCAATTCTGTGAGCCCTCCTTAAACCCTAGAATTTCCAATAAATTCTTTTTGTGCTTGAGGCACAAAAAGGTTGAATTAATTAAAAAAAAATTTTTTTCTTAAAGTCTTGCACTGTCACCCGGGTTGGAGTGCAGTGGCGTGATTTTGGTTCACTGCAACCTTGCCTCCTGGGTTCATGCAATTCTCATGTCTGAGCCTCTCGAATAGCTGCAATTACAGGCACCCACTACTATGCCCTTCTAATGTTTTGTATTTTTAGTAGAGATGGGGTTTTGCCATGCTGGCCAGGCTGGTCTCGAACTCCTGACCTCAAAAGATCTGCCTGCCTCAGTCTCCCAAAGTGCTGGGATTACAGGAGTGGGCCACTGAGCCCAGCCTTGACCCCACCTTTCAAAAAAAAATTAGATCAGTTGAATTATTTTTTTTTACTTGCAAGCACACATCCTGTAACTACACTATTCGATGTTTTATTTATTTATTTTATTTAGTTTTATTTTATCTGAGACAAGGCCTAACTCTGTCACCCAAGCTGGAGTGCAGTGGTGCCATCATGGCTCACTGTAGCCTCAACCTCCTGGACTCAATCGATCCTCCCACTTTAGCCTCCCAAGTAGCTGGGACTGCAGGTGGATGCCACCATGCCTGCCTAATTTTTGTATTTTTTTTTGTAGAGACAAGGTTTCACCATGTTGCCCAGGTTGGTCTCGAACTCCTAGGCTCAAGCAATCTGCCTGCTTCAGCCTCCCAAAGCACTAGGATTACAGGCATGAGCCACTGCACTCAACCTTATTATTTTAATGAGATATTTGGATTAAAATATGTGTGTTGGGGTCCCCAAGATTGCCCCCAAGTCCAGTGATTTTCTAGAAGGAATCACTGGACTCAGTGTACAGCTGTACTCATGACTGTGACACATTGAAAGGATACAGAGCAAAATCAGTAAAGGGAAAATACACAGGGAGTGAAGTCCAGAGGAAACCAGGCCCAGGCTTTCATGAATCCTCTCCCAGTGGAGTCACTCTTACCGGTTAGAGTGGTGGAGAACATGCCTAAAATCCAAGTCTCCAGATGCCAACTATGTGCCTGGTCTGGTTACCATCCTTGAAGGATCTGCTTACAAGATTGGCTCACTGTAACCTTGAACTCTTGACTCAAGTGATCCTCCCACCTCAGCCTCCTGAGAAAACTGAGACTGCAGGCATGCACTACCAGGCCTGGCTAATTAAAAACAAAAAAAAGAAAATTAGAGATAGGGTCTTGCTATGGTGCCCAGTCTGGTTTCAAACTCCTGGCCTCAAGTGATCCTTCCACCTCGGCCTCACAAAGTGCTGAGATTACAGCATGAGCCACTGCACCCAGTCTATATTTCTTTTTCATGTGTGATATGGTCTGGCTGTGCCCCCACTCAAATCTAATCATGTAGTTCTCATAATCCCCATGTGTCATGGGAGGGACCCAGTGGGAGGTAACTGAATCATCGGGTAGTTACCCTCATGCTGTTCTTGTGATAGTGAGTTATCATGGTACCTGATGGTTTTATATGGGGCTTTTGCCCCTTTTGTCCATTCTACTTATTGCTGCTGCCATGTGAAGAAGGATGTTTGCTTCCCCTTCTGCCATGATTGCAAGTTTCCTGAGGCCTCCCCAGCCACGCTGAACTGTGAGTCAATTAAACCTCTTTCCTTTATAAATTATCCAGTCTTGGGCAGTTCTTCACAGCAGCATGAGAACAGACTAAAACAGTATGAGTTATCTTTCTTGGAATTATTAATTCTCTGATTTAAAATTTTTATTTTCTATGTATACATTATTAAATCCATCCAGAAACTCTTCATCAATATTGAAAAACTTCCTCTCATATGGTCAAATGTATGTGTTAATCTATCCATTCCGATTGTTTCTGGAGTCCTTCGTCTTCTTACTCCAATGGTTTCACTTTAGACCTGCCACACAATTCTCTTCCTTGAATTTCCCTTCATCATAATCCATAATCCTGGGGATATCTTTTGCTTCTTTCTTATACTGAATCCTGTATTAGTCCATTCTCACATTGCTATAAAGAAATACCTGAGGCCGGGCGCGGTGGCTCAAGCCTGTAATCCCAGCACTTTGGGAGGCCGAGACGGGTGGATCACGAGGTCAGGAGATCGAGACCATCCTGGCTAACACGGTGAAACCCCGTTTCTACTAAAAAATACAAAAAAAACTAGCCGGGCGAGGTGGCGGGCGCCTGTAGTCCCAGCTACTCGGGAGGCTGAGGCAGGAGAATGGCGGGAACCCGGGAGGCGGAGCTTGCAGTGAGCTGAGATCCGGCCACAGCACTCCAGCCTGGGCGACAGAGCAAGACTCCGTCTCAAAAAAAAAAAAAAAAAAAAAAAAAAAAAAAAAAAAAAAAAAAAAAAAGAAATACCTGAAACTGGTTAATTATATATATATGTGTGTGTGTGTGTGTGTGTGTGTGTATACATATGAGGTTTAATTGGCTCACAGTTCTGTAGGCTATACAGGAAACATGGTGGCACCTGCTTCTAGGGAGGCCTCAGGAAACTTACAATCCTGGAGGAAGGCAAAGGGGAAGCCCACACTATATACGGCTGGAGCAGGAGGAAGGGTGGAAGCAGGAGCCACACATTTTTAAACAACCAGATCTCATGAGAACTCATTATTGTGATGATAGTAACAAGGGGAAGCAGAAAATCTGTCCCCATGGTCCAATCACCTCCCACCCAGGCCCCACCTCCAACATTGGAGATTACAATTTGACATGAGATTTCAGCAGGGACTCAGATCCAAAGCCATTTCCTGGATCCCATGTATTTTACTTTTCTTGTTTTTTTTTTTCTACCTCATTTTTTGTGAAAAATGTCATGCAGTTATTTCCTGAGAAAGCATAGATAAATGTGAAATCTTGAATGTTTGAAAATGTCTATACTATTCTCACACTTGATACTTTGGCTGGGCATAGACTTTTCTATTGGAAACATTGTTTCTCAGCATTTGAGTTTTTTTAATTGCCTTATAGCTTCTTGATACCATTCTGATTCCTAGTTCTTTGTATCTGACCTGCTTTCTCTCTCCAAAAACTTTTTGGATTCTTTCCTTTTCTATCACTACTGTTCTTGGTTTAGATATTTTTGCACTTATTGTACCAGAGCACTGGGGGAGGCTTTCATTCTGGAAACTCACCACCTTCATTTCTGGGAAAAATTCTCATCTCTTTCTAGAACTACTGTAAATGGAATGTTGAGCTTCTTAAATTCATCTTCAAATTCTCTTTTTTATTCTCTTTTCTGTCCTATTTTCCATCTCCTTTTCTCTCTGGGAGACTTGTTAAACCTCACCTTCTAACTCTTCCATTACAGACTTTAAAATTTTTTCACATTTTTAATATTCAAGATTTGCTCTTTTCTGACTCCTTCTTTTCTGTCCTTTCTTCCTTCTTTCTTCCCTTTCTCTCTCTCTCTCCCCTCCCCTTGCTATCTTTATTTCTTTGAGAGGAGGTCTCTGTCACCCAGGCCAGAGTGCAGTGGTGCAACCTTGGCTCACTGCAGCCTCAACCTCCTGGACTGAAGCAATCCTCCCGCCTCAGCCTCCCAACTAGCTGGGACCACAGGCACATGCCACCACACCTGGCTTTTTTTTTTTTTTTTTCTTTGTAGAGACGAGGTTTCTCTATGTTGCCCATGCTGATCTTGAACTCCTGGGCTCAACTGAGCCACTCACCTCGGCCTCCCAAAGTGCTGGGATTACAGGTGTGAGCCACAGAGCCTGGCCTCCCCATCTTTTTTTTTTTTTGAGATGGAGTCTTCCTTTGTTGCCCAGGCTGGAGTGCAGTGGCACTCTCTCTGCTCACTGCAACCTCTGCCTCCCTGGTTCAAGCAATTCTCCTACCTTAGCCTCCTAAGTAGTTGGGATTACAGGTGCCTGCCACCATGCCAAGCTAATTTTTTTGTATTTTTATTAGATACGAGATTTTGCCATTTTGACCAGGCTGGTCTCAAACTCCTGATCTCAGGTGATCCACCCACCTTGGTCTCCCAAAGTGCTGGGATTACAGGTGTGAGCCACCATGCCCAGTACCTTTTTTTTTTTTTTTTTTTTTTTAAATGAAGACAGGGTATTTCTATGTCACCTAGACTGGTTTTAAACTCCGGGCCTCAAGCGATTCTCCCACCCTGGCCTCCCAAAGTGCTGGGATTACTAGGCATGAGCCATTAGCCCTAGCCAGCTACTCTTTGAGGCTCATAGAGATTTTTGTTTGTTTTCTTTGGTTCTCTATATTGTCTGTTTTCCCCGTTCTTTTTTCTTGGATTCTGACATTCATGATACTTTCCTCATATATCTGTTGGTTTTTGATTGTTTATTCAATGTTGAGGTAATTTTTTTTAAAATTTATTTATTATTATTATACTTTAAGTTGTAGGGTACATGTGCATAACGTGCAGGTTTGTTACATATGTATACTTGTGCCATGTTGGTCTGCTGCACCCATCAACTCGTCATTTACATCAGGTATAACTCCCAATGCAATCCCTCCCCCCTCTCCCCTCCCCATGATAGGCCCCGGTGTGTGATGTTCCCCTTCCTGAGTCCAAGTGATCTCATTGTTCAGTTCCCACCTATGAGTGAGAACATGCGGTGTTTGGTTTTCTGTTCTTGTGATAGTTTGCTAAGAATGATGGTTTCCAGCTGCATCCATGTCCCTACAAAGGACGCAAACTCATCCTTTTTTATGGCTGCATAGTATTCCATGGTGTATATGTGCCACATTTTCTTAATCCAATCTGTCACTGATGGACATTTGGGTTGATTCCAAGTCTTTGCTATTGTGAATAGTGCTGCAATAAACATACGTGTGCATGTGTCTTTATAGCAGCATAATTTATAATCCTTTGGGTATATACCCAGTAATGGGATGGCTGGGTCATATGGTACATCTAGTTCTAGATCCTTGAGGAATCGCCATACTGTTTTCCATAATGGTTGAACTAGTTTACAATCCCACCAACAGTGTAAAAGTGTTCCTATTTCTCCACATCCTCTCCAGCACCTGTTGTTTCCTGACTTTTTAATGATCGCCATTCTAACTGGTGTGAGATGGTATCTCATTGTGGTTTTGATTTGCATTTCTCTGATGGCCAGTGATGATGAGCATTTTTTCATATGTCTGTTGGCTGTATGAATGTCTTCTTTTGAGAAATGTCTGTTCATATCCTTTGCCCACTTTTTGATGGGGTTGTTTGTTTTTTTCTTGTAAATTTGTTTGAGTTCTTTGTAGGTTCTGGATATTAGCCCTTTGTCAGATGAGTAGATTGCAAAAATTTTCTCCCATTCTGTAGGTTGCCTGTTCACTCTGATGGTAGTTTCTTTTGCTGTGCAGAAGCTCTTTAGTTTAATTAGATCCCATTTGTCAATTTTAGCTTTTGCTGCCGTTGCTTTTGGTGTTTTAGACATGAAGTCTTTGCCCATGCCTATGTCCTGAATGGTACTACCTAGGTTTTCCTCTAGGATTTTTATGGTATTAGGTCTAACATTTAAGTCTCCAATCCATCTTGAATTAATTTTCGTATAAGGAGTAAGGAAAGGATCCAGTTTCAGCTTTCTACTTATGGCTAGCCAATTTTCCCAGCACCATTTATTAAATAGGGAATCCTTTCCCCATTTCTTGTTTTTGTCAGGTTTGTCAAAGATCAGATGGCTGTAGATGTGTGGTATTATTTCTGAGGACTCTGTTCTGTTCCATTGGTCTATATCTCTGTTTTGGTACCAGTACCATGCTGTTTTGGTTACTGTAGCCTTGTAGTATAGTTTGAAGTCAGGTAGCGTGATGCCTCCAGCTTTGTTCTTTTGACTTAGGATTGTCTTGGAGATGCGGGCTCTTTTTTGGTTCCATATGAACTTTAAAGCAGTTTTTTCCAATTCTGTGAAGAAACTCATTGGTAGCTTGATGGGGATGGCATTGAATCTATAAATTACCTTGGGCAGTATGGCCATTTTCACGATATTGATTCTTCCTATCCATGAGCATGGTATGTTCTTCCATTTGTTTGTGTCCTCTTTTATTTCACTGAGCAGTGGTTTGTAGTTCTCCTTGAAGAGGTCCTTTACATCCCTTGTAAGTTGGATTCCTAGGTATTTTATTCTTTTTGAAGCAATTGTGAATGGAAGTTCATTCATGATTTGGCTCTGTGTTTGTCTGTTATTGGTGTATAAGAATGCTTGTGATTTTTGCACATTAATTTTGTATCCTGAGACTTTGCTGAAGTTGCTTATCAGCTTAAGGAGATTTTGGGCTGAGACAATGGGGTTTTCTAAATATACAATCATGTCATCTGCAAACAGGGACAATTTGACTTCTTCTTTTCCTAACTGAATACCCCTGATTTCTTTCTCTTGCCTAATTACCCTAGCCAGAACTTCCAACACTATGTTGAATAGGAGTGGTGAGAGAGGGCATCCCTGTCTTGTGCCAGTTTTCAAAGGGAATTTTTCCAGTTTTTGCCCATTCAGTATGATATTGGCTGTGGGTTTGTCATAAATAGCTCTTATTATTTTGAGGTACATTCCATCAATATCGAATTTATTGAGCGTTTTTAGCATGAAGGGCTGTTGAATTTTGTCAAAAGCCTTTTCTGCATCTATTGAGATAATCATGTGGTTCTTGTCTTTGGTTCTGTTTATATGCTGGATTATGTTTATTGATTTGCGAATGTTGAACCAGCCTTGCATCCCAGGGATGAAGCCCACTTGATCATGGTGGATAAGCTTTTTGATGTGTTGTTGAATCCGGTTTGCCAGTATTTTATTGAGGATTTTTGCATCGATGTTCATCAGGGATATTGGTCTAAAATTCTCTTTTTTTGTTGTGTCTCTGCCAGGCTTTGGTATCAGGATGATGTTGGCCTCATAAAATGAGTTAGGGAGGATTCCCTCTTTTTCTATTGATTGGAATAGTTTCAGAAGGAATGCTACCAACTCCTCCTTATACCTCTGGTAGAATTCAGCTGTGAATCCATCTGGTCCTGGACTTTTTTTGGTTGGTAGGCTATTAATTATTGCCTCAATTTCAGAGCCTACTATTGGTCTATTCAGGGATTCAACTTCTTCCTGGTTTAGTCTTGGAAGAGTGTAAGTGTCCAGGAAATTATCCATTTCTTCTAGGTTTTCCAGTTTATTTGCGTAGAGGTGTTTATAGTATTCTCTGATGGTAGTTTGTATTTCTGTGGGGTCGGTGGTGATATCCCCTTTATCATTTTTAATTGCGTCGATTTGATTCTTCTCTCTTTTCTTCTTTATTAGTCTTGCTAGTGGTCTGTCAATTTTGTTGATCTTTTCAAAAAACCAACTCCTGGATTCATTGATTTTTTGGAGGGTTTTTTGTGTCTCTATCTCCTTCAGTTCTGCTCTGATCTTAGTTATTTCTTGCCTTCTGCTAGCTTTCGAATGTGTTTGCTCTTGCTTCTCTAGTTCGAGGTAATTTTTTAAAAAGCTGTTTAAAACTCTGTGTGTTGGGGTAGGGGTGGGGAATGTTTGATACCAGGTGAGCTTCAGCATAAGGCAAAAGGTGACAGGCTGGATGTTTTAGTGAAGATGTTCCATCACCAGTATTCATAAATAGGTCTTTTCTCCATCTTCAGAGAGGACTCACGGAATTCTCTAACATTCTGTAATCCATTGCTTCTCAAACCTGAATACGCACGTGAATCATGTAGGGAGATCTTAAAATGCAGATTCTGGTTTGGTAGGTCTAGAGTGGGCCCTAAAATTCCACATCTTTAACCAACTCCCAGGAGATGTCAATACTATAGGTTCTTGGACAATAATCTAAGTAGCAAGGTTCTGGCTGTGGATGGTGGCTCACGTCTATAATCCCAGCATGTTAGAAGGCCAAGTTGGGAGCACTGCTTGAGCACAGGAGTTCAAGACCGGCCTAGGCAACAAAGTGAGACCCTGTCTCTTAAAAAAAAAAAAAAAAATTATCGAGGTATGATGCTGTGTCCCTGAAGTCCCAGCTACTCAGGAGGCTGAGGTGGGAGGATTGCTTGAGCTTGGGAGGTTGAGGCTGCAGTGAGCTGTGATCACACCACTGCATTCCACCCTGTGCAACACAGCCAGACCCCATCTCAAAAAACAAAAACAAACAGCAGCGAAGTTCTAAAATAAACCTGGCTTCCAGTGTTTTGCAATGTGACTGGGGGAAGAGGCAGGACCCCTAAGAATTTTGATCTATGAAACATTTATTTCAACTAAAAGGATGGACTGACTAGAAATGTTTTCATGGAATTTCCTCTTAGCCCCCTTCTAGACCACCAGATTCCAGTAATTTGTACCAGATTTCCCCTTCCTCATCAGTCTAGGCAAGGAAATGTGATGGTGATGATTGGGGCTGGGGGGAGCATCTTATTATTTAGTATGTAGAGTTTTCCTTTAATTTCCGTTTTCAGTGTGACACTTCATCCCCGTCTTCATTGGTTCCTGGTGGCCCCACGTCTAGTACTTCTTTAGTTCAATTTCTTGAGATAGTAAATCTCATCTGCTGTTCTTTTCCTTCATTCTCTTTGTTCTTGTGGATTTCATTGTCTTGTGGATTTCTTTTATTCTTTACTAACATTATTGAAGTTAGGGGAGGGAGTGGGGACAAATGCATGTGGTCAAGCCAGACATTTTAACCATCCAATCATTAAACTTTTCCAGAAATGTCCCACTCATTGTGGACTACTCTTTCTACAGTGTACAATGTAAATTATAAATTGAATTTAAATTTGCCATCATTTCATTGTTTTCTATTTGTTTCACCTTTACTATATTTCCTTTTCTATTTGTTTCACCTTTACTATATTTCCTTGACTTCTTTTAGGTTGGTTGAATTTTTTATTCTTTTTTTCCTCTGTACTAGTTTGTGAGTTGCATCCTCATTTTTTCATTCTTTTAATGTTAATGATTAGTCTAAAAATTGCAACAGGTATGCTTTATCAACTTAATTGTGGTAAAATTTATGTAAAATAAAAGACAGCTACTCTGTACAGTTTAAGTTTTGGCAAAGGAATATACCTGTTTCTCCACCACTGCAATCAACTTACAGAATGTTTCCATCACTCCACAAAGTTTCCTCATGCCCTTTATAGTCCCTCCTCCCCTCCACATCCAGGAAACCACCAATCTACTATCATTATAGAGCAGTCTGCATTTTCCAGAATTTCATATAAATGGAAACATATATTTTATTACTACAGGTATTCTTGAGTAATCAAAAGCTAATATTAATCCTTTAACTTTACCTTTTTCTCAGAGAGTATTTTAATCCTGGAATTCTCTAAAATCCTCTACTTCACTGCTTCTCAACTTTAATATGCGTATAAATCACTTACAGAAATCCTGCCAAAATGTAGGTTCTACTTTACTATGTGCTATTATTTTTGTGTATTTTCTCTCCCTTCAGTAAAATTATGCCAAGAAGATGGCTACTTTCAGGGTTGGTACTTCTGCTAAAATATGGAATTATATTTTATGGTGTCCTGGCTTCACTCACAGTTAAGAGTTTAGGATTTAATAGAAATCCTAACTAAAGGTTGAAATGATAAGACATTAGATCAAGTTGAACAATTTATACTTGTCACATACTACTTGCTTTCATGCTTGCTTGGTTTAGCATTCCACTGAGTATATGGCAAAATGTTCTAGCTAGAATTCAAGTTCAAAGAGGATAATGCAAGCCATACTGGATAGCTAATATAAACCACACTGTATCACACTCAAGCCTGACTAGAACTTAAAGCAGGGAAATTGAAGTCATTTCCCAGTTCTAAAAACTATCAGGGTCTCCTGCCCCTTCATGTCTAGCTCCCTACCCAACAGTCTTCATGCTCTGACTTTACCTTACCAGCCTTCTCTCTCATATCCCTCATTTTTGGGTCAATGGGTAACTGTTTCCTGAATCAATCTTATGGCATTCCATGTGTTAAAGACAAGACAGCAGACCCCAAATGGAGTCATTCATGCTGAGAGGTTCCATGACACCAAACCAAAACCTGTATTTTACTGTAAGATCTGACCCTTCAAGAAATCAGGAGAGAGATGACAGTCAAATCCCATGAAACCAACAAGATTTCATTTATATTCCTATAAAGAAAAATAGTCTTGACCAATCTGCTATTTGCTCATTGTTCCTGATTCATTTCACTTTTTCCTGCCTATAAAACTCACCTACTTGTTTAGCTCATAGGAGCTCCTTTCTATTTTGTAGACTGGATGTTGCTCAGTTCATAAACAGCTAATAAAAGCCAATTGGATCTTTGGGACTCATCTGTTGAAATTTTATTCTTTGATGCATTCTTTCTTTTTACTCATGCTGGTGGCTCAGCCTGGACCACACTCCCTCCACCATGTTTCTAGCTGACACCTATCGGAGAGCTTTCACGTGGAGCTCAGATAGCACTTTCTTCACAGAGCCTTCCCTCTTCTCCCAAACAGAGGAGCTTACTCCCTTCTCCAAACTTTGCCACTTTGTTGGCATCTCTCTTGAAGTGCTTATATTGCGGCATGTTCCAGTTATAAATACCCTTGCTTTATACTGTGATTAGAATGTAAGTGCCTTCAAGTCTGAAAGCATACTCTTTTCACCTTTGTGGCCTTTACAGGCATAAAATAGAACCTTACCAGCAGCTCACAAATAATAATTGAATAAATAGATATTTCAGTGTGACCAAAAGAGGTTCCAGAGAACTTGAGCTGATTCTATCATTTCTTCAATCCTCAGGTTCCCACCTCCAATAGGAGCTCCTGAGCGACCCTTTGCCACCTCTTAATTTGCAATGATTGTACCAAACTGTGAAAACCTTCCAAGTTTGAACTTAGATTCTTCTTCAATCTTCTCCTTTATTCTTATGTCCAATCAGACAAAACAGTTGCTTTGTCATCTGATATCTGATTTGACCCTTCCTTTTCCTCTTTCTCTACCACATTTTCCATCATTCTGCTTAATGCCTTTTTATTTTCATAATGCCTAATTACCTATAGTAAATTCTTCCAGGTTTACTGGATCTCCTGTTTTACTTTCTCCAATACATAAAGAGGATAACAACAACATTTTATAGAGTTAGTAAGTTGATAAATAAGATACGGTGTGCATATTGGACCTAGTTTGTACATGTACCTACTATCTCTTTGTAGAATCTTCTCCTGCTCATGTCCTCTGGTTTCAGGAGTTGGATACATGACAAGCAGCATGTCCCTCTGGCCACAGTTATTGGCTCAGGATGGCTGAGAAATTGCAAGATACACTATGCTGATGACATAATTTGAGTCCCTTGACTTGATCTTGTCTATAGATAGATGCACCCCTGGGCTTTCTGGTTATGAGAGTTGATTTTCTTTACTAAACTCACTTAAGTTGGTTTTCTGCTAAGTGCAACAAAGATCTTTAATAAATGAAGTATGTAAAGCACTAAGCACAGTACCTTGTACATAAGTGTTAGGTATTATTTTTATCATCCCTGCCCCCTTGTCATACCTCCTACCAAATTCAACCTTTTTCTTATCATCTGCCCATACATACCAGCTAGGATAATTTCCTTATTATTCCCTGCACATTTTCCCTTTGCCTGGACTGTCCGACAGGACATTTTACACTCTTTTCACCAATTCACATCCATCATGATTTAGAACTTGGCTTAAAGAAATCTCCCATTCTCCAAGAAGCCTTCTTTGAATAATGGTGGCTCCATACTCTTCACTGCCTTATCTATTTTTTCTTGTATGTGTTTTCTACTTATTTCTACTGTTCTGGATCGCACACTACTCAAGGCAAGAAAAAATATATTCTATCTATACTTGTGATCATTAGTCCCTTTCTAGATTGAGATTTTGTCATTATTTTCCTAAGAAACTTGTGCAGTATTAGACACACTCTAAGTGGTCAATGAATATGTTTTAGAAATACATAAATGGAATTAAATCTACAGGGTGTGGTATGTTATTCTATTTAAGACCTGTTGTTAACCTAGCTAAACTTTTCCCATTTTCTAAGCAAACTTTACATTCTTAAACCATTTTAATTAGTGTAAAAGTATCACAATGATTCCAACCTCAAATATTCCTTCCAACTGTGGTTTCAGAATCCTTTTAGTCAAGTTTCTAAGGAAGGAATATTCTATTAAAAATAATTTAACTATCAGTCAAGGCCTATTTTTTTTCTCATCATCCACATGTTATTAATCCAGTGGGTATTGTGTCTGACCCTTGAGAGGTTTCTTGGCCTGATAAACTAATGACAATAGTGAAGCATTAACAAAGATATCCTGAGACGCTGAAAAAAAGTGTGAGGGGGAAGTGTGAAAGAAAGAAGTGGGGAAAAGGTGATCTTTTTTTGTATTCATGTTTCTCTTAGTTTTAAATGGTAAAACCTTCTCCTATCCCAAATAAGTTGATTTCTACTTACAGCTAGACGATTTTTAAAAACAACTATTTGGAATTAAAGGCCCGCGCCCCTGTTTGTTGAATTTAATTGCTGTATGGTTTATTGAAAAGGTCAAGGACTAGTGAATTTAAACCGTTTAAAATAGCAAAAGATTAAAGTGAATTAAATGTAGTGCCTCTGGGATTTCTGATATATGTTCCAAATTTGTTTTTAATAATATAATTGTTCCATGTTACATTTAATATTCCATAACAGGGAACTGGTTACCTGTGCAGTTGTGCTCATAGAAACCAATTCCAAATGTCAAAAATTAAAGTGAGGGCAACTGTAACGTTATGATTAAAAAAATAGAAGTTGAAAATGTTGAAAATGGAAGAGAAACACTTAGGTTGAATAAGGTCTTAACAGACCTTATTAAACTTTAAATAAAGCTTTAAACAGAAAAATCTGAAAAAAATAACACGCATTAGGTTGACTTAATGCCTTTTCAACAGCATTTAAATCATTTGACTTACAAATGGAAACCAATGCATTTTCTCAAAGTATTTATCCATTCATTTTAGTGGAAAAAGATAGCTCCTGATCACACGAATGGGAATTGTGCTAAATAAATTTTGAGAACAACCATCAAGAAATAAAAGTTACTAGTCATATGTGTAAATGATTATTACATTTCATGTTTTAAAAGAACAAGAAATTCGATATTGTTTCTGTTAGTTTTCAGACTTTTTTTTTCTTAACTAAAAGTACTGTAATTGCCTCTGGGGCTTTCCCTTCCACAATTAATCATCTTTTTCTTCCACACCTTCTCTCCAAATGATTATTCCCCCAAGCTTCAGAACACTTGACATTAATTCATACTATTTCATCTTCACAGCTTTCAAAACATTGCCCTGCCCGTGCTTAGCTCCACAAGCCACCCCCCTTGCATTTAAAAAATTGGTTAACAGAAGCATTTTTGTACTATCTCTTTGCCAGAAGATGCTATTTACTTGGAAACAAATTAGCTTCCTTAATCAAACTTTTGAAACTCTCTATATTTAAATTCCTTAGTATAACAAACATCTATACTTCAAAAGTAGCAGTATGTTCACTTCAAACATTCAGAAAACTTGGATCCTAAGACTTTATCCTTCATCCTCCTGACTCTAGAATACATGTCCTTGATCATCAGAACCAAGCAAGAAATTGAGTCTCACCAGCTACACCACAAGTGCGGGCAGAGGAAACACTTTCAAACTGTCATTGATCTCCACATTTATAGGTAGCTTATCCATACGTCCTTTATAAACATCATTATTTTTGGTGCTTAAGACTTCAGTCATACGAGGTAAGCTTTCCAGTTTATAGGCAAAAGGAGGTGGTAATGGAGACCTTCTCTCCCTCCCTCCCTCTCTCTCTCTCTTTTTAAGATCAAAACAAAAGCCAGTTTGGTCTGATGCTGCCATTTGTCAAGCATCTTTTAGAAAGCCGCCTAGTGCACTGAATTAACCAAGTCAGGTTTAAAGTGTTTCCCATGCCCACAGTGACAGACCAGCTATCAGGCATACTTAAGCAGACTGTCAAACTTTTATGTTTACTCTTTTTAAACGGAAAGTCAGATCTTTTTTTTTTTTTTTTTTTTTTTTTTTTTTAAAAAAAAACGAATGTCTGGTGCGGAACAAGACGCTCACCTGTACACAACAAAGGCAGGTCTTTCTCGGCTGTCCTCACTGGGGGAGGGGACGGACAATCGCTAGACCTTTGTCCTCAGGTCCTGGGCATGGGGGTTGGGGGAGACGCGACTTTCTGGGAGTCGTGTAGGCACCTGCACCCAAGAAACTACAGACCGGTTTTGACCTCAATGACTGCCCGGGCTTAACCTTTGGAGAGGCCCTTTAGTTCGGGGAGGGGGCTTGCTGCTCCAAACCGTAGCCACGTCACCCACAAGGACTGGGGAGGAAATGACTGACCGCTCAAGAGTCAGGGACCCCTGTCTCTCCCAACTAGACCCGAACGTCCACAGCCCTCTTGTCGGGCTCGCCCCGTGGCGGGCAGGGCCGTCGTGCGCAGGGATCGCGGCGGGTGCAGACCCGGTCTCTGCTCGGTGTCCCCGCCGCGCCCGCACCGCCACCGTGAGGCCGAGCCGGGGACGGTGCCCCGTGGCGGCGGCGGCGGCGCCTCCGCGCTCCTCTCCGCACCGCCCCGACCGCCGCCGCGCCGGGCACGGGCGGGGGGATTTTTTTTCCCGTTTCCCCCTCTTTCGCGCTCTCGCTCCTGTTCAGCGGGAGAGCCCGCAGAGTCAGGGAGGGAGCGAGGGAAGGGGTGGAGGTGGCGGGGGGAGGCCGGAGGGGCGGATCCTGCCTGGGGGCTGATCCCTCCCTCCCCTCGGCCGGGCTCCGTGGCGGCAGCGGCAGCAGCGGCGGCTCCATTCCCCCTCCTCCCCCGGGAGCGGCGGCGGCGGCCGGGCCGGGGCCCCAGCGCGGGCCGGGAGGGGGCACGGCGGAGGCCACGGAGGCAGGCGCGGGAGGAGACCGCGCTCCGCTTCCCGGGCCGCGCCGACCTGCTCGGCGGCCGGCCCGCCCGCGCCCAGGGGCCCCGAACGGTGGGGCCGGGCAGGCGGCTGAGGTAATGGGGGCGGCAGCGGGGCCGGACAGAGCGGGGGCGGGGGCAGCGGGGCCTACGGGGACCAGGGACTGCACGGGGGGAAACCGGAGAAGCGGGGGGCTTTCCGAGCAGGGCGGGGGCGGTGCGAAAGCTCTCTCCTGGAGCGAGGGCGGCGGCAGGGAAGGAGAAGGCGGGTGAGCGGGGGAGCTGAGAAGCGAGGACCCCCTCCCGCAGCCGCCATCTTGTCTCCCCCCAAGCCTTGGATTCCGAGCCGCCAAGCCCCGCCCCCACCACGCCTTCCAATTGGCCTGGCCAGACGAGAGTTCCGCCCCTTCAGCGTCCCTTGGTCCCCTGGGTCCCTCTGACGGGCAGATGAGGCGACCAATGGGCTCTCGCCTCTCTGCCCCGCTCATTCGCTGGCGCTCGCTTTCTCTGTCTGAGGGTCGGACTCCACGTCAGGCTGTCTCTGGTGCGCTCGCCCCCTCCCCTCTGAGGAGATGTTATTTCCCTCCTTTCTTCTCCGAGGGGTCAAGATTCTTCTGGAAGAGGTGCCCCCTTAAAGGAGCAGGAGCCTTGGCTAGGGTCCTCCTTGTCTCCTGAGTAGCTTGTGTGGGGTGCAGGAGATACAGTTTGATTGCAGAAGATCCTCATTCTTCGGGGACCTGGGTGGGGTGGGCGAGCGGAGGGTCAGGGGGTGCCGAGAGGAAATCTGGGGGACGGGGGATGTTGGAGATGTGTTGGAGGTGTGTATGTGGGAAGGGCTGTGTAGATTGATAAACTCCCGCCAAAAAACTCGTCTAGACTGTAAGCTCCTTGTGGGCGAAACTCATTTCATTTCCCTCAGCAGCAGCCTTTCCCCCTCTAGAGTTTCTCCCCGGTGTCTGGAGGCGTGGGTGGGACAAAACACGTCTGTGTAGAGTCTTGCGTGGTCGAGAGATGCTTGAGCAGCCGAGGAGGTGGCAGGTGGGGAGGGAGAAGATGGAGCGGCTTTCATGAAAGGGGGCGCTGCATCGCCTGTCTGCGCTGTTTGGGGTCGGTGTGGAGGCAGATGTTCTCACCTCTCCTAGGGCCTCGGTGCCTTTGGAGGAGTGGGTGACGAAGCAGGTCTTTTGGCCCTGTCTGCCCCCAGGGACTTGGCATTTCTAAGGAATCCAGTAGCCAAGGGCCTCTGGAACCCGGACAGAATTGCTGCGATGATTCTGTTTCCTTTGGCTCCAAATGGGGTGTGCCAGCCCGCCTGGCACTGCCCCTCAGCCAAATTGGTTTTTTGTTTGTTTCAGTCACACTTTGGGATTGGAAGGCCTTTCAAATAAGGATGTTAATAATACCTTATTAACAAGTAGCACCTTGAGAGCTAGATTGTATTACCCTCATTTTACTGATGGAGTATGGAGGCATAGAGAGCTTAAGGGACTTTCTCCAGGTCACAGAGGGCCAAGATTAGAACTTAGATTGCCCCAGAGCCTCTTTTTGTACCAGACCATAGCACCTCTGTGGTGTTCTTAATTCCCACCAAGAGGAATTGAGCATTGGAAGATCTGGGTTCAAATTGTAGCTTTATCACTTACTCGCTTTAGGTTGAGTGACATCTTTCTGAGCTTCTGTGTAGATCATAGTAGCTACACCATCTCCTAAGGTAGTTGTGAGAAATATTAAGAGGGCTTTGTAGTTTGGAAAAAGTGCTTTTATCATCACTGTCCCTACTTTATATAGATGGTAGACCCTGCAACCAAGGTGATGAATTGTTTTTCTCTTTGAAATCTTCTCCCTGTTCATATCCTTCCAAGTCTGCCCACACCATGGGGCCCTGTATCCCCAAAGGTCTCTCCTGGTGGTGACAGCCTTGGTAACTGCCTACCGCAGCTCCTTATGAGCTTGTCATCCAGAGAATGATGTGGGAAACTAGGATTTTCTCTTGGCTGTACAAGGATAGACTAGATATAAGTGTTCTAGGAGAGACTTTTGAGGTAGCAGAATGCATTGAGAGTTTACCTCAGATACTGCCCAGATCATCTTGGCCTTAGGTGAATGAAGGTCCTAGACAGGCCACTACAACTTCAGAGATCTCTTGGAGCCACTCTCAGAGCTTTTAGGGTTTGTTTCTGCCTTAAAATGTACTCGTTGGTGTATCCTGGATCAGGGGTCCCCAACCCCCAGGCCGCAGACTGTGGCCTGTTGAGAACCAGGCCATACAGCAAGAGGTGAGTGGCGGGCAAGCAAGCATTACCACCTGAGCTCTGCCTCCTGTCAGATCAGCGGCTGCATTGATTCTCATAGGAGCGGGAACCCTACTGTGAACTGCGCATGTGAGGGATCTAGGTTGCATGCTCCTTATGAGAATCTGACTAATGCCTGATGATCTGAGGTGGAACAGTGTTCACCACCCACCCTCATCTGTGGAAAAATTGTCTTCCACGAAACCAGTCCCTAGTGCCAAAAAAGTTGGGGACCGCTGTCCTGGATGCTGCCTTTTGTAGGGAATACCCTGCATACTGTAGTTTGAAGCCCTTAGACCATGTGTTATAGGCATTTCAGACGCCTTCACCCCTTCACCTCTAGGCAGGGTCAAGGAGTAGGGTTTCTGATCGTGGTAAGATGTATTGGGAGAAGACTCTAGACCTGTGACTTTTGATCCTCTGACGGGGCCCATTGTTCAGTACAGAGCTTAACAGTGGATGCTGTTCTTGTTTTCTTTTCTAAACCCTTAACTACTCATGGCTTTTCCGTAGTTAGCTGTTGCACAGCTTTATGTACATCATTAGAACATTTAGATCTTTCCCCATGTTACACTGTAATAATCTGTTTACTTTTCTGTCTTTTCAGTTAGACAGGGCTCCTTGAGGGCAGGGATCGTGTGTGTTTGATTTCTCCTTTCATTCAACTAATACTTATTGAGTGTTTACTTAGGAGCTAAGCACTGCTCCAGGAACTGGGGATACAGCAGTGAACAAGACAAACAAAAATTCTTCCCCTCATGGGGCTTGCATTCTAGTGGAAGGAAGGAAACAATAAACATAGTAGTAGGTAAATTATGTAGCATGGTATAAGATGATGAGTGTTAAAGGGAAAAATAAAGCAGAATGAAAGGTAGATTGCTGGTGGAGGAAAAGGATTTGCAATTTTAGATAAAGTGGTCAGAGAAGGTCTCACTGAGTAGTGTTGTTCACTTGAAGAAGTGAAAGACTCAAAGGAGGTGAAGGAGCAAGCCATGTGGATGCCTGAGGGGCAGGTTGTTCAGACAGAGGGAAAAGCCAGTCCTCTTGGTGGATGCTTGATCATATAGGAGGATGAATGGGTGCATAAGGGCATCCAAATCATAGTCTCCTGGCCTTCTCTCCTTAGGCCTGTCCTCTCAGTCCCCAGGTGCCATGAGGAAGCCTCGTCGGAAGTCCCGGCAGAATGCCGAGGGCCGGCGTTCCCCATCCCCCTACAGTCTGAAGTGCTCACCCACCCGGGAGACCCTAACATATGCCCAGGCCCAGCGGATTGTCGAGGTAGACATTGATGGACGCCTGCATCGTATCAGCATCTATGACCCACTCAAAATCATCACTGAGGATGAGCTAACTGCCCAGGATATCACTGAATGCAATAGTAACAAGGAAAACAGTGAACAGCCTCAGTTCCCTGGCAAGTCCAAGAAACCCTCATCCAAGGGCAAAAAGAAGGAATCCTGCTCCAAGCATGCATCTGGTACTTCCTTCCACCTCCCACAGCCAAGCTTCCGGATGGTGGACTCAGGCGTCCAGCCAGAAGCACCCCCGCTGCCTGCTGCCTACTATCGCTACATTGAGAAGCCACCTGAAGACCTGGATGCAGAGGTAGAGTATGACATGGATGAGGAGGACCTTGCCTGGCTGGACATGGTGAATGAAAAGCGGCGAGTAGATGGGCACAGTTTGGTGTCTGCAGACACCTTTGAGCTACTGGTAGACCGGCTTGAGAAAGAGTCATACTTGGAGAGTCGCAGCAATGGGGCCCAACAGTCACTCATCGATGAAGACGCTTTCTGCTGTGTGTGCCTGGATGATGAGTGTCACAATAGCAACGTTATTCTCTTCTGTGACATCTGCAACCTGGCAGTACACCAGGAGTGCTATGGCGTCCCCTACATCCCTGAGGGTCAGTGGCTATGCCGCTGCTGCCTGCAGTCTCCCTCCCGGCCTGTGGATTGCGTCCTTTGCCCCAATAAGGGTGGCGCCTTCAAACAGACCAGTGATGGGCACTGGGCCCATGTGGTGTGTGCCATCTGGATCCCTGAAGTCTGCTTTGCTAACACCGTGTTCTTGGAACCTATTGAGGGCATTGACAATATCCCACCTGCCCGCTGGAAACTAACCTGCTATATCTGCAAGCAGAAAGGGCTAGGTGCAGCCATCCAGTGCCATAAAGTGAACTGCTACACAGCATTCCATGTGACATGTGCACAGCGGGCTGGGCTCTTCATGAAGATTGAGCCCATGCGCGAAACCAGCCTCAATGGCACCATCTTTACAGTGCGCAAGACTGCCTACTGTGAGGCCCACTCGCCACCAAGTACTGCCACTGCTCGGAGGAAGGGCGACTCCCCTAGAAGCATCAGTGAGACTGGCGATGAGGAAGGGCTAAAGGAGGGTGATGGAGAGGAGGAAGAAGAGGAAGAAGTGGAGGAAGAGGAGCAGGAAGGCCAAGGCGGGGTGAGTGGCCCCCTCAAGGGAGTGCCCAAGAAGAACAAGGTGAGTTTGAAGCAGAAGATCAAGAAGGAGCCAGAGGAAGCAGGCCAAGACACACCCTCCACTCTCCCCCTGGTCACTGTGCCACAGATACCCTCTTACAGGTAAGCATGCCCAGAAGGGCTCCTTAGGGACTCATGGTTTCTTCTTGGGTTGGTGTTGGCCCTGTGCCAGGCCTTCCCTAAGCACAGTTGGACACTATTCTCTTCCCCAAATTTAAACTTTTTTTTTTGACCCAGGCTCACCTGGCCTGGTTTATGGTTTTGATTGTGCCCTCAGAGTAATGTATTTCCTTTATTTCAAAGTGAAATAAAACACTTAAGTTACTTAGAAACTCAGTTGATAGGATATCTTAGACAGTATTTTTCAATAGGGGCACTAAGTGACATTTTGGACAGGGTAATTCTTCATTATTAGAACTGTCCTGTATGTTTCTAGATGTTTAGTATCCCTGGTCTTTGTAAATGCCAGTTGCATCATCTCCCCCATTGCCTGGTCTTTGTGACAACCTCAAACACTCTTCACGCATGTTTTCAAAAACGCTTGGGGAGGGTAGAACTAATTACCCAGTGAAGAACCACTGTTTCAGAGGATTGGCATGTCCATCTGCTGTCCAGCAAGTTCTGTCCTGGGTATGAGGGGGTGGTGGTGTGGAGAGAACATGGTATTCCTCCTTTTGAAGCTTTAGATTTAGGGATAAGAGGATCATTCAGTTCAGCTGTGTAGCTAAGCTCTGTGGACCCCCATTGAGTCTGTAGAGAGCCCATGGTACCTGTTTTAAAATATCAGAGAGGTATCTGGAGCCATTGGAGGGATGGGAGCTTAGCAGAGAAGCAAGAGAATAGGGAAGATTTCCTAGCAGAGGCTTATCTTGGGTGGTGTTCATTAAACAGTATACACTGTTAGAGCAGGAAAGAGTCTTGGAGATTGTTCATCTGATGTAGTCCTTGCACCTTCTCCCACACCCCCAGATGAAGAAACTGCGAACACGGGAGGTAAAGTTGTTCACTCCTTTATTCATTCAATGATTTATTTATTGAGCACTTAATACATGCCATGTCCTGTTCTAAGGGGTGGAACCAGGTGGAAAGTAACAGACCCTATACCACAAGAGCTGGGTCTCATGATGCCTCTAGGTTGCATTCCTGTAGCCCATCTCTCTTGATGAGAAGCGTAGAGAGAAAGGAGTGCTGGGGAAAGAGTTGTATGAGAGCTATGAATAGGCAACCAGACTTGCCAGGCTGGGAAGAAGACATAAGTGCAAGATCGGAAGGGGGAGGCTCTTAGTGCCAGCTATTACCCAAGTTAGAATTTCAGTGACTCTGAATGTGTTTTCTAGTCACAGAGCTGTTCTAGGTTATTCTTTTTCCTGAGGTAAGTGGGTGGATGCTTAGTTCCCATCTGTAGGGAGGTTTTACCCTGAGGCTAGAATATTAGGTTGACATGTAGGTTGTTCTAGATGCCTCTTGCTGGGGCCAGCAGAGCTTGCTGACTAAGAACCAGACAAACTGACATTTGAAACCCATTTCTATCACTTAGTACCTGTGTGACCTTTGGCAAGTTGTTTAACTGTGCTAAGCCTTAGTTTATTTGTAAATGAACCCACCACATAGAGCTGTTGTGAGAAATAAATGAGATAATATAAGTGAAGCACTTAGCACAGTGTCTGGCAAATAGTAAGTGCTCAATAAATGGTGGCTGCTGCTGCTGCTGCTGCTATTTTATCATTACTATTCTTTTCCCTACCTGCACAAATGCTGTTGGGATCCTCCATGGCCAAGAGGTTGTAGACGGAGGGTGCTGCCTATATCTGGGCAGGTGTGCTTGGCATGGACATTGGTCGGGATCTCTCCTTTGGGGAAAGGCCTAGTTCTTGATTTTATAAGCTTGGCTTTGGGGCAGGAATGTCTAACTGTGGAGAGGAGCAAGGCCTAGGTGAGCAATGTCGTGCCCAACATGCCCATCCTTCTAAGGTTTCAACTTGTTTAGCTGTGCTTATCTTTGTTTCAATGGAGTGGCATGAAGAGAAAAAAGGAGAGGAAACATCACAGGAGCACTGAGGCCTTGCTTACCCTGTGGATAACCAGTCTGGGGATGTACCATGGTATAGCAGAGAGATCGTGGATTCAGGTCCAACCCAGATCCACCATCTTATTAGCTGCATTAGTTATTTTGACAGTTTATTCAGCTTCTGTTCCTATGCTGCCTTTCCATCTTTTGTGACATGGGAATAATGATACCCACCTTGCAATATGGATATTAAAGACAGATATTATAGGCTTGCATTAATTCCTCTCATACCCTTTCCTCCCCCAAGGAGTTACTGGCTTAAACCCTGACCTTAAGACTTTTGAGTAGTTTAGCCAGCTGCATTTTCACATTTCCCATCCTCTTACATCTTTAGATCCAATTTTTTTTTTCATTTGGTTCAAAATTAAACAACATTTTTAGGCTGCTGAGGTTTATACCATGAAAAACCAGAGGTCAAACAACTCTAAGGGGTTGCATTGGGCTCAACCTGGTTGTGGGCTACTCCCTGGTTTGATGGGACTCTCAGCCGCAGAAGGCAGGAAATAGTGGCCACATTAACCATAGCTTACCCCAGTTCCTGTTCCCTTTCACTGCTTTTATAAGAGGAGGGTGGGGGTATTGAGGCATAGGCTTGTTTCTCAGTCCATACCTGGAACGAAGAAGTCTAGGACCATAGGAAACGGGGTTCTGGGAGAGGGTTCTTTTGGAGGATTAGGACTGCAAGGCAAGAGGTGGAAAAGCAAATGAAATACCTCATGCTGAATCTGAGCTGCTTAACTTTACTGTCCTTTTCAAGCTTTTCTCTGAGGTGAGGTATTTGGCCATTTTATTCTGTCTTCCTGTATAAGGTTCAGAAATGAACCAGGGTCTGGATAGGATGCATGGGCTATAATCTGGGCTGCCTACTGACCCTGTCTTTCACTTCCATGTGCCTCTACTTAAGGTTGAACAAGATCTGTAGTGGTCTCTCCTTTCAGAGGAAAAACCAGTTTATGCAGCGGCTTCACAACTATTGGCTGTTGAAGCGGCAGGCACGGAATGGTGTCCCTCTTATCCGGCGCCTGCACTCCCATCTGCAGTCCCAAAGAAATGCTGAGCAGGTAGGTGCAGTGGTGATTTGAGACTGGTAGAGGGAGGTGGAGAGTGAAGGAAAAGGAATGGTGGTTGGGGTGGGGCTGGCATCCCTCCTTGATCCCTCCATGGAGCCTTTGCCTACCTGTCTGGGTGGCCCATCCCAGGAACAACCCCCAGCACTATAGAGATCGTCAAGCAGCTCCTTCTGAATGGATGAGGCTTGACTTTGTAGAGAATTCTAGGGGAGAGTGGAGAGCACGCCCAGCTTTCCATATATGTGGGGAAAATCCTCTAGATGTGGCAGAAAGCTAGAAGTAGGCTGAATGAGAGCCAGGGTGGCCACATTGTGTTAATTAGGAAAAGGCGCCCTTTCCTCAAGACATTATACTGCCATCTGCCAAAAAATGTTTCATAGTAAATACACAAATTTACGATCTAAGTTGTAGCACATAGCCTGTCCAATTGTGGTGGCTGTTAGCCATTAGCAACTGGAGTTGCTGCATGTTTAATGTTTTCTGCTCCTAATTTCCCTTATTTGAACTATTTAGTTCTTTCTCCCCCCTTTACCTGTTCTATTCCTTCTGCCTTTAAGTGTTCCCACACTGCTGCTCCAGAGATGAAGCAAAGCTTTATGTGAGTCTGGTGCCTTCTGCATTCTGTCTGATCTCACTTTTGCCTTTTGTAACTAAACTCCTGAAGTATAAGCCTGTATCTGGCCCCCTTGAACCTTTTGGTCCACCTGCTTCACTGAAGCCTCCCCTAAAACATCAGCTACCTTGTCCCAGGAAGTCTTTCCTTATATTCTCACCTGATTGATCATTGGGCTGCATTTGACACCACAAATCACTTTGTCTAAGAGCTTCTCTGTGATACCATTTCCTGCTGCTTCTACCTCTCTGACCATACCCTATGCTGATCCCACTTCTTGCTCTTTAATGGTAACATTCCCAGTGGCTCTGTTATCTGCTTGTTTGCTTAGAGAACATGTCCACTCTCATAATTGACAATAACTGTATCATAGCAGCTCCAGACTTTTTGTCTTGTCCTCATCCCTTTTTTCTGCCATCAGTCCCTCAGGGACATTTCCATGTGGATGTGGTTAACTTGTAACTCAAATATTGGACATTAATTATCTTTTTTCCTCTCAGTAAACTTATTTCCCCATCATTATGGCTCTCCCCTCCCTCCTGACTCTTATCAAGAGTTCCCCACCTTGGAGTTACTTTTGACTCTTTACTCCCTAATGGGCCACTGTTAATCATCCCTTAAGCTGCTTTGGGGGCTTTCTCAACATGGTTTTTTGTCTTCATTCTGCAGCTCTCCTGCTCATCCATGCCCTCTTAATCTCAGCAATAGCTTTCTAGGTGATCTCTAGCCTCTAATTCTTTCTTTGCTCTACAACTGGTAGTTTCTTATTCACATGCTGTTGGGATCCTCCATGGCCAAGAGGTTATAGAGGGAGGGTGCTGCCTACATCTGGGCAGGTGTGCTTGGCAGGGACATTGGTGGGGATCTGTCCTTTGGGGAAAGGCCTAGTTCTTGATTTTATAAGCTTGGCTTTGGGGCAGGAATGTCTGACTATGGAGAGGAGCAAGGCCTAGGTGAGCAATGTCCTGCTCTTCCATTCTCTTACTTCCTCTTCCAGAGTATACTCCTCTTTCTAGGCAGGCGAAGTTAAGGCTCTTTTGCCTTACATTTGAAGCTTCTTATTAGCTATATCCTGGATCTTCCTTGACTTTTGTAGTTCTCCAGCATCTCTGTTCTGGTCAGCCTGTTTTGCTTACTAAGCAAAGAATCACTACTTCTGCCTCTACATTTCTACCCCTTTCATCCCTTTGGTTCCAGGAGACACCTTCCTTACTACTTTGTCCATCCATGTCTGTCACCTACCTATATGTAAAACTCTAGTAAGATTCTTCACCAGGAAGCTTCTCTGATCTAACCTCCACCTACTCAGATCTTCTATTTTGTATCCTCTTAGCATTTATATTATTAGTTTTTATTATCTTTATGCTAATATGCCCTTGTGCTTCAAGCTCTAGGTCTCTTCCCTTCCCCTGACTCCAACTGTAATCTTTTCTAGGGCAGGAATCATAATTTGTTTGTTGTTGTTTTACCAAAGTATGTTCAAGCTTATAGTAAGAACCTCACTTTGTTTTCTAGCCAAGTGAAAGCTCTAGGGTGAAATTCTTTTCACCCCTGAGGTCAGTTTTCTAATGAAATTCTTTCTGACCCAAAGGGCCATAGCTGCTCTCTGGTATACCTGGGGGGTAGGGGGAAGCAGTCCCAGATCCTACTCCAGCAAAGGTTGTTGCTTTATAATGAAGAAACAGTGCTATAATACTGGGGCAGCTCAGGAGGAAGGCATGGGGTAGAGAAGGGTGGAAGGGCTCTTGGAACTGTGGGTCAAGGAAGGGGACAAGACTTTTACCTGCTGCAGCCCCAGGAGGTGTGAACAGGGAGAGGACTTTTGCAAGAAGGAGATTCCTAGTCCCTCTTCTCTTCCTTCCTGCAGCGAGAGCAAGATGAGAAGACAAGTGCAGTGAAGGAAGAGCTGAAGTATTGGCAGAAGCTCCGGCATGACTTGGAGCGGGCGCGGCTGCTGATTGAGCTGATTCGGAAGAGAGAGAAGCTCAAACGGGAGCAGGTAAGGAGGAGCCCCCAGCCCTAGAGCCCTAGTTCAAGGTCACTTTCTCCGACTGTTAGTCTAGTATTGGGAAATCTGGGAGCCCCTGCCTTATGCTAGCTTGCTTTCTCCCCTCCCTACCCAGGATTGTAGGCTCCAAGAGCTGCCTACTTTGTATTAGCTGTGGTGCTACTGGTGGTTTCTATATTTTGGGTTTCAGCTCCTGGTAGCCTCAAGCATAAGCTTAATATCATATATATGCCTGGGCCCGTCCCTGGAATTTCTGATTCAGGAAGTCTCAGAGGGAGCCTGGCCTTGAGGATTTTGGAAAGCTTCTTAGGCCATTCTAATGGGCATCATCAGTTGAAAGCCTCTGGCCTGGGAACTTCTGAGGGTTCCCACTTGACTCTTAAACACTTATGGTCTTGAATCATTTAAATTTTCTATTTATCCTCCGTTCTAGGAGATTTTAAGCCCCTGAGCATAGGAAATGTTGAGGTAGGTAGTGTAATATAGTGGTTTAGGAACACGAGCTATGGCACCAGACTTCCTGGGTTTAAATCCTGCCTCTTCTACTTACTACCTATGTGACGTTAAGCAAGTTCTTCAATCGCTTAATACATCGGTTTTCTCACCTGGAATATGGGGGTAATTATAGAGCCTACATCATAAGGTTGTTTTGAGGATTAGAAGACTTAGTCTATGTAAAGAGTTTAGAACAGTGCCTGGCACATAGTGACAGAGAAGTGTCAGCTGCTGTCATTATTATTATTATCAATTTTTTGCTTCCCTGCAGTGTCTACTGCACATGGCAGAGAGCAAATACTATTAATTGAGTAGATGAAAAGCCAAAACTGTTCTCTCTGGGCTAGGAATAGCAGCTGTCGCTCACATGCTTCAGAGGCCCGGGTTAAAGATGTTCCTTTCTTGCCGGGCACGGTGGCTCATGCCTGTAATCCCAGCACTTAGGGAAGCAGAAGCATGAGGATAGGTTGAGTCCAGGAGTTTGAGACGAACCTGGGCAACAAAGCAAGACCTGTTCTCCATAAAAAGGGAGGAAAAAAAAAGATGTTTCTTTCTCTTTCTCCAAATTCTAATTCGTTGTTCAGCCTTAGCACAACCCCTTTTCTAGCAGGCCAGTAGCCTGAGTTTCCTCCTCATAGCCTGGGCATCTCATGCCATATTTACCATGGGTGGCCATGGAGGACATCTCAGGACCTTCTTCAAGGGTTCAAAATGTCTGTGCTATCCCAGGCATGATCCCACAGCTGAACTTCTTATCTCATCTCTGATTCAGAGAAATGAGAGAGAGAAAAAGGCCCTGGTCCTGGGGAAGTAGGCAGGCCTGTTTTGATATAGCCAAAAGGTGGGAATTTTCTATAGTCTTAATTTGTGGCTTCCCAACTTTTCACATTGGGGCATATGTAGAAAATAGCATTTGTACAGCATACTACTGTAAATATATGAAGCTACTTGCCACTTGCGGGGGTAAGCCTGGAGGCCCTGGTGACCCCATGCTGACCCAGATGCTCCAAGGGCTGATGGAATCAGTACCTCAGCACACTGAATGGGAAATTCTGGTTCAAGCACATTTTACATCATCATTGTGTCCCTTGGACTAGTCAGACTTGGGTTCAAATCCTATCTCTATTCTTTTCTAGCCAGATAACCTTAGAGTAATAACTCTTGCATCATGCTCTCTCTAATCCTCAGATTCTGTATATATATTTTTTTAATTTGTATTTTTTTTCTTTTAGTCCTTGGTGATCCTTGTTCTGATCTATATTTGTAAAATGGGGATAATAATTTCTGTTTCAGGGTTATCGTGATGATTAATAGAGGTAATACAAGTACAGAGTTAGTGTGGCATAATGGTCAAGAGCACTCACTGTGGAACCACTGTCTGGTACTGAATTCCAACTCCGTTCCTTATTAGCTATGACTTTAGGCCAGTTACTTAGTCGTTGTGTGCCTTAGTTTCCTCTTTGTAAAACACCTCATCTGTTCCTACCTCATATACTCATTTATTTTACATAAAATGCTTAGAACATTACCTGGCATTTAGTAGGGGCTATAGAAGTGTTAATTATTGTAATTGTAATGATAATTATTGTTACTGTAAATTTTAGTATGGTGTTTGGTACATAGGAAACAATCATAAATAGTAGCTGTTGGTATCATTATTCCTAGGCTGAAGGTTGAGTGATAGCTCCTCATACTGGTCAGCTTAATATTCTATGAAAATTTGTTGTACATGATTGGTAAAAGTCAAGCTATCACGAAAAAGTTTCAGCACAGTTTTGCAGGAGATGTCCTGATCTGATCTCACCCCACCTTCCCCACAGGTCAAAGTCCAGCAGGCTGCCATGGAGCTGGAGTTGATGCCATTCAATGTTCTGTTGAGGACAACACTGGACCTGCTGCAGGAGAAGGATCCTGCACACATCTTCGCAGAACCAGTCAACTTGAGTGAGGCAAGTTCCCCCCACTTTCCAAGTAGTAAATTCTTCCTGAACTGGAACAGGGTCTGAGTAGGGTAGGAAGGAGTTGGGCCACAGGGTGTACAAAACCAGGGGTAGGAGGGTGGGTCTGGCAAAGCTAGTAGATTTGCCCTTGATGAGGGGTCAGCAGGCCAGGGTGGGCCAGGACCATAGGACTCTGAGTTAGCCTGGCTTGGCCAAATCAGAAACCGAGGAGGCCAAGAGTATTGGTGAAGGGTGTGCCTGTTTGGCTAGTAAATGGTTGTTGTAATTGTACAGGTTTTATATGTTTAGGTTCCAGATTACCTGGAATTCATATCCAAGCCAATGGATTTTTCTACTATGAGGCGGAAGCTGGAGTCCCACCTGTACCGCACCTTGGAGGAGTTTGAGGAGGACTTTAACCTTATAGTTACCAACTGCATGAAGTATAATGCTAAAGACACAATTTTCCACCGAGCAGCTGTCCGCCTGCGGGACCTGGGAGGGGCCATCCTACGGCATGCCCGGCGGCAGGCAGAGAACATCGGCTATGACCCCGAGAGGGGCACTCACCTGCCCGAGTCACCCAAATTGGAAGACTTTTACCGCTTCTCCTGGGAAGACGGTGAGAGGCCTGGATGGGTGGGGAGGAGAGGGGCCAGGAGGAGGCACAGGAACAGAGTCTACAGAGTGAGGGATCAGGGTGGTCTTTGGGACTATAGGTAGACTCCAGGAGCAAAGCTGAGGGTGAGCACAGACTGAGGTATACCTTTGTGGCTAGAATAGTTCTAAGGGTTAAAGTTTAACTAACGCACTCAGCACTTCTTAAGTGGTAGAAAAGGGGAATCAGGTACTAGTGGTCCATTTGAAAAGCTTAAAGCCTCATCAGAGGTCTTCCTTTCTTGGATCCCCTCTGTATGGCATTGGAGCATGGGACAGGGAGAGTGCATTGCTGGTGTGTGTGTGGCTCATTCAGAAGATTGCAGGTGGAGGACCAGAAAAATGGAATTGCCTCTGAGCCCCACACGCTGCCTGTCCCTGCTCTCTGCTTCTCGATGGCAGCAGCCAGTCACTCAGGCCAGGGTATTGCCAAGCTGCCTCATGCCTGCTCCATGGAGCCCATAATCGTGACTGTGAACTGCTTCCTGCAGACGTTTCCCAGATTCTGACCTTGTCCTTGTGGCTGCCTTCTGGGCAGTGGTGTTGCAGGGCCAAGGCCCACAGTGACGCTGCTGGAAGCTGCTGGCCCAGGCATTCCAAGAGAGAGTTTTGCATCCGAAGGATTCGGCCCCTTTCTCTTGCCCTGTGCTGGGCAGGTCCTTCAGCCCCTTCTGTCCTCCCTTCTCCCTGGCAGTGGACAACATCCTCATCCCAGAGAACCGGGCCCATTTGTCCCCAGAGGTGCAGCTGAAGGAGCTGCTGGAGAAACTGGACCTGGTGAGCGCCATGCGGTCCAGTGGGGCCCGCACCCGCCGTGTCCGCCTGCTACGCCGGGAGATCAATGCCCTTCGGCAGAAGCTGGCACAGCCACCACCACCACAGCCACCATCACTGAACAAGACAGTATCCAATGGGGAGCTGCCAGCAGGGCCCCAGGGGGATGCAGCTGTGCTGGAGCAGGCCTTGCAGGAGGAGCCAGAAGACGATGGGGACAGAGGTGAGAGATAGTCACAGGCAGGCAGGGGGTTGGAGGGTAAAGAGGGATAAAGGCTAAGCTGAAATCTAATAATGGGGTATCCTTTCTGAGTTTAGGTCTGACACTTATGGGCAAGCAAAAGCTCTTGGAAGGGTCCCATTTCCATGTATACGCAGGGATGATGTTCAAAATATTTAACAATCAATAGAGACCAAAATTTATCCATCTCAGTAAATGTTGGCTGTTGTATTGGAGTGGGCTCCCAAAGGCTTCTGATGTGGATATTTAGTTGCTGGATTGTGGGGAGTTTCAGGTGCTGCAGCCCAGCAGCTGTTTATTAGCCAATTAAGTATGTCAGTATTTTGCACCTGATACAGCCGTATTGTACATACCAGTTAAATATCAGCCTACCTTGTATCATCATGTGGAGAGACTCTTAGAGCAGGTTAGGTTGGGATGTGAGGGGATAGCAGAGAAGGAAAGACCCCGGGCTTTTGAGCCACCTCATGGTTTTTACCCCATTTGGCTGAATCTATAGGCCCATCTCAAGTAGAGAGGCCAGACTATAAAAGATAGTTGGTTTCCACAGATTTTCTTAATCTTGAGAAAAGACAAAAAAGAAGAAAAGACAGCTGGGGAAGTGATTCTCAGAAACCCAGGAACGTTATAAGCTAAGCTGCTTCTCATTCTTCCCCTTCATTGGGGATGGAATTGTCTCCCTCATACCTGCCTTTGGATCTGAGCCTACAGGTTGGGAGAGCCTGTCACACACACAGTTCAAAACGTTGGAAGTTACTTCCAATGGATAGGGGCCCAGATTGTAGGTAACAGCCCATTTTATTTCAGGTTGGCAGAGAATGGGGACGTGGTTGAGAGATCACATTTGACATCAGAGGGCTTTGTGTCCGTTGTGATTCCTCTGGACTCCCCATGTGACAGTCAGCATGCCACTTGTATCCCTACTTCTGGGGCTGTGGCAGTGCAGAGTTGTGCCCAATAGGCCAACAGCATTGCCTAGAAAATTTAAAAAAAAAAAAAAAAAAACATGTCGTAGCCTCACCTCCCATAGATTCAGTTAGGGATGTCTGGGCTTTGGCTTGGAAGTCTCAATTTTTAAAAGTTTCAAGGTGGTAGGTGAGCAGACATGTTTGGCAACCACTGATTTAACTTACTTGGTCTCTGTTTTTCACATTTTTGAACTTTTTCTGCATGCTGTACTTGCTGTCACTTGGGTGATGTGAAATAAAATCGAAAGACAGATGAGAAAACTCTTGAGTCCAGTGAGAATTGTAGATACCTAATCTGTCAAGCTGAGACTTACCTATTTATTGATTAAGCATGTGACTTTCTTGGGTGTAGAGCAATGGTTTGCAATCCTCACTTCATTAGACTCACCTGGTAAGCTTTAAAAAACAAATAGCCTATCTTTACAAATTTGGTTTCAGTTGGTATGGGATGGAGCCTAGGCACTGGAATTTTTAAGAAACTTCCTATGTGATTCTTATACATAGCCAGGGTTAAGAACTACTAGTGTAGATAAAACTTACTTCTTCTGGGGATGGGTACAGTGGCTCATCGCTGTGATCCCAGCACTTTGGGAGGCAGAGGCAGGGGGATTGTTTGAGACCAGGAGTTTGAGACCAGCCTGGGTAACATACTAAGACTCTGTTTCTACAAAAATTTTTTTAAAAAATTAGCCAGGCGTGGTGGTGTGTACTTGTAGATCTAGCTACTTTGGAGGCTGAGGCAGGATCATCACTTGAGCCCAGGAGTTTGCAGTTGCAGTGCTCTGTGATCAGACCACTGCACTCCAGCCTGCTCAACAGAGCAAGATCCTATCTCTGAAAAAAAACAAACCTAATCCTCCTTTCTCTTTGCTTCAGATCTAAGACCTTGAATGCATCTCAAGCCTTATAACAGCCCATGCTTTTGGTCCTTGGTTATCAGTGTCAGTATCTAGCCTGTAGGAGCAGACTCTTTCTAAAATGTTCAAGCAGGTTCTCTTTTTTTCTAATAGATGACTCCAAACTGCCTCCTCCACCAACCCTGGAGCCCACTGGGCCTGCACCTTCCTTGTCTGAGCAAGAATCCCCGCCGGAGCCCCCAACTCTGAAACCCATCAATGATAGCAAACCTCCAAGCCGGTTCCTAAAGCCCAGAAAGGTGGAAGAAGATGAGCTCTTGGAAAAATCACCGCTGCAGCTAGGGAGTGAGCCTTTGCAACGCTTGCTCAGTGACAATGGCATCAACAGACTATCCCTCATGGCCCCTGACACCCCAGGCGGTACCCCACTTAGTGGTGTGGGTCGCCGCACATCAGTCCTCTTCAAGAAGGCCAAGAATGGGGTTAAGCTACAGAGAAGCCCAGACAGGGCCCTGGAGAATGGCGAGGACCATGGTGTGGCAGGCTCTCCTGCCTCTCCAGCCAGCATCGAGGATGAGCGCCACTCCCGGAAGCGGCCAAGGAGCGGGAGCTGTAGTGAGAGCGAAGGGGAGAGGTCCCCCCAGCAGGAGGAAGAGACAGGTGACCCTGCCTGTGACTTCTCTTGATACTTCGCATCTGCTTTTCTGCTTTGCCTTGCCAATCAGCACCTTCCCCAGTTGGCCATCTCTCTAATGGCCCCGTTGGACAGCAATAGTAGCATTGAGGGCACCATAGCTCACAGTTGGGCCTGGCATGTGAGTAGCAGCCAGGGGAAATAGGCTTTGAGCAAGTATTTTCCAGAGAGCCAGATTGTGTCTGGGACTCTCATTGGCCCTGAGGGTAAAGCAATGTTGTATAAAGTAAAATGATTCCTACCTTCATTTCAGTTCATCAAATATTTGTGTCAGGCACCGTTCTAGGCATTCGGGGAAAAAATCAATGAACAAAACAGACAAAAATCTCCTCTCTTATGGGGGAATACATTAAAAGCAAATGAGTAAACTGTATCTTGTATTAGAAGCTTTGGAGAAAGATCTAACAGGGAAGGAATTCTAGGGTGGTCTTAGAGATGGTGGCCAGGTCTTCTAAAGAGGTAACGTTTGAGTAAAGATCTGAAGGAATTGAAGGCATGAGCTATTTGTATGTCTAGGGGAAGAACATTCCAAAAAGATAGACTAGAAAGTACACAGGCCCTGGAGGTGGGAACATGCCTGCATGTCTGAGGAACAGTGAGGGAACCAGTTTGGCTGCAGCAGAGGGGTTGGAGTGGGGTGAGGTGGTGATAGAGGTAGATAATGGAGGTTCCATCACTAAAGAGAATTCTTTTTTTTTTTTTTTAAGTGGAGATAGGGTTTCACCTGTTGGCCAGGCTGGTCACCTTACCCCAAGTGATTTACCCGCCTCAGCCTCCCAAAGTGATGGGATTACAGGCATGAGCCACCGCGCCCCAGCTAAAGTGTTCTTAATATACATCCAGCAAGAGCAAGAGCTAGTCATGAGTAGGTGTGGGGAAGTAATAAAATAAGTCAGACTTAATTCCAGCTCTGGAAGGTTCACAGGCCATTGGGCAAATGAGTCTCTCAAAATGTAGAGAAATCACAGTGGTGAACAGTATGTTGTTATTTGTCAGGTGAGAGGTAGCATTGCTAGAGGTGTTCAGGGAATTTGAGCTGTAGGAGTTGGCCTGAGCTGGCCCTGTGGGATGAGGGCAGACTGGCAAGGAATGGTTATGAAGGCCTCAGGCCTGGGTCTGTGGGAACAAGGAGGAGGACAGAATCTCTGTGAGGGGCAGCTTAGAGAGGGGCTTCCCAGAGCATCAGGAGCCAAGACTGGATGGGTAAGATGGGACTGAATGTGAAGGACTTTGAAGCCGGGCAGAGTACTTAGGTCTTGGTGGGTTAGGGAAGACCCACTTTCTTGGCAGGGAGGGCTGCTTTTGGCTTTTGCTCTTTGTGTCCCTCATGTACTTTTATGTGGTGACTTTGGACTGTGTGGCCAGCACTTGCTTTTCTGTCTTCTTGCCTGACATTTTGTTTTCAACAATACCTTCCCATCTCATCTGGCCAAAACTTTTCTGTGTCAGGGGAGTAAGTTGGTATATAGAGGCAAGAGCCTAAGGCCTGAAGTTAGGCATACCTGTGCTCAAATCCCCAATTTCTTACTGTGTAAGAAATTTTCCTGTGGCTGTGTAACCACAGGAAAATTAGTTAACTTCTCTGAGCCTGTTTCCTTATTCCTAATAGGGGGTTTCTGGTACGTACCTTTGCAGGGTTCTAAGAACTAGAAATACCCTTTATAAAGCACTTGGCATATAGCAGTAGATGGTAGCAGTTACTGTCATCCTCTCAGCTGAATCAGGCTTAGCCATACAGTGCTGAGAACACTGCATTAAAAGAATGAGAGATCCTGCTATTGGGAAGTAACTGTACATAAGGCCCATCCAACCTGAGGGGGCCTGTTGCTTGGAGATACTGCTAGAATCCTGTCTCTCTCTCACCATCCCAATTGCCTGGCACTCAGGAATACTTCTATACAATCTTAGTTGAATCTCACAAAAAGAGGTGTTGATCCTTTGTAAGTGAGGCACCCAAGACACAGATGGCTTCAGTGATTTAAATTGTGGTAATAATGTTAGAGGCAGAACCAGGTCACAGGATAGACATTGTGGCTCAGACACCTGCTCTTATAGAAGGGACTTGCCTCACAGTTTTCTAGTTAAGGTGTCTGTAATTTACAGCTTTCAAATCAGGTGCCTGGTCCATCTCCACACACCTCTTGGCTCAGCTGTTAGAATTATAGGACTTTTAGTGTGGTTGGCAATTAGATAAAGGCCAGGCACAGTGGCTCATGCCTGTAATCCCAGCACTTTGGGAGGCTGAGGCAGAAGGATTACTTGAGCCCAGGAGCTCGAGACCAGCCTGAGCAATATGGTAAGACCCGGTTTCTACAAAGTTAAAAAGTTAGCTGCGCATAGGGTGCATGCCTGTGGTCACAGCTACTGAGGAGGTTGAGGCAGGGGATCACTGGAACCCAGGCTATTGAGGCCCCAGTGAGCCTTGTTTACACCACTGCACTCCAGCCTGGGCAACAGCGAGACCCTATCTCAAAAAAATAGAAAAATAAATGTGGATAGATAGGAGAGTAGAAGCCTTCACTTCAAGGTCACATACCTGGGATGACCAAACAGGCTTCATTCGCCTCTGAAGGACTCCCCACTGTAAACAGACCTTCTCTCATACATACTGAATAGTAAGTAAGTAAGGTGTTATCTTCACGTCACAAAAGGAGAGGTCAAGAGACCTCAAAGAAAGAGAAAAGGAACCTGTGTTTCAGAGCCCAGCCTAGAACCCCAGGTTCTGACTCTCCCTCCCAGGAAGTTCTGGGCTGCTTTAGTTCTGCTGAAGAGTACCTCCATCCTCAATTTGGATTAGCCCTGCGAGGTATCTCAGGGTGTGGTTGACAAAGGGCCCTTATCCTTCTCTAGTCTCTCTTGACATCACCCCCAAAGAATCAAACTAGCTATTGCCAGCTATATGAGGCATAGGTTATGTGAGTGTTTATCTGAAGAGGCAAGGTGGGTGGGCTCCTGAAAAAGGCAGAGATTACCTGATAATTGAGATTTGAAATTAGAAGCAAATCCAGGGTGGGAGAAGTCTTAGTATCTCCCTGTGTAGCCACATGACAGTAGCTGAGTGAGCTGTGTGCTATGGTTTCCTTAAAGTAAAAGCAGAAGGATGGGAAGGAAATTGCAGTGTCTGCTCCTTGCCCTAGCCAGCAATATTTCCCCCCAAACTTTTGTCTTGATCATATCTTCTTTATCACCCAAGACCCATTTCTCACAGGGAAAGGAATAGCCATCCTCTCCACTCCTCACTGAGCCCTCCTGAGGTGGCTGTCTCACCCTGTAGCATGTGTTGGGAAGGGGGATTTCTGCACTCAGACTCACTATGTGTGTCCTTGGCAGGCATGACCAACGGCTTTGGAAAACACACCGAAAGCGGGTCTGACTCGGAATGTAGTTTGGGTCTCAGTGGTGGACTGGCATTTGAAGCTTGCAGGTAAGAACACATTTCCCAAAGCTTTGTCAGCAGCTCTGCCACCCCTCCTTTTACTCTCCATTCAGCTACAGGTTGAACCTCTTCCTGCTTACCTTTTTCTCTCCCCCAACTCCTGCTATTTCCTGAGGCCTCTTATCTGTAACTCTGGGATTTCCTAGGAAACAGGGTGACCCTTGACTCTCAGGTCTGATCTGAGAGAGGAAGAGTAGTGCTGATGCTTTACAGAGTTTGTGTGACTGAATTTGGACTCTAGAGGATAGGGAAAGCTAAATCTCGTATTGCTCAGTGAAATTAACATTTGAGCCAAAGTCCCCTGCTGCCCCTACACACATACTTAGACAACCCAGCCTGTTAAAGACTTGGTTTTGCTCTTTGCCTTTTGGGGTGTCATAGCCTCTTTATAGAGGTGTGGTGTAGGTATATGAAATGACCAAGTAGGAAATTTGGAATGGCCTTTTTTTTTTCTTTTGAGACGGACTCTGGCTCTGCCGCCCGGGTTGGAGTGGAGTGGCCCAATCTCGGCTCACTGCAACCTCCGCCTCCTGGGTTCAAGTGATTCTCCTGCCTCAGCCTCCTGAGTAGCTGGGAGTACAGGCACATGCCACCATGCCCAACTAATTTTTGTATTTTTAGTAGAGATGAGGTTTCACCATGTTGGCCAGGCTGGTCTTGAACTCCTGACCTCAAGTGATCTGCCTGCCGCAGCCTCCCAAAGTGCTGGAATTACAGGTGTGAGCCACCGTGTCTGGCCTGGAATTGCCTTTTATTCAGACAAAGGTCCCAAAGCTCTTCTACTATCCTTGAGCTGAAAAGGGATGGACTTCTTCCCATTCTTTTATCTGAAGGGAGGATTTCTCAGACCAGAATCTTAAAGTTTATTTCAGGCCCAAGAGTTTATGAAGCCCCTGTTCTGTGTTCTGTGTTCTGTAAGACACCAGGGCGGGTGGGGGGGACTCTTAGAAATGAGAAACCCTTAGTGCCACAAAGGAAAAGTGACTTGTCCTGAAGGCTAATGTCATGACCCCACCATATGACTGCTGAATGGATCTTAGGTTCAGAGTAGGGGAGCAAAGGTCCCAGGGCAGCACCAGAATACTATGTATTTGTATTTGAAGTCTTCCAAGGCAGACTGGGCATGTATTCTTTTAGGCATTCAGTCTGCCTGGGCTGTGGGACTACTGGTAGGGCTGAGGGGGTCCCCAGCTACTCGTTGGCCTGGACTGGTTCCCTGCTGTGGTTTCTTTGTGATTCCCCTACCCGCAGCCAACCCTCAAAGTTGCCCTAGCTTCCTATTGCAGCCTCCAGAGATATAGGGAAAGTAGATGGAAAAAAGTTATCAGGCACAGGAAAGAGAAAGAGATTTCATAATCTTACAGGATGCTTCTGTCCTGGACCTGGGTTGAAGTTCCTGACTCCCTTCAAAGATAAGGTACCTGGAAGCCCAATTTGTTGGGGTCAGGGTAGGATTGGACCCATCAAACTATCCTTTTTTAGCTTTTGACTAAATGTGGAATGTGTGTTGGCCCCTTCTTCTATGAAGGGCATTCTTTTCAGCTATGAGCCATAAGAGCAAGCAAGGCCAGGCTCTGGTTAGCCTGCTGATTCAGGTGGCGTGTTTGCCTTTCTGCAGAACTCCAGTGCAATGCCCTTGATTTATCTGGGGCCCCTTGGAGGAAGTGTGTATTAGGATTTCAGGGTTTAAAATAGGAGATTCAAGGGCTTCAACTGCAAGCGTTGTTTTTCTTTTTCCCCCTATACTGTGGTAATAAGTACATAAGGGAAGACCTTATTTATTAGACCAGAATCATATAATCCCAGAATTAGAAATAATCTTGAAAGAACTGGTCACTAACCCATCCCCCACACCTCCTTTTTCACTTGCCCCTTGGTTTATCTTTTCTGACGATTTTCTGAGCAAGTTGGTGCTACACGTGCTTTCTATAGGTCACTCATTCAAATACTGATAACTGAACACCTACTGTGTGCCAGGTACTGTTCTAAGCACTTGCCAGGTACTGTTCTAAGCACTAAGGTGCCTGTTGTCATGAAGATTATCTTCTAAAGTGTCTGTTCTCATGGATATGGATGTTAAATCAGTAAATAAGATAATTGTAGGTTGGGTTGTCTCCTTAGGCCTGGGTAACTTGGAGAAAGGGCTGAAATGCAGGCCATGATTGAGTCAGTTGTGCTTTTTTCTACAAATCAGGAACATACAGACCTATTTTTGGTGTTGCATCCTATTTTATTGAGCTCATCCTTCTGAGAGCTCATCATTCTATAGTAGAGTATTAGCAGTTTGTAATACTTTAAGTAAGACATTAAAATTTACTACCCTTCGTATGACAATAACTACAGCTGCTATTTATTGAATGCATGGTATGTGCTGTACTGAGAGCTTTATGTGTGTTCATTCATTAATCTTTACAACAACACATGGGGAGTGTAAGCCTCAGAGAAGTTAAGTAACTTGCTGAAGGTTACAGAACTGTTAAAAAGAGCTGGGTTTTGAACCCAGATAGGCTCCAAGAGTTTAATTTCTTAACTGCTTTGCTGTGCTCTCTTCTGTTGTATTTGAAGATGTCTCCCCAGATTCTTGATGTGAACTTTGATTTGTTTTTCTTTTTCTCATCTTGATGTGAACTTTGAGAGGCTTTCCTGATAAAATTACTAGCACTTTACATTTGTACAAGGACTCAATGTCTCTAATATGTTGGCAGATTTTTGTAGGGTAAGTGGGAACTAAATCCTAAATGTAAACTGGGTATTTTTTGTTTTTTCCCAAACAGTTCCTAGTTTGACTAGCAATAAAAACTACCAACTTAACTACTGGTTACTGAAAAATCATGATTCATTGTGTTTTAGTTAAGCAAAGTTTTCTTAGCATACAGTCCTGATAAAGTCAGTTCTGATTCAGTAAAACAGGAGTACCCTACTCTCTAACCAGTCCCTACTCCTGGCTGCTTCTTATCCCACCAGGGGTTTCTTTAAGCATTTCTGCTTTTCTGCAGATTGACGACCTATTCTTTAAGCATTTTATTAGTAAAAAAAATTAAAGTTATATAGGAGTAATATTTTTTGAAGTTTGGATGGAAAAAAGCCCTAGCCATATCATTTTTGCCCAGAAGCTATAGTATACATTAGAACTGCATGGGGAACAATTTGAAAATACTGATGCGTGGGTGGGCTTCAGTTACAACATTGCTTTGGTATTGCTATTCTAATTTTTGCTTATCACTTTTTAGTCTTTGTGTAATATATATTTTGCCTCTTTGAAATAGCCATGAAAAAAAATTTCTTTTTTTTTTTTGAGATGGAGTCTCGCTCTGTCGCCAGGCTGGAGTACAGTGGCGCCATCTTGGGTCACTGCAACCTCCAACTCCCAGGTTCAAGTGATTCTCCTGCCTCAGCCTCCTAAGTAGCTGGGAGTACAGGCACGTGCCACCACGGCCAGCTAATTTTTGTATTTTTAGTAGAGATTAGGTTTCGCCATGTTGGCCAGGATGGTCTTGATCTTCTGACCTCCTGATCTGCCCAGCTCGGCCTCCCAAAGTGCTGGGATTACAGGCGTGAGCCACCACACCCAGACCACTTTTTACTTTAAAAAATCCACTTCTCTCTATCCAAGAAAAACTTCACACATAAACCATTTGGAAGTGAGAAGTGCATTTTTTTTTCCAATTTAAAAATGTCTTTTCTAATTAAGGAAGTATGACATGTCCACTTTAGAAAATTTGGCAAAGAGGCAAATTTTTGAATCTCAAAAATAAATTGGTTTCTAAAGAAGACACAATGTGAACCAGAGCAAAGAATTCTGGGCAGTTGTAAGATGGCCCCTGTCATGGCAAGGCTGCTTAGACTCTGGAAGGATTGACAGATGACTGGTGTGACTTTTCCTTTGGATGAAGTCCAAGGTTCCTGAGCAGGGAACGAGCAACTCCTTCCAGGTTCAGTCCTTCCATGTAGATGAAATGGTTCCTCAAAACCTCATGGGAACTATGCAGTCAAAAACATGGGTTAGTGTGAGTTTTTAGGGGAAGGTGAGAACTGTCCTCCCTGAAGAGTTTTTGTAGCTCCACTCCTGTCAGAGAGGGTAGAAGGGAGAAGGGGAGTGGGCGTTTTAGTCATTGAAATTGCTCATTTCACCCCTCTCTCCCTGCTCTGTGTGCAGTGGTCTGACGCCCCCCAAACGCAGCCGTGGGAAGCCAGCCCTGTCTCGAGTGCCCTTCCTGGAAGGTGTGAACGGAGACTCTGACTACAATGGCTCAGGTGAGGAGCAGTGTTCAGGCAGAGCTGAGGGGGCCAGGCCTTCTGAGGAGCCAGCTCTACAGGCTGCTGCACTGCTGGGGCTCTGTACCAGGCAGCCAGTCCCTGAGCTCCCCCAAACTCTTGGGCCCTTGGGCAGGGAGATGGCCCTCTCCCAGGCCAATCATACTCTTTTTTTTTTTTTTTCTTTTAATTGCATCTTAAATTTGAATAGGTTATACATGCCCATAGTAATAAAAATCAAAAAAGTACAAAAGAGTGTATAATGAAAGCTAGCACTCCCCTCCCTGGAACATCAACTGCTAGCATTTTCTTTTCTATCTTTCCAGAGGTAATCCATATGTATACAAGCCAAAACTTGCATGAATAATTAAGAGAGTGAGTAGAGAAGCCTAATATGCACATGTTCCTCTAAACCATTCCTTTTTTCCAGCTAGTAATATATCTTGGAAATCCTTCTGTGCTTTTTATTGGCTTCCCAGTGTCCCATTATATAGGAATGCCATCATTTGCTTAGCCAGTCCTCCAAAGATGGACTTTTAGATTGTTTTCATTTATTATCATAACCAGTGTTGCAGTGAGCAACCTTATGCATAGATAATTTTATATCCATAGGGAGCCTATCCATAGAAGTAGAATTACTGAATTTAAGGAAGTGTATGTTTGTAATTTTCATGGATACTGCCTGTCCCCATTCACAAACGTTATCAGTGATAGCCTGTATCACTGAATCTCGCACATACATAACCCTGTAGTTTTATGGGCCCTGTCTCCTTGGACAAAGGGAATAAAGGGCAGGGCAGGACCTGGGGGAGAGGCCTGGGGTGGTGCTCAGGTGGGACAGGTACAGAGCAGGCTGTTCTCTGAGCTCACCTCTGTCCAGCCCTGCTGTACAGGGGTATGTGCTCCCTGGATGCCCTGTCTTTGAAGTTTCCATCTAACACACAGGCTGCAGGGCTTCTCTTCCTTCTTTCCTTTACCCAACTATTTTATTTTCCCTTAGCATCAGTTTCTTTCTCGTATGTGTGTTGATGGATGCATGCCTGTGTGTTTCATTGCTTTCCGTAATTGTCAGTGCCCAAAAGGCTGGGCTCATGTCAAGATGAATTTGTACAGCATCTCACACAAAGCCAGGAGTGGATTGGCACACTTTGTGCTTCTGGTGGTGACATCTTATTCTTACTTTTAAAACCACATGCTTATTAAAATGATGCCAAAGGATATTGACCTCCCGTAGTTCCATCACCGTAACATGATTGTCTTCATTTCTCTGTGTTGCCTTCTGTTTATTTTAGGCACATTTTTAACAAAATGCTGATCCAAACACATGTACTTTTGTATTCTACTGTTTTCAATTTTTTTTGTACTTTCTTCATGTTGACACATAATCTTTATATATCTCATGTTATTGGAACAGTGTATCTAACAATGCATTATAATTTACTTAACCATTCTATTGTTAGGCATTTGGGTTGTTTCCAGCTTTTAACATTATATGTAATGTAGTGAACCCATATTTTTGTTTAAAATCCTTTTATTCATCTTGAAAGTTATTTTTCTTAGAATAAATTCCCAGAGAAGGAATTTACTGGAACAGGTGGTTCATACATTTTTTAAATGGCTCTTCAGACATACTGCCAAATTACATTCCATAAGGATGGGTTTGGTCTGCAGTTGCATTAGTAGTATGTGATTGCACCAGTTTCTACTCAGTCTACGGGTTTGGTCTGCAGTTGCATTAGTAGTATGTGATTGCACCAGTTTCTACTCAGTCTACCTCTTTGGTATTGGATTTTATCTTTTTGTTGTTACTGCTATTGATTCAATAGGTGCAAAATAGTATCTTATAATTTTAGTGCATTTTTTAAAATTACAAGTAGAGTTAAGCACAGTAGCTCACACCTGTAATACCAGCACTTTGGGAAGCCGAAGTGGGAGGGTTGCTTGAAGCCAGGAGTTTGAGACCAGCCTGGGCAACATAGTGAGATCCTATCTCTACAAAAAATGAATAAATAAAAATTTTTTAAAAGTGAGGTAGTAATATTTCTTTAGAAATAACAATTTCCACTCTGTTAGATTTGGACTTTTTCTTTGGTTGAGTGTGGTCACCTGCCCATTCCAGTGTATAGATGGGGGGAGGGAAAGAGAGGTTCTTCTGTGTGTTCAGAAGCATCTGTGAAGCACTCATTCACATGTGCTAGTGCATTGAGTGCAGAGCAAAGTAAGATGAAAAGATGCAGTGCCTGCCCCAGGGATACCCAGTATCAGGTTCTGACAAAAGAAGACATGCGAAGGACTTGCAGACCGCTTAGCTCTGCTAAGTGCTGTGCATCCAGGTGACCTAGGTGGCCAGGTGTGACCCTGTCAGAAAAGAGCTCAGTTAGCAAGTAATTTTACCAGGATGTCTTCCCTGGCATCTTTGTCCATGAAGCCTCCATCATGAGGACTCCCCACTCAGGGAGGCACAGAGAGCAGTATGTGGCATTGCCCAAGCTGGATTTTGGCCCTTCTCCCTAAGGCTGTGAGGATGAAGCAGTTACATTTTTCCAGGGAAAGCCATCTTAGGTGTTCTAGTTCAGAGGTCGGTAAACTATGGCCTATTGCCTATTTTTGTATGGTCCATGGGCCAAGAATGGTTTTTACGTTTTGAAATGATTGAAAAGAAAATCAAAAGAAGAATGATATTTCATAACATGTGAAAATTACATGAAATTCAAATTTCAGTGTCCAAAAAATAAAGTTTTATTGGGACATAGCCATGCTCATTCATTTATAGATTGTGTATGTGACTGCTTTCATGCTATAACAGCAGTGTTGAGTAATTGCAACAGAGGCCGTGTTGCCCACAGAAGCTAAAATATTTACTATTTGGCCCTTTACAGAACTAGTTTGCTGACCCCTGATCCAGTCTAACTTCTGAGGAAAGGAGAGGGAAAAGGAAGGGTGGAGGGGATGTTGTGACTCATTCCTGGGTTGCCCCAGTCAAATGGAGGCCACAGGCAGGCCTTTTGGGTACCATTCCAAGTCCCCTTTGGGTGCTGTCTCCTCCCCTCCCCCACCCCCCAGGCAGAAGCCTCCTGCTGCCCTTTGAAGACCGCGGAGACCTGGAGCCCTTGGAGCTGGTGTGGGCCAAGTGCCGAGGCTACCCCTCCTACCCTGCCTTGGTGAGTCTGCCCCAGACGCCACCCTCCTACCTCCCCTGCCTTGCCTTGGGGGCTAATCTGATTGGATTAAGCCAGCAGAGTATGGTGGGAGTCAGAGTGTCTTTAGCTGTAGATGGGAGGGGGGTTTTGCCCCAGCCTGAGTGGGTCAAACTAGCAAGGCTCCCAGCTTGGGGCACTAAAAATAGGCTAAAAGTATGCAGATGAAGGCCAGGGTTTTTAGAGTTTTAATGGCATTTAATAGCATTTATTTATTTCCTTATGAATAAAAGTAACAGGGCCCATTTTAGAGAATCTTTAAAGCTACTGATAATGCTTAGACGTTTTATTAAATATTTGTCACGCTAAGTCCTTGAAATACTGAGGAAAGTATGATTATTCCATTTTCTAAGGAAGAAAACTGACTATTTGTGGTCATTCAGCTAATAAATGACAGGGTTGGAATTTGAGCCCAGGGCTTAAAATGTGTGACGTCAAAGCCTGTGTTCTGAGCCACTGAGTTCAAAATCATCCACAGTCCTGTCTATTCAAGGATAATTTGGGGTGTATATCCACTTTTATAGAAAATGTATAAATATGCATATATATGAGACCATACTGCTTTTAGCCTCCCTTTCACCTAACAGCATATCATGAACATGCACATCTTATGCCATTAAACATTCTTTGTCAACATCACTTTTAATGATTGCATCGTCTTTAGTTGTATGCATGTACCATATTTTAACCATTCCCTAGTTGGTCACTTAGATTGTTTTGAATTTTTCACTATGATAAACAGTTGGCAATAAACCTCATTGTAGCTTTACCCTTGTGCACATCCATGATTATTTCCTTACAGTGAATTCTTAGGAGTCCCTTCTTGGGGCAAAGTCTATGCAGAATTCTGATACAAGTTGCCAAGTTGCCGAAAGTTCATTTTGGTTTATACTCACACCAGCAGTAACTAAACTTTTCATTTCTTTCATAGTAGCAGCAGCTAAAAATTCAATTTTTGCCACCTTGATTGTTATTTCTGAACTCTGTCTCAGAGAGGTAGTGTCCATCTGGCTCTGGAAGATACCACTGATACTAAACCTTTGAGGCATGTCAGAATAATCTGGGGAAAATTTTAAAACAATACCCATGTCAAGTCACCTGCACCCCAGCACTATCAAATTAGACTCTCTGAGGCCAGACTGAGGCATCAACATTTTTTAGAAAACATCCTAGATGATCTGTAGCCAGGATTGGGAACCACCCCACCAACCTCTTACATGTATACAGGACTCTGGGTTTCTCCCATCCCCTTCATATCTGTGACTTTAACAGCAGCCTTTTAAGATAAGGAGAGGAGGAATTCTGATCCTGTTTGGTCAGATAAGGAAATCATAGTCCAAAGAGGTTGTATTAATACAGTTTGTTGAAGCCATATTGGAAACCATGCTGCCTACTCTACTCCCTCCTTAGCAGTAGCAGGTGGGAAAAATTCATACTGATCTAGCAACTGAAGAGTTAGGGCCTGGGGCTGCCTGCCTTCACAGGGCTCTCTGCCTTGCCAGCGGTGAAACTGCAGGACTCCCAGCTCAGTCATTAAAGAAGTGATTAAGCTGTGCAGGTTTGGATTTAAAAAACAAACAGAATACCTCACAATGCAAAAACACTAGCCTAAAATTCATCTTTTTTTTTTTTAAATTACCCTCTTAATTATACATTTTCTGTTATGATTAAAGAAATTCAGCCACCACCTGAACACAACCTGTGTTTTTATTTTGGTGTATGCTCTCCTAGTCTTTTTCCTATGCATTCTTCAGTATGTATTTGCATCCATAGATAGTGGATATAAAGTTTTTAATTTTTTCTGGCTCTTGTCTGTTTTTTTCCTTGTCTTTTAAACATTTTTTCTTTTTTTTTTGGTAAGAGTAATATACTGCATTATAGAAGTTTGGAAAAACAGGGGGAAAAAAACAACACAAACCCCACCATTCTAGTGTTGACTCCAAGCATTTTGTATCGTTCTTTCTATTTATTGTTCACATATTCATATTATAGTTGTAATAATAGTGTATGTACACTTATGTTAAGTTTTATCACAAGCTTTGTTACCATGTTGTTTTACATTTGCATAGTATTCATTGAATGAATGGACCATTTATTATTTTGGGACATGAAAGCTCTCCTCAGATGGCAGACTTATCCACCTTGCTTTTGCCCTCGGGAAATTTTTCACAATCTACCCTCCGCAAGCACCCTGGGTTCCGAGGCAGGAACCAGCATGCCTTAGTCAAGAGAAACATATCAGAGTAGCCTCACTGTCTTGTTTGGTAATCAAGGAAGCTTACAAGGGCTTGTATGGTGGTTCTTGTTAGGACTCTTTACTTCAATCCCAGGAGGGACAGACAGCCTGGGAGAGAGAGTTTTGATCAAATTACACACCCGGTGGGTGGGGTAAGGTGGTTCTTCCTTAGAGTAAATGCATAACCAGAACAACTGCTTTCAGCTGCTTATCTTAAGAGGGATGTCGTGAAATTGGCAGACGTGCAAAGGTAAATAATGAGAGCAGTTTATTATGAGAAGGGGCCCAATGGGACAGCATATGGGAAGTTAAGATTGCTCTGTCTCTGGAGAAGGCTGCTTCCTCAGTAAGTTCCCAGTCTTTGCTCCCAGAGCTATTAACTGTCTGCTCTGGAAGCAGGGGCTGCGTAGGAGGCAGTGGGCTGTGGAGGCCCAAGCCTTGTCTGGTTTTAGTCCCAGTGTGATTTTAGCCAGCTACATCCTGCTTCTGTGCTTGGTGTTTTCCTCTGTCAGCTAACACCTGTCAGCAGACTTCTCAGCATCAGCAAGAGATTGAAATGAGATGATGTGTGAATAATTAGGAACTCTGGAAACTTTGAAAGTGCTCCCTAGACCTGGATTTTGATTGTTGTGTTGATGCTGCCAGGCATTTTGCTGAGCACCCGCCTTCTCTGAGCCAGGCAAGGCGGGGCTGGATGCCAGAAGCAAACCTGAAGAAGGGCCCAGCTGCTGCCCTTGTGGAGCTTGTTGCCTCAAGGATTAATGCCTCCAGTGGCCCTTGTTTCCACCCACATCATCCCCCTCTCCATCAACCTCCAAGCTCATTCTCTAGCTATACACTGAGCCTCCTCTCTGATCTTACCATGGAGGTGTCACAAATATACCTGGTCCATGTATCAGGAAGGATTGTAGTCAGACAGAAAGGTAGTGGGTAACCAGAGACCTTGTTAGAACCAACTGGATGGCCTTCCTGATGCAGAGCCTTCTTCATAGCCGTGGTACCTAGGGAAGGCCCCCGAGCATTTGAGGTGAATTGCAAAGGTACTAAAGGGAAATTGACAGGAAAAAAAAAGTGACCTGTACTCTTCTGTCCTAAGGGACATTGGAGGAAGAGGTTTGCCTGTCTGGTCTGGACATCAAAGATATCCCACTCAGACCTGATAATCCCCTGGTGTAGGTGCTTCAGCAGTTGGTCCTGCAGCAGGGGCGCTGCTCACCCTGGCCTCCCTCACTGAGTGCCCATCTTCTATTCTGCCTCCAGATCATCGATCCCAAGATGCCCCGGGAGGGCCTCCTGCACAATGGCGTTCCCATCCCTGTCCCCCCGCTGGACGTGCTGAAGCTGGGAGAGCAGAAACAGGCAGAGGCTGGAGAGAAGCTCTTCCTTGTCCTCTTCTTTGACAACAAGCGCACCTGGTTAGTGGGTGCTGCTGTGAGGGGGCTGAGGGGCACGCCAGGGGTCTGTGCTAGTGAGGTACACAGAGGGGCCATGGATGCGGTTACCCTGGTTTCCACCCAGGTGAAGGGGAAGGCATTACTTGCCAGCAACAGGCCTGTACTTGCCATGTTAATAGTAACTGAGGGGTGTTGCAGATCAGATTCCCTGGGAAACACTCTTAGGTCGAGACTTGCATCAGGAGGCTTACTGAGGAGAGCTGTGGAGTGGGAGTGATGCAGCACTGGGCAGAAGTTGCAATACAGCCCATTTGCTGTCTCACCTCATCCATTGGGCACATCTGGAGCTGGGTGGCTCAACAAGATAGAGATGTCAGGAATTGGGGCTGTGCCTTTTTGCCCTGTGCCAACTAGTAATTGAATGCCACTGCCCCAAGGGAGGGGTGTGGCCTGGGCCAGAGGCTTCCTTGGTGGAGGGTGATTCCTAGTGAGGGACTCAGATGAGAGCCTGTCGGCTTCCAACACTTCCAGTAGCTTCTGGGAAGCATGTTTCCGTCCTGAGGGGGGTTCTGGCCAGTGGAGTGTCCACTACAGGAGACTTGCTCATTTATGGTTTATAGTACTTAAGGCTTCTCTTAGCACCAGCAAGAGAGTACTTTCACCTTAGCTTCTATAGAGTGAGGAGGGAGAACTAGCTAATAAAAATAGTGATAATAGTAGCTGCCATTGAGTGCTTACTGCATGTACTTATGCAGATTGCTTTATATATCTGATCTCTTTTAATCCTCATTTAAGTCTTCATTAATCCCCTCATAATCCATTTTGCAGATGAGGAAGTTGAGGCTCAGAAAGTCCAGATCCTGTAGCCAGAACTGAGATACAAAACAAGATCTTGTTCCAAAGGCCATATTCTTAGCCACATGTTATATTCACCTGGGAAGCTTTAAAAACACACACACAGTGTGCAGGCCCCACTAGAGATGAGTTTATCAGTTCCTGGCATCAGCTGTACTTGCTAGCCATTGCCCCCTAATTCTCCAAGGCAAGGCGAGGCTCAGAGCCCCCCAGGGTGGCTCAGCTGGCCCCAGAGGGCAGCAGGTGGGCCTTTCTTAGCCTATGGACCCTGACAACTCTCCAAACAGAGTGAGGGCCCAGAGAAGGACCTAGCTGCAAAATTGATTTCATGCCATTCCCCCACCCTACTCCTGCATATCCTGCTTGCTGCCCTGACCTGCTAGGTTCTTGGTGGCCTCCTGCATGGAGTCTCCCAATTTACTTCCCTCTGCCCTGTACCCTCTCCCTGGTTTTGCTGGTCCTGGCCAAGTGGGGCCACAGGAGCCCCCTGTGAGACCCACTACTGCCCAGCCTCTTACCGTGCTTGCATTTCAGGCAGTGGCTTCCAAGGGACAAAGTCCTGCCCTTGGGTGTGGAAGACACCGTGGACAAGCTCAAGATGCTGGAAGGCCGCAAGACCAGCATCCGCAAGTCAGTGCAGGTGGCCTATGACCGTGCGATGATCCACCTGAGCAGAGTCCGGGGGCCCCACTCCTTCGTCACTTCCAGCTACCTGTGAGGGCGGGGCTGGGCCTGCATCTGCTTGCCCTGCCTCCGTCCCGCGGGGCACAGAGAAGCCTCTTCTGCCCCTGCCAGATGTATGGCCGGCAGCTTCCCCCTCTATGGTAGGCCAGGGACTGGGCTTCCTCCCCACTAGGGGCAAGGCCCCAGTTTTGACCAATTGCATGGTTCTCCTGGCAGGCCTGCTGTGTGCCAAAAACTCCCACCCAAGATCCTTCAGGGGATTTTTTACTGAAGAACCAGTTAGAAGTAGAAAGAGCTGTGGGGCTTGGGCCCAACTTAGGAGATGGACCCCACCCAGATGGCAAGAGGTCCTGGGCTCCTTCTTGAGGGGCTGCCTGGCCCCCTCCATCCTGCTCCCACTAACTACACCTCAGGGCGGGTGAGGTTCTGACACTGATCCCAGAGATGCTGTGGATATGCCAGGGTCCCAAGGGGAATCTCCCCAAGCTCACTGTCTCTCCCGCTTATCGCCCATTCTCACACCTCTTCCCTGTCCCATCTTCTGCACTCATTGCTCACCTTTTCTTTTTCTCTTGTGCCAAACTGACAGAAACCGTCACCACACTGGTCCTTTTCTGTAATGTCTCATTCCCCTTGAGGCCAGCTGCTATGCCAGGTGGTGTCTCTGCCAGGCTCCTCAGGGCCCAGACAGAGGCCAGCCCACAACCTGTGACCCCCTCCCCCAGGACATCACCTCCCACCCACAGACCTTCCCTTTTGCTGTCGACACAACTTCCCAGCTCTGCGAGTGTGCCCCCTGGATCAAGGCGGGTCCCCTCTTGTTTTCCTTTGCTGCCACGAGGTGGTCCAAGCCTCCAGAGTAGGCTCCTGTCAGGCTGGGTGTGCGAGTGTCCATCTGTCCACGTGGACGTCGAGGGTGGTTGGGATGGAGCTGTGCCCGTCAGTGGGGTCTGCCCTCTCCCCGCTTTTCTCCTCTCTTCTCTCCTCATGGACTTTTTCTGCAATTGCAGTCTTAAGCTTCACTCTCCACCACCCGGATGGCATGGCGCCTGCCACCAAACATCTTCCTGGCCTGCGCTCTGCCCTGCCCTGCCTAGCCTCTGCTACTCCTACTTCCCAACTTCAGGGAATGCATTACTTTTATTTCAAACTCTCTGCCTCCTTCCTTCTTTCTCTTCAACCCCCTCCCCACCTTCACCTTCTCAAAAATGGAAGGAAAAAAACTGTGAACGGGGAATGCTGACTGACAAACCAACACAACTTTCAGAGGCTTCAGTGTCTGTTCTCTAGACATTTCTTTTCACCTCCTGAGCACCAAAGTCGCAGGGCCAGTTGCAGGCCGCTGATTGCCATGTTGATTTTTAACCTGATATTCTTTTTAATTGTTTTAAATTTTTCATAGGGGAGTTTTGGACAAAACAAAGTCACTGGGGAGATCACTGCCATTTTTACACACTTGACTTTTTAAAAATACAACCAACCAACCACCACAACTTCTTATACATTTGGGACATGAGCCAGAGTTTAAAAGGGAACCAACAAAACACTATAACTTAAAAGGATGGGGTTTTGGATTTTGTATAATAATAAAAACAATACAGCATATGGCTAGGGAAGGACATGGTGTATATAATTGTAAAATACTGTTCTAAATTATTCAGGCCTATAGTTTCCATTATTGGAGTCCTCCATTGTGTGGCCACACAGTGTCGTTGATTTAAAGGAGCCAGTGCTTCCCCTCTCCCCAGGTAGTTGGTCAGCTGTGGACTCTGTGACCTTTGTCTAAACCTGTGTTGTAAGATCTTGGGACTTTCTCCCTCTCTTTCTATGTCTATCTCTTCCCCCCAACACTTTCTCTTCTTAGTCTCTCTTTATTTTTCAATCTCTGAATCTTTTAGTCTCTCTCTCTGAGTCTCATTTTTTAAAATGCTCTTTTAGAATGGGAAACGGCTCAGATCCTGCTGTGGCATGGGGCCTATGTGTCTCTGTCGCGTCTGCTGTGAAGCACATGATGCTCTATTTATTGTAGAAAGTGACTTTATTTGCTTTCTAGAATTGTTTATAACAGATGGTATAAGAGAGGTAATAAACAGAGAAAAATCTATGCTTGTAAAGAATACAAAAGTTAATTTTACCTACTATAATATGACTGTCTGAAACTTATTTTCTCTCTGAGAAATAAATGTTCTAATGGGCAGTAGTTGCTGTGTTGTGTTTAATCAGTAGGGACCTACCCCCTACCCTTCTCTTCCCGTTCCCTACAGCCACCTCTTCAACAGGCCAGAACCATTAAGAATGGGGTTGTTTAGCTGTTGCAGTTTCCTAGCTAGTGAGGGCTGTATCTTTTTTTTTTTTTTTTTTTTTGAGACAGGGTCTCTGTTGCCCAGGCTGGAGTGCAGTGGCATGATCATAGCTCACTGTAGCCTCAATTTCCTAGACTCAAGAGATCCTCCTGCTTCAGCCTCCCCAGTAGCTGGGACTACAGGCACGTGCCACCATGCCCAGCTATTTTGTGTTTGTCGTTTTTAGTAGAGACGGAGTCTCACTGTGTTGCCCAGGCTGATCTCAAACTCCTGGACCCAAGCAATCCTCCCGCCTTGGCCTCCCAAAGTGCTAGGATTATAAGTGGGAGCCACCATGCCCAGCCTCTGTCTATCTCTTGGACCCCTGGGAGCAGTGCGAAGATGTTCTCTGACTTTGCTTCCCTCCTGCACAGCGCTGGCACCTTCTGGTAGCTATTGGAAGGTCTGTCCTACCTTCTCATGCCTCGCCTTCCCTGAGGCCATGTTCCTTTAGGAGCCTCTGCTCCTCATTCAGAAGGAGAGTGACCCTTTGGACACACCTGGCACTTACTTACCAAGCTTGCTGAACTCGAGAGTCTAGGATGCGCACACCTCCTGTTTCATTGCTGCTGTTTTAATTCTATAGATGGGTAGCTGGGACACACACACAGGGGAATATAGGCCTCACTCCTCTTAAAGCTGGAAGGCATCCTTGAGCCTACCTGGTCTTCATTTTAAAGACAAGGGAACAGACTAGCAAAATAAAAAGACCAAGGTCAGCCAGCTGAGAAATTGTGGCAGAATTCTGGGACAAGGATCTGGCCAAGGCTTTCTTTATGGACTCCACAGCATTTCAAGACTCCACTGGCCTATTCTGTATCGTGTTCCTCTCAGTGGCTGTGGCTCTGGCATTTCTGGGTGGGAATGTCCTGAAAAGCAGAAGCAGAGGAGAGTTCCCAGAGACAAACTGCTTAGTTGCTGGGCATGGAATAGCTTTTCCCCTGTCCCTACTCCTATCCCATTCTGGTCCTACCTGGCTCCTACGCTTGTCTCAGTGGTGTAGCTGAGGACTCAGCGGTCTGTTGATCACTTCCTCGATGGGGCCTTTGACAGCCTTGTCACTGAAGTCAAAAAAGTGTCGAAGTTCTCGTTTTGGCCTAACTGATAAAAGTACGGCCGGTGTGCTGATAATCCTTGTATTATGTGTTGGGGCTGCAAAGACACACACCCTGGTCTCAAGACACTCACAACCTGATTTATAAGATACATCTCACATAACTCCGCGTAAGACCAGCGTGAGAGTCTCAGACATGTGGAAGCGTTTAGGAGAGACATGTTTGGTTGGGCAGTAATGAAAGCTTTCAGAAGCAGCAATTAATTCAAGCCTTGACAAATGGGGTTAAGAAAGACTTTATGAATTGTAAGTTGAATTAAAAAGACATTTGCAAAATATTTACAAGATATTTAGGGTGAAATTACAAGCTCATTCTAGAAAACATTTTAGAAATAAAAGTGGCCAGATGGGTAGGATTTTAGCACGCGAGGCTAAGAAGCGGAGGCAAAGTCAAGAGAGAGATTGTGTATATTCCAGCTCCAGTGACTAGCTGACCTCCCATGTGACTGGAAGCCGCTGAGGTGGCGAGCAGTATATCGGGCTTAAAAGCCCTGTCACTGTCACTCACTGTGTGACCCTGGGCCTCTCTGAGACTGATGTAATAAAGGATCCCGAAGACAGGGCAAGGTGGGTGCCATTCATATATGGCAGGTAGCAGCATTCATTGAAAGATCTGAACAGGGCAGAGACTTGACTGGAGCTTGGCAACTAACTAAACTCAAAGTTAAAAAGCAGGAGTGTTAAGACAGGATACTGGGTGACTGCTGGAGGGATCACTGTGGGTTTTGAAGGGAGGAGAAAGTATAGTTTTTTGATGAGTTTGTGTTGTCTATGGGACATCTAAGAAAAACCTCCAGCAAGCAGATGGGAGTTGAGCCCAGAGTTCAAGAGAAAGATGGGAGCAGATGACAGAAATGTGGGCACACTGGAGACCACCTGGGCAGTTAGAAGAATGGCCAAGGACAGCAAGGAAGGCGAAGGACAGACCCGAGGAAAGCCCCTTACATTTAAAGTCTGGGATTGGGGAGAGGGAGAGACAGCACCTTTGGAGGGGTCTGTTCTCCAGGGAGGGCCTCACAGGGAATGTCAAGCCCTCATGCCACAGATGGAAGGGAGAGGCAGGTCAGATGTGCTCGGCATCACAAACAGGAAAAGGCAGGGCTGGACCAGAACTCAGCACCCAGCCCTTCCTGCTCTCCACAGACTTACATATTACTCAAAGTAGGCAAAAGTGTCCTTAATAAATTTTATCAATGTTGTGATTGAAATTCATGAACTCAAGTCTAAAATGATACTGTGATATTGGGACGTGTGTTGGAGACACTCTGACTCTCGGAATAGAGAATCCCATTCTCCTAACAAGTTTAAAAAAATCATTGAAAGCATTTGCCAAAATCCCTGGTCAGCTTGGCTGCTTCCATTAATGTATTAGATGCCATTAGCACCTGAGTGTGAATGTGCCGGTGTTCAGACAGGCTCTCCTGACCTGGCTAGGCTCTGAGCTTCACTTTGAGAGAAGAGCAGGGGCTAGTGGCAAGACTGCCAAGATCGGAGCAGTGCTGAAGGAGAGATAGAGGGTGTGGGCCTTGACTACCCCGAGTCTGCAGGCCTCCCACAGTGTCTGCAGTAGGGCAGTAAGTGTGCAGGTCTCTAGTCCGCAGCCATCTGGCCTCTCCTGAAGCTGGGATGAGGGAAGGAAGTCTTTGGAGGAGGGAAGTGGTTTCTCCAAAAGGTGGGGCAGAAGTTTCTTACTCTGTGGTGAGGAAGAAGTGCCAGGGAGATACGTGCTGGGCTAGAGCTGGAGGGGAGTGCTGGCTCCACCCTGGTGATAGGGGAGAGCGGCAGGGAAGTGCTGGGGAGAGAAGGGCTGGGCCCCTGGTGAGGGCGCGACCTTCAGACCTGGCCCACGGACCTAGGTGAGGACAGGCGCTCTTGTTTTTGAGCCCAAATGTTGCATTTTCCAAGACCACTCTGACCCACCACGCTCCCGACCCTGGGCCTATACAACCCGCGAGACCCTATTGGGCACACACACACAGGCGGCTGGAAGTCCAGAGGAGCGGAAGAACAACACACCGAAAGGCACCAGCAGATGCCGACAGGCTATCCACTGCACGATGACGTGGAATTTGGCGGGGGGCGGTCGGAGTCCAGCTGCCGGGCAGCCCAATTCCAGGGGAACACCACCTTCCCACTTCATCCTCCTTCTGGCCTCCCCATTCACCTCATTAGAGCTACCTCCACTCAATAAAACCTTGCACCCATCATCCAAGCAAGCCCACAGGTGATCCTATTTTTCTGCTACACCAAGGCAAGAACCCAGGATACTGAAAGCCCTCTGTCCTTGTGATAAGGCAGAGGGTCTAATTGAGCCGATTAACACAAACTGTCTGCAGGTGGTTAAACTGGAAGAGCACACTGTGACACACACCCACTGGGGCTTCCGGAGCTGTAAACACTCAAACCTTAGACGCTGCAGTGGGGTCGGAGCTCACGCTCCCCATGACCTGCCTGTCTGCATGCTCCCGCTAGGGGTTTGAGCTACGGGGCACCAAAGAAGTGAGCCACAACCCCATCGCATGCCCAGCGAGGGGGATAAGGGAACTTTTCCCATTTCACTGGCACCTGGGGTGACCTTCTGTCTGCCCTTTCCCTTCGAGGGTGGCAGAAGGTAATCGGGGATACATACGTGTGTGTGTGTGTACGTATACATACGTATTCTCTTCAACTTTAATAATAAGGCCAGAACTCCCAGGCTACATGCAGTCAAACACTCTACTACTGAGCTCTACCCCCATCACAGGCTACATAGAGTCAAAAAAGCTAATTGTCCCCAAATTTCAGAAGGGCTGTGGTGCTGTTTCCGAGAACATTTTGTGTCCTTTGCTTGACACCCGTAAGGCTGGTTGGAAGAGGGTGGATTCAGTTGAACTCCTGAAGCCGTGTCTCAATCCCTTCCTCTTCCTTTCTGCCTGGTATTGGTCCCTTTGGGGGATGCAGAAGCCATACTGGGGATGCAACTTTGATGGTTCGTCATGGGCAGGGAGTGTCACGTAAGGACCCAGGGGTAGACCCCTTCCCTCCAGCTTCACAGTCCCAGGTGACACCTGAAAGCGATTTTATCTAAGCTGGTCATGAAAGATTATAAAATTTGTGGGAGTTTTTGTATGTAATGTGGGAAAATTTTTAAGTGCAAAGGAGAAATTAAGAACTACCCTTATTCTGACCACGCAGAAATTACCATTTTAATGGTCTCTTGTTTTTTCTAGGTAGAGCATGTATTTTAGTTTCTTGTACTGGGTAGTTGAGAAGTCTGTTAGCTCTCTGACGTCACTGTGGAAGTTCATGGTACAACGGGAATGCAAGTCCTCCCCACGCCTCCTCAGCCTAAGTCTGGCTTTTTCTCGCTTGCTGTGGATTGTGGACTGGCCCAAACCAAGCATTGCCTGTTTGTTCCTCTGTTTTGTTAAAATATTGCTAGTCTCCATAGCATTTGAAATTAGATGGGAGCTACATATCTTCATCCTGACAACTTTGCTCTCTCGGGTCAATTTCCATGGAATTCAGTCCTAGACCAAATTCTGCCCCATGTACAAACACCTAATGAGTGAGGAAGCTACCATATGGCCATATAATTCTCCTCTTGATTGAGAAGTTCCCACCTCTGCTTTCGGATACAGCCATCAGCATCAGGAACGAAGATCACTCCACAGCAGATACAACATGCTTCCGAGGGCAGGACCAGTTAGTGGAGTAGTCAGGTCGGGAGCAGGAGGAACAGAGCCGGAACTTTGAGTATTTGCATGTTTTAGATATAGTTTTACATACAGTAACTCTGGCACACAAATCTTAAGTTTAATCTCTATGAGTGTTTATATGTGTACCCACCCATGAAACTGGGACCCAGACCAAAATACAGAATGTTTCCAGTGCCCCAGAAGGTTCCTCATGACCCTGCCCAGTCAGGACCCCCTCTGCAAGTGTAACTACCATCCAGACTTGCATTGCCCTGAGTTAGTGTTGCTTGTTCTTGAACTTCACATTAATGGAATCGCACAGCTTGTGCTCTTTTGTGTCTGGCTTCTTTCATTTAACATTGTAGCTCTGAGCTCCACCCTGTTTTGCATGTAGCTATAGTTTGCTTTTTGTCGTTGCTGAGTAATAGTCCATCATCCAAACACACCACAGTTTGTGTATCCATTCTCCTGCTGATGGGCACTGGGTTATTTCTGGTCTAGGGCTGTTATAAATAACACTGCTGTGAACATTCTTGTACATGTCATTTGATGGACATAAGTGCTTGTATGTCCCAGGAATGGAATTATTAGGTCACGGGGCAGATATATGTTTAGCTTTAGTGGATTCTGCCAGTTTCCCATTTGGTGTTCAATTTACATTCCCTCCTGTATTCATCTGATCTTGCACAGCTCCCCACCTGTATTAGTCTGATCACTCCCAGCTATAAATACATACCTGAGACTTGGTAATTTATATAAAGAAAAAAAGAGGTTTAATTGGCTCATGGTTCTGCAGACTGTATAGGAAGCATGGCTGGGGAGGCCTCAGGAAACGTAGAATCATAGCTGAAGGGGAAGGCGAAGCAGGCACATCTTACGTGGCCAGAGCAGGAGGAAGGGAGCAAAGTGGGAGGTGCTACACACTTTAAAACAACCAGATCTGGCCGGGCACGGTGGCTCACGCCTGTAATCCCAGCACTTTGGGAGGCCGAGGCGGGTGGATCACGAGGTCAGGAGACCGAGACCATCCTGGTTAATATGGTGAAACCCTGTCTCTACTAAAAATACAAAAAATTAGCCAAGTGCTGTGGCAAGTGCCTGCAGTCCCAGCTACTCCAGAGGCTGAGGCAGGAGAATGGCATGAACCCAGGAGGCGGAGCTTGTAGCGAGCAGAGATCATGCCCCTGTACTCCAGCCTAGGCGACAGAGCGAGACTCTGTCTGAAAAAAAAAAAAAAACAAAAAACAACCAGATCTGAGTCATGATCCAATCACCTCCCACCCGGCCCTTCCTCCAACACTGGGAATTAAAATTCAACATGAGATTTAGGTGGGGACACATATCCAAGCCATATCAGAGTGTAGTTGCTCCACATCTGTGCCAACACACAGTACTGCCGGCCTGTGGCGTTTGCTCCAGACCCGCTTGTTGAGTGACTTCCATTAAGCTCCACTGTGCAGCAAGGCCTCTGTTTTCCTTTATAGTACTTTCTGGCTTTAGAGGGAGAGTTATGAACTGCCAAGGTGCTTTTCAACTGGGGAATCCTGATTGAGAGGATGGTGATGGGGGAGAGCTCCCTGGAGTGGATTCGCTGCTGATCCTGTCCTGGACGTCAGGGCATGAATGCACCTGGCTGTGCAGCCCAGGCTTCTCTTAGCACCCACTTTCGTACTATGGTGCCACCCAGATCCCTGCATGGGCTGTTTGGGAAATAGGGTCACACTGGACAGTCCTTTTTAGTTCAGAGCAACACAACCGTTCCCACCTCATCCTCCCCGTCACTGCCATTGGGCTCTGAGGACCCACTTCTGCTCGAGGGTTGCTTTTTTATTTTCTGTTTTTGTTTTCTTGAGATAGGGTCTCACTCTGTTGCCCAGGCTGGAGTGCAGTGGCTCGATCACAGATCACTGCAACCTGTGCCTCGTGGGGCTCAAGCGATTCTCCCCGCTCAGCCTCCCAAATAGCTGGGACCACAGGTGTGTGCACCACCATGCCCGACTAGACTAATATGGTATTTTTTGTAGAGATGGGGTTTTGCCATGTTGCCCAGGCTGGTCACGAACTCCTGGGCTCAAGGGATTCACCGGCCTTGGCTTCCCAAAGTGCTGGGATTACAGGCGTGAGCCACTGTGCCAGGCCTGAGGGACCCATTTTTGAATACAGACCCCAGCCTGTGTCCTGAGGTGTTATACTTACCAGTGGCGCAGAAAGGACCCCTGCGCATCACACCCATTGTGTCCTTGTCTACTGGCTGATGCCCAAAATTCTACCCTTAGTGCTTCATGCTTTTACCTCTCAAGGGCATGATCCTTGGGGACGTGGCAGTGACGCTGGTTAGAGTGGGCCTGTTTTCCTTTAAGTGACTGGTATCCCAGTGTGAACAAAGGATGTGTGAGCAGGTTTCGATAAGGCAATACAGCAAGGACACTGAGTCCTTGAGGGGAAGGTTTAAAAGGAGATGAAAAGGGCCTACTTGCAGCTGGCTGACCTTGGTGCCACAGATGCACATTTCAGCCATCAAGGATGAAGGCTCAGAAGACTCTGAAGCAACTTCAAAGGAATCGCTCGGATCACAGGTGGGGTGAAGGTTGGAGATAAGAAGGCAGGGCCAGGGAAAGAGACCCAAGGGAGCCTCATTTGGAAGCAGAGCTCTGGAAACAAAAGACTGCAGAGCCAGGGTCAAGCTGGGCAACTGTTTGAAGCCGGCCCCATCCTCAGGTGCAAGAAAGAGCATCCTCTGGGTCTAGGCCTGAGTTGTGTGCGGAGGACACAGGCTTTCCTGGGCGGGCCCTCAGGCTTCTGGCTCCACTCGTGCCTGTGGCACACGCACAGATTTTAATAGCCAGAGCCTCGCCAGTCCTCCTTTTTCTGCTCCCTGTCTCTCCCGGGACCAGGACTTGGCCTCTCCCCTCTACCTTCCCTTTTCTTCCTCCTTCCCCTGTCTCCTTCTCTTTAAATTTTGTGATTTTTAAGTTCAACTGATTTATTGTCCCTCCTTGTCCCCAGCCTCCTAGTTCTCCTCCCCAGAGGAAACCAGTTTCACCAGTTGCATGTGTAACTTTCCAGAGATACTTTATGCACACGAATGATGTGCATGTCCCCTTTCTCTATACAAATGGTAGCATACTTTTTATACTGTTCTAGGCCTCAGTTAAAATTTTAAAATTAAATATCGAGTAGATACAAAAATAGTATAGAATATATATACATTTTAAAAACACTCACAATACAATAGGCCAGCATGGGTACCCACGCCCTGTTCTAGACAAAGAAGCTGGGCTTTTGAAACCATGTACCTCTCTCCAGGCCCACCTCCTCTTCCCCTAAATACTACCATGAATTTTACGCTTATCCTGCACTTTTTGTTTCTTTATAATCCTACTGCTTGTTTATAATAGATTACAATAAATATATTTTTATACTAAATAAGATAAATGTAATAAACATTGTATGTAATGGACATAAATATATATATAACACATTAATATGGTATACCGCCTCACTTTTTTGGATTATGAACAGTTTTCTACAGCTTGCTTTTATTTCACCCATAATTATAGTTCTGAAGTTCAGTGTACTGATATGCATGTCTGGAGTTAGTTCATTTTTCACTCTTGTATAGAATTCCATTACACGGGGATACTATGATTATCTTCATTGGACTATTTATTTATTAATAATATTATTGTTTTCTAATTTATTTTTTGAGACAGGGTCTCACTCTGTTGCCCAGTCTGGAATGCAGTGGTGCAATCATGGCTCACTGCAGCCTCAACCTCCAGGGCTCAAACGATCCTCCTACCTCAGCCTCCCAATTAGCTGGGACTACAAGCATGAGCCACCACACCTGGCTAATTTGTAAAACTTATTTTATAGAGAAGAGGTCTCACTGTGTTGCCCAGGCTGGCCTTGAACTCTCAGCCTCAATAGTCCTCCTGCCTCAGCCTCCCAAAGGGTGGCTTGTGCCTGCTGGGATTACAGGCATGAGCCACTGTGCTTGGCCTCACTGGACTATTTTAGGACATTGGGTTGCTTTCAATTTTGGGCTTCTAGGAACAGAGCAGGTACAAATGTTCTTAATTGTTTCTTCTGGTGTGTGTTGGGGGGAATGTTGGGGGGTGGGGGTTGGGTAAGAACTTCTCTAGGGCATTTGCAAGGTCACTGAGAAAGTACATTGTCAACTTCAGTAGATAATGCCAAAGTTTTAAAAAGTGGTTATAACCATTCACACACCCGCTAGTAGTTTGAGCATTCCTCTGGCTCCACTTCCTCACCAACACCTGCAATTATCAGCTTTTTAATTTTGTAGATGGTTTTGTGTGAAATTGTAACTCACTGTGGTTTTAGTTTTCATTTCCCTCGTTATGCATGCTGCATTGTTTTACTTAAAATATGTCTTGGTGACTATTCCATATCAGAGCAGTGAGGACTTCCTCCTCCTTTCTTGGCTGGAGAGTGTTCCATCATCATATGAAAATCTTGTGGTCAATTTAACCCGTTCCCTATTGATAGACACTGAGTGGGCTCCAGCCTTTTGCAGTCGATTCTGCAATGCATAACTTTGTGTATAGATAGCAGGGCGCAGCTGCACATGGGGGTGTGGACATGTAGGTTTTTCACAGGAACTTCCTGAGATGTTTAGAAGAAAAGGAAAGATAGTGTTTGCTCCCCCTGGCCCTGTGCCTCCCTATTTTCAACAAATTCCCTTAATTCCATGAGTGCCCCAGGGTCAGAATGACATCCATCCTGTCCTGTTTGTACTGCACCATCTTTTCTCTCAGGTGATGATGTTCCTCTCCCACCTACATCCCTTCGAGCCACCCCCACCTCCACAAAGACTCCTCAGGAATTGTCTCTACCCAGCATCTCTTACTTTTTCTTTTCTTTTTCTTCCTTTCTCTCTTTCTCTCTTCCTTCCTTCCTTCCTTCCTTCCTTCTTTCCTTTCTCTCTCTCTCTCTTTCTCTCTCTCTCTCTCTCTCTTCCCCCCTACTCCCTCCCTCCCTCCCTCCCTTCCTTTTCTTTCCTTCTTTTTTTCCTTTTTTTTTTTTTTTTTGATCAGGGTCTTGCTCTGTCACCCAGGCAGGAGAGCAGTGGTGCAATCATGGCTCACTGTAGCCTCAAACTCCTGGACTCAAGCGATCCTCTTGCCTCAGCCTGCCAAATAGCTAGGACTGCAGCTGCTCGCTGCCATGCCCAGCTATATTTTTTATAGAGACAGGGTCTTGCTATGTTGCCTTGGCTGGTCTCAAACTCCTAGGCTCAAGCAATCCTCCCTGCTCAGCGTCCCCAGTCACTGCCAGACAACTTTCTTATGAACATCCCCATCTCGAGAATTCAAGTTAGTATTAACTGAGGGATTAGACTTTGCCTGGCCCTGAAAGAGAGAAAAATAAGCTGACCACCACTCTAGAGAGTGTTTAGTCTCAAAAGTGGGCACAGTAACACACACACACACACACACAAAACCAACCAACCAAACAAAAAAACAGGTTAAGGCAGACAAATCCCAACCCATCCCCTATGTGCTATGCCCTGGGCAAACCCTCTGACATCCCTCAGACTCAGCTTCTTTCTCTATGAAAAGGGACAATAACACTTACCTCTTGTGGGTGTGAGGCAGATGAGGGCCAATGTTAATAAACCACTCACATTCATGCACTCACTAGTCCAAGCTTTCATTGTTGTCAATGATAATTCTAATTCGAGCAAGCTATGAAGAGGCTATGACAGACACAAAATCAGCCAGAGGGGAGCCCACATTGGAGGGCAGCCCACATCAGAGGGCGTCCTGGAGGAGGAGATGATTGAGCTGCTTCTATCAAGGTAAGCATTGTATAGGCAAGTGGGAAAATGTGCATGAATGCATGGTAGGGGATGGTGAGAAGATTCTTGAAGGAGAGATCTGCAAAATCAGAAGCATGGAGAGTGAGGGAGGAAAGATTTGGACGTGTTTGGGAACCAGTGCGTAAGTGGGGAGAGATGTGGATTGTAAAGGGTGTGGGACCTACTGCCCGAGAGGTGGCAAGAGCTCCATCTTTGAGAACTCAGTGGGCAAAACGAAGTCCTGGGGTGGGCCCAGGAATTGGTCCTGCACCAGAAATTCAGATGCACACTTGTGTTTGAGAATTGCTATTTTCATCTGAGGAAGGAGGTGCCGCCCAGGATGAAGGGATGTGGGGTTCAGTAGAGCAGGACCCTACTACCAGAGAGCCCAGCAGTTAGTCTGCAGGGGGCTTTGCTTTGGGAGGAAGCCTGGGGGCTGGTATTGCTTTTGACTCAAGATACTCATCTCCCCCAGCTCTGCTTTGATGTGGTATCCTGCAGGCATAAGGACTGCCATGAGCTGGCACCTGGGGCATTGCATGGGAAAGGAAAAGATGAATTGCATGTGCCCTCCAGGAAGTTTGGAAGCCAGTCTGGAGAGTGGGAAGCCAGGGCTGACTAAACATCTATAGCAACCATTTCCAGCTAAGAGCTTTAAACTCATTAGTCTCAATCTCCCAACAGTCCACGAGGGTTGGAGGCATTATGTAATTGTCATGCCCCTTTCCTGCACAGATTGAGCCCCAGAGAGGTTGAGTAGCTTGGGCAAGGTCACACAGCTGGGAAGTAGTGGAGCTGGAATTCACAAGTCCATCTGATTCTAGAGCCCATGCACAGTGTTTCTTTCTCTCCCTTCCTTTTCCACCTCCTCTTTCTCCTCCTCCTCCTTCCTCTCTCTCTTTTAGATATTGCATTTACATGGTCTCAAAATCAAAGGGTACAAAAGGATATACAGTGATAATCCTCCTCCTCCTATTTCCCAGTTTTCCTTCCTAGAGAAAACTAACGGTACTCGTTTCTTGCAACTAGCTTTAGAATATTCTATTCATATATAAATGAGTATATTCCATAGATATTCTTCCCCATTTTTTAGACCAAGAAAAAAAAAAAAAAAAAAAAAAGGTGGCATCCTATATGTACTGTTTGGCACTGAGGTTTTTTTGTGTGTGTTTTTTTTAACTTAGTATTTATTGGTAGTCTTTCTGTATCAGTTCATAAAGAGTCTTTCCTTATTCTGTTTATTATCTGCATATTCAACTTATCCTCTATTTGGTGGATGTAGAGGGGGCTTCCGACCTTACGCAGTTACAACCCATTCTGTGTGAGCATCCCTGACCTCAGGTGCAGAAGGCATGAGCAGCACATCTGTCAGATAACACATCTGTCAGATAACACCCTAGAAGGGGAGATGCTGGTGCCACTCATTACCTTCTCCTCAAATCTGCTCACAGACTTAACCATAATGACACTTCTTTCTTCTATAATCTGGCTGCTCAGGCATGTTCCTCTGACAGCACTTTCTCCCACAGACTCTGTTGCCAAACTTGGGTCTGCCCACCAGGTGCAGCAAAGCCAAGCACTGACATTGGGATTTGCAGCGAGAGAAAGCGAGGCATTTACTGCAGGGCACCAAGGAATGAGAGTCAGGCAGCTCATGCTTAAGTCCTGAACTCCTCAGTGGCTCACAGGTAAGGGTTTTTAAAGGCAGGAAGGCAGAGGTTACAGGCAAAGTCATAAATCAATTCGTGGAGGCTGTGTATCGGTTTGACCTAAAAGGGTGGGACATCTTGAAGCGGGGCCTGCAGGTCATAGGTGAATTCAAAGACCCTCTGATTTGTGATTGGTTAAGGAGGCAAAGCTTTGTCTAAAAACCTGGGGTCAGCAGAAAGGAATGTTGAGCTCTGGACTGTGGGCGTGACTTCCTCCAGGCCCCTCAGGAAGAAATGTTAAACAAAGAATGGTGGTCTGAGTTCAGTCCTCGGCTCCCAACTGAAGTCTCCGTGCCAGTGGATGGCATTTTGCACTGTGGGGGGCCTGGGTTTCTGAAAAACAACTCAGAAACGTACATTAAGATGTTATCTTAAGTTTCAATAGGGAACCAAGTATTTTGTGACTAACTTCCTTGGCTATTTTCTTAAAAAAGCTATTATTACCTTCTTGCTTATTGTGTTCATTTACTCTCAGGACTAGCTAGGTGCCTGGAATTTCCCTTGAAAGAACTCAAGATTTTCCTTTATTTCCATTCCTGGCAAGGGAATTATGCCTGGCAGGCCCTTAAACTCTGTCTCAACTCTGACTATCTGGATGCTGGTCCTGTCTTCCGGGCACTGCTGCGGGGAGGGGTGGGTGGCTCTGCCCCTGTGCCCAGCACACAGTAGTGGGCACTCAGCATGGGGGAGCTGCATCTGCTCTTCTGGGGCATTGTCATTTACCTTCAAGGAGCATTTCCTCATTTGGTCCTCACAACAGCCTTGTGGGTACCTGGCAGGAACCGTCATCCCCACGTTACAGGTGGGCAAACAGGGGCTCAGGGACACCCTGATTTGGCCTTGGCCTCATTGACTGAGGAGGAAATCCAGGCCCCCTGACTCCCCACACAGTCTCACTCCTCACCCCGCCCCTCCACACTGCCTCCCAGCGGCTGCTGAAATGCAATTAGTCAAGGAAGGACCTGCTTTTCAGCTTTATACTGTCTTGTTATTCCACACACAGAAATACCAATGGCACAGGGCCATCTCAGCCTGTTTTTGTTTGCCAACAAACATGAGAAAGATTAGGATATCTAGCCAACATTTTGTGAGTCCTCACAACACTGCAGGCAGGTCTCTGTGCACATATGTGCTCATCTACTTCTCAGAAACAGAGGGGTGGGGGCTGGTATCACCCCTGCTGCACAGATGAGGATAACAAGTAGCAGGGAGCAGAGCCAGGGTTTAAACAGATCCCACAGTTTTAGATTTTTTTTTTTTTTTGACAAGGTCTTTCTCTGTCACCCAGGCTGGAGTGCAGTGGTACAATCATTGGTTCACTGCACCCTCCGCCTCCCAGGTTCAAACGATTCTCCCATCTCAGCCTCCCAAGTAGCTGGGATTACAGGTTCGTCCACCACCACGCCCAGCTAATTTTTGTATTTTTACATGTTGCCTGGCCATGTTGTCCAGGTCGATCTTGAACTCTTGAACTCAAGTGATCCACCCACCTTGGCCTCCCAAAGTGCTGGAATTACAGGTGTGAGCCACCGTGCCTGGCCAGATCCCGTGTTCTTAATTCCTCCTATCAATCAATTACATTAGTTATATGATACTGATAAATTGTCATTATCAATGTAATTCAAGCCTCTGCTGAAACGGTGGCGATCTACTTGGTATGATTTCAGAGACAACAGGAAGGTCCTTTACGCGTAAGAAACTAGACGCCTTCCCACCCAGCTTCGAGTCACTCACAATTGCACAACTCGAGCTCCATCCTTTTCGCCCATGACTTTGAGCCCCGTTGAAACAAGATCCTGCCAGGTGTTTCTCAGTCTTCTAATGCTCAGGCCTGCTTTTCATGCCATAAACAGCTCTGTCCCTTTCTGTAGTTCTGATTATGAAAACAAAAGGTTCTTCCCACATGTAAAATTACACAGTACTCTTAAATATGTCTTCTCGAACTCCATTGCCCCATCCCAGACTCAGGACTAGCCTCTGGCGCGCTTACCGCTGTCTCTGCTTTCCGCACTCCCTGCAGATTTTAGCTCCCATCTCGTGTCCTCTCTCCAGCTCCTCCTGCCTCCTGCATGTTGGTTTCACCATCCACTTACCAGCCCCGCCGATGGTGCCCTGGCCTCCCAGTTCTTTGACCTCCTCTCCCCAGTGATCTTCTGGGGCTCAGCACTCAGGTTCACCGTCAAGCTTGAGCCCTCCAGAGAAGCCACTGTCAAACGTCTTTCCGGCTCCTACCTTGAAGCCATCGCCCCCTCAGGGCCCTACAGTCTACTGACCTCACCCCCATTCAAATCCCTACTCCCTCCTTTACCAGCCTAAATTCCAGGGTTAGTTATTCTAGTCCCTACCTTTTCTGTACTCTCCCCTCTGCACCCCAAGCTGGACTGTACTCGCTTGGCAAAACCCCAATCCAGTTAGATCCAGCTCTCTGCCAGCTCTGCCTGGTCTACTGTGTGTCTTACTTGCTTATTTTATTACCTCTGACGCCCCCACCAGCATGTTGACCCCACGGGGACAGGGGCTACGTCCCTGCTACTCTGCCCTAGCAGCCAAAGAGTATCTGGTACATAGTAAGTGCATATTCATTAAAGTATATAGTTGAAGAACGATTTTTTTCCTGGGTGTGGAGAAGGATCTGAGAGCAGGTTTACCATAGTATCTGGAAAAAAGTAGAGGGTGGAAGTTGCATTGTGTCCAAGTGGGCTAGAGGAGGGTCGAGGAGGCAGGTATAAGGAGGCAAAGCCCAGGGGCTCCTTCAGTTTGCCCAAGAGAATGCCACCATTCTTTCCTAATTAGCTCTTTTTGGTCTGAGAGAAGATCTTAGAAGAGTATTTCATTCTTGAGCTCTAATCATAGGATTCTGAACCTTTACTAAACTGTTGCTTCCTCCAGTCTTGGTTACTCAAGGCTCCCGAGCCAACTTTTGGATGGCTGTGATTATCTGGGATGTCTCAGGAGTGACTAACCACTTACCTCTTCCAAGTTCTGAATTTTACAACAGGAAACTGAGCCCAGAGAACAGAAGGACACATGGGTGCTGCTGGTAGAGCCGGAACTGGAACCCAGATCTGCCTCCAGTCCCGGGCTCGTCTGCCACCGTGTGCCATGCCCTCTCTCTGTTGTCACATGCAATCACTTGCCTGATTGTCCACACCCTTAAAAGAAGCAGAGAAAATGTTTGGTGTAATCCACACTGAACACTCAGATGAACAATGCTGTGGGAGGGAGATGGTTAAAAAAAAAAAAAGTAAAAGAGGAAGAAAAGAAAAATGCAGCGGAGAACAGATTGAAGGATCTGACAAGGCTCTGGTGAACCTGCAAAACTTACTTCCTGGGCGACAGCACAGTTCTCGGGACTCTGCATGTAGCACCTCATCTACTCCTCCAGCAACCCTCTGAGGAAGGCTGTTATTATGTCTATTGTATTGAGACACAAGGAAGTAAGGAAGTTGTGTAACCACACACATTGTTAGGAAGTGACAGAGCCTGAATTCAAACCCTGCTTGACTCGGGCTCATGCTTTACAACCTTATTCTTTAGGTGTCTTAAATGCTGCACCAAAATTGCTTTTCAATTTTTTTTTTTTTTGAGACGGAGTCTTGCTCTGGTGCCCAGGCTGCAGTGCAGTGGCGCGATCTCAGCTCACTGCAACCTCTGCCTCCTGGGTTCAAGCGATTCTCCTGTCTCAGCCTGCTGAGTAGCTGGGATTACAGGTGCATGTGACCACGCCCAGCTAATTTTTGTACTTTTAGTAGAGACAAGGTTTCACCATGTTGGCCAGGCTGGTCTTGAACTCTTGATCTCAGGTGATCTGCCCACCTCAGCCTCCCAAAGTGCTGAGATTACAGGTGTGAGCCACTGAACCTGGCCAACTTTTCAATTTAAGCAAACTTCTCCCCCAGAAGACTGAGTCCTATTGAGAAGAACTTGATCTTCTGAAACAGGATGGGTGTGGGCAAGGTCGGTACTGCTTGTTGCACTGGATGCTGGCTGCATATCTGCCCTAGAGAGGCCCAACAGGGAAGGTGCAGAGACCAGGGGAGAGGGAACTTGCTCTTACAGAGTCCCACTTCATGCCATGTGTTTCCGTCCGTTAGTGCTGCTTAGTTTTCGCTAGGGGCCGAGTCATGGGGTCCCACAGCTAGGAGGTGGTATAACCTGCACACTTTCTCCTCCAAGAGACTTCCCAAGGCTTGTGTTACACAGGACATGATTAAACGTTACTAATAAGGCATTTCTGGGTCGTGAGCTTGGGGTTGGAAGTCATCTCAGTACATCCCAGCTGAGGCTCTGACCTTACATTCTTCCTTTTATTTCCTGAGAACTAAAAAATATTATACACACTGGAGTTTCCACTGAGATGAATAAAAGAGTTGGAACCAGCTTATCATCAGGTTTTGACTCCGAAAAAGGAAACAACTTGTTCTAATTTGCCAAACCTTAAGTCAAATACAGTTCTATTTTTAACCAAATTGTCCACAAGATTCCAAATTTGGCATTTTTTCTTTTTAAATATTAGTGAACTGATATGGAGTTTCTAAACAGAGGATGCCCAGTGTGGCAGAAAATAAAACAATGGCCTTGGTGTTGGGACTCGTGGGTTCTGGGCCTGGCTCTGACTTAGGCTTGTGCTGTGACTTGGAGCAGGTCACCAGCCATCTCTGGACCTCAGCTTCAGTACCATGGAAGTAAAGGGTTTGTGTGTGATGAACTCTAGGCTCCCCTGAGATCTAACTAACATTCTAGGATAGGAACATGGGCTCTGGACTCAGACCATGAGAGTTTACATCCCTGTTTCGTCACTTACTAGCTGGTAAGTGAACAAGTTGGACAAGTTGCTTAACGACTCTGAGATCCAGTTTCTTCATATGTAAAACAGAGATTGATATTATCTCTGTCCTAGGGTTGCAAAGACAGAAGGAGAAAATTCATATAACTTGCTTAGCACAGAGTTCAAGATGAACAGAAAACGTGTTCAATAGTGGTTAGTCATTACAATGATGAGTTCTTTATATGCTATTACAAATAAAGGAAGAAGCAGACCATAAAAATCTGAGCCTCCGGCCGGGCGCAGTGGCTCACGCCTGTAATCCCAGCACTTTGGGAGGCCGAGGCGGGCGGATCACGAGGTCAGGAGATCGAGACCATCCCGGCTAACACGGTGACACCTCGTCTCTACTAAAAATACAAAAAATTAGCCGGGCGTGGTGGCAGGTGCCTGCAGTCCCAGCTACTCAGGAGGCTGAGCCAGGAGAATGGCGTGAACCCAGGAGGCGGAGCTTGCAGTGAGCCGAGATGGCGCTACTGCACTGCCGCCTGGGCGACAGAGACTCCGTCTCAAAAAAAAAAAAAAAAAAAATCTGAGTCTCCACCAATAAATGTTTATCAAGTACATATTCCTGATTTGCGGTGAACGCTTTTGGTTGGCTACCCAAACCATTCCCAGCCCCTTCCTTGCCATCTGCAACCACAGAGATTGGAAATCCAGATATTCTCTTTCCTGGCCTTGTTCTGCCACGTGATCATGCTTTGGCTGTGAGATGTGAGCTACTGGGTGGCTTCTGGGAAGTCTTTTGTTCCCTGCTAAAGTGACAGTTCCAAGAGAAGAGCCCCCGTGGTCCCTTCTGCTTCTCCCACCTTAAATATGAATACTGTATGTTATTTGGAGCTGTGGCAGCAGTCCTGTGATCATGAGGCACAGTCACAGGAAGGAAAGCCCAAAAGCTGAGAATATTATGGTGTAAGGCTGGAAAGAGCCCGGGTGCTGGGTGACATTGCTGAGCAGAGAAACCAACCCCAGCAGTTATTGGGTGTTAGACTTTTTGCTCTGTAAAAATACCACCACCGCCCATGCTTATTTAAGCCAATGACAGTTGGGGATCTTATTCCTTGTAGCTGAGTTCATCCTGTCTCATACATCATTCGACAAATATTTATTAAGTGTCTACTAGTGGTAGGCACCATTCTAAGTATAGTTCATAAGAAGAGATAACCATCTTTAAGTTTTATAGTCTATTCAGGGAGACAGGCAAGTTGTTGTTTTAATGCAATAGAAATGTAAGAGGCAGGCTGGGTGCGGTGGCTCACACCTGTAATACCAGCACTTTGGGAAGCCGAGATGGGCAGATCACGAGGTCAGGAATTCGAGACCAGCTTGGCCAATATGGTGAAACCCCGTCTCTACTAAAAATCCAAAAATTAGCTGGGTGTGTTGGCACATGGCTGTAATCCTAGCCACTTGGGAGGCTGAGGCAGGAGAATTGCTTGAACCTGGGAGGAGGAGGTTGCAGTGAGCCGAGATCACGCCACTGCACTCCAGGCTGGGTGACAGAGCAAGACTCCATCTCAACAAAAGAAAAAAAAAAGAAATGTAAGAGGTGGTACAACTGAAGTCTCTATATGTTAGCATAGGGGCACAAAGGAGGGGGTAAACTGTTCTGTCTTTGTTTGTAAAGGCTTTTTTTTTTTTTTTTTTTTAGACAGAGTCTTTCTCTGTTGCCAGGCTGGAGTGCAGTGGCGCGATCCCAGCTCACTGCAACCTCTGACTCCCCGGTTCAAGTGATTCTCCTGCCTCCGCTGCCCAAGTAGCTAGGATTACAGGCATACACCACCAGTCCAGCTAATTTTTGTATTTTTAGTATAGCCAGGGTTTCACCATGTTGACCAGGATGGTTTTGATCTCCTGACCTCGTGATCCATCTGCCTCGGCCTCCCAAAGTGCTGGGATTACAGGCATGAGCCACAGCGCCCGGCCTTCAGAACAAAAGGCTTTCAGAACACATACTTCATTTTGCTCACCAATGCATCTCCAGCAAGGAGAGAAGGCGAAGGGGCCGTTTCTAGTAGGGTAGGGAACCAACAGTTCTGTCTCAAACTTCCTCACCTTGGGTCTCCCGAACCCCTCACTTCATTTCTGATACTGCCACTATTCATTCATTCATTTAACTAAGCATTCATTCATTGCATTAGTCAGCTTTGGCTAGATCTTTTTGTTTTTTTGGAGACAGGCTCTTTCTCTGTCATCCAGGCTAGAGTACAGTGACGCCATCATAGTTCACTGCAACCTAGAACTCCTGGGCTGCTGGGGTAGGCTTCTCTGCTTAGCAATGTCATAGTAGATGCTTAATAAATACGTGTTGAGTGTGGTAACTGTTACTTCTGTTCATCCTGCACAAAGGATGATTGCTCTTCTATGCCCTTTTGAAGCTACGTGTAGCTATGTGACTTGCTTTAACCAGTAAGATGCGAGCAGGAGTGATGCATGTCAAGTTCAGGTGGAAGCATTTCAGAGCTGGTACAGGTCTTTTTTTCTCTTCCCCCTGTTGCCAGTGAAGGTTTAGTTGATACCATGGCCAAATATATAAACTTGTTATTCCAAGTTACTGGTAGTTCAAGATTGTTTGTTACCACAACATAGCCAGGGGGTGGCTCACACCTGTAATCCCAGCATTTTGGGAGGCAGAGGTGGGAGGACAGCTTGAGGCCAGGAGTTCGAAACCAACCTGGGCAACATAGCGAGAGACTTGTCTCTTAAAAAAAAAAATGTTTTTTTAAAATTAGCCAGGCGAGGTAGTGCAAGTCTGTAGTCCTAGCTACATGGGAGGCTGAGACAGGAGGATTGCTTGAGCCCAGGAATTCTAGGTTGCAATGAGCTATGATGGCATCACTATACTTCAGCCTGGATGACAGAGCAAGACCCTGTCTCCAAAAACACAAAAAGACCTAGCCAAAGCTGACTAATGCAATGAATGAACGATTAGTTAAATTAATGAACGAATAGTGGCAGTGTCAGGAATGAAGCAAAGGGGTGGGGAGACCCAAGGTAAGGAAGTTTGAGGCAGAACTGTCAGCTCCCTATCCTAATAGAAACTGCCCCTTGCCTTCTCTCCTTCCTCCAGGCAGAGACTGCGTCACTGTAGAGATGGAAAATGCCAAATGAGGGCTTTCCCAGCCTCCCCTGCAGCTCAGGCATGGATGCATGACCCAGTTCCAGCTGGCAGATCCTGAGGGCTTTCTAGAAAGAGTTTTTTCTCCCCAATAAAACAAATAGTCTTGCTGTGTAATCCACTGCACATTGAGTTTTCTGTAACTTGCAGCCCAAAGCAGCCTAACAGTGACAGCATTGATTGCTGCAGTAACGCAGGGAGAGATGAGGCAGCCCTGAACACAGACCTTCATGGAGGGGAGAGAGAGGTGGGGATGGAGTAAGGAAGGCAGGAAGCGGAATTGGTAGGACTTGGTGAACGATTGGGTTCAGGGGTTGGGCTATGTGTGTGCATAGCAAAAGGGGTCAAAAAACACCCGGGCACATGTCAGGGAGCCCAAGGGAAGAGACAGGTACTTAATGAAGACACCAACTCCACAAGACAGTCTATCTGAGGACCAAAGTGTGCTGTAGGAGTTGTGAAAGGAGGGCTGAGGACTCAGGGGAAGCCTCGTGGAGAGAGCAGGACATGAAGCATGTCTGGGCTTCAGATTTGAGTGGATAGAAGAGATGGTAATGTCTAGGTAGGCCCTTCCTGGTATATCTTAGACCAAATGTTACAGCTAGTACTTCACAAAAAATCTTTGCCTTGCAATTTTCATTTTTAACTTTGTTTCAACCATTTTCCTCTGTTGGACAGAAAGGCAATAGAGGGCTGGGCATGGTGGCTCACGCCTGTAATTGCAGCACTTTTGGAGGCGAAGGCTGGTGGATTGCCTGAGCTCAGGAGTTCGAGACCAGCCTGGGCAACATGGTGAAACCCTGTCTCTACCAAAATGCAAAAAATTAGCCAAGCGTGGTGGCGTGCTCCTGTAGTCCCAGCTACTCGGGAGGCTGAGGCAGGAGAAATGCTTGAACCTGGGAGGCGGAGGTTGCAGTGAGCTGAGATTGGGCCACTGCACTCCAGCCCGGGAGACGGAGTGAGATTCTGTCTTCAAAAATCAATCAATCAATCAATCAATAAAGGCAATAGAGGGGGAAATCTAGTTCAATACCAAATATACTATGAATGTCAACATCATTTAAAATATGGCTACTCAACACAGCATTGGGTGGATACACTGTAGATCATTTTACTACTCCCTTACTCTGCAATGTAGCTTTACAATGCTTGAATAGTTAAAATAATGCTGTGGGGAGCTCTTTTGTTTAGAGTTAGGTTATTTCCTTAGAATATATTTCCACAAATGGGATAACTAAGTCAAAGAAATATTGAAAACAGTGAGTCTCACCTAAGACACAACTGTTATAATTCTTGATAATTTTTTTTTTTTTTTAAAGACAGAGTCTTGCTCTGTCACAGACTAGAGTGCAGTGGTGTGATCATAGCTTACTGTAGCCTCAAATTCCTGAGCTGAAGCAATCCTCCTGCCTTAGCCTCCCAAGTGGCTGGGACTACAGGAATGCATCACCACATCCGACTGACTTTTAAAAAATTTTTAGTAGAGACTGGATCTTGATATTTTGCCCAGGCTGGTCTCGAACTCCTGGCCTCAAGTGATCCTCCTGCCTCAGCTTCCCAAAGTGCTGGGATTGCAGATGTGAGTCACTGCTCCTGGCCAGAATTCTTGATAAATAGCAAATTGCTTTTTAGAATGGTTCTATCATTGCACATGAGAATTTTGTTCAACATTTAAAGTGCAAGACTGGCTCACCTGAAACAGGAAGAAGTTAATGTGTCTTTCGGCTGTATTCTCACCACGTGAGCTCAGCCCTCAGCACTGTCCTCATCTTAGATTCCTTACAGTCAGGGTATGCTACTCCCATTCTGAGGTCATATGGTCTGAATATAGAGCTAAAGTTGTAGCTACTGTTAACTGAGCTAGAAAGCAATATGTTTTCTCACCTTAAAAGAAAACAAAATTGCAAGCCTTTATTAAACAGCTAAACAACCATTAAATAGCCAAGTAAAGAATGCATCATGAATTGTTTTTAAAAATAAACCTTTAAATAATACTTAAATATCTTAAAAACTAATTGCTTCTGTTCTTTTCTCACTAATCATGAATTCTTTTCAATCACATCCTAATCTCATCCTGGTCTTGGTTCCCTAATTGATTAGATTGGGCCATCCTAGGATGGGCGGGTGGCTCACACCTATAACCCCAACGTTCTGGGAGACTGAGGTGGGAGGACTGCCTGAACCCAGGAGCTCGAGACTAGCCTGGGCAACATAGTGAGACCCTGTCTCAACAAAAAATTTAAAATATTAGCCAGGCGTGGTGGGGTGCACCTGTAGTCCCAGCTACACTGGAGTCTGAGGCAGAGGATTGCTTGAGCCCATGAGTTCAAGGTTGCAGTGAGCTATGATTGCACTACTGCATTCCAGCATAGTTCATGAAGGAAGACCCTGTCTCAAACAAAAACAAAACCAAAACAAAACAAAACAGAACAAAAAGAAAAGAATGGGCCATCTTAACTGGAGTGGACTTTAAAAGTCCTTGCAGGCTGTAGGCACGGGCCTGGCTTTCTCAACCAGGAATTTGTTACTGTGGCCATTGGGTCTACCTAACTCTGAGCCTTGGATTCAGGCCTCTCTCAGGGGCTGAGACCTCTCTGGGTCATTAGTAGACAGACAGAAGCGGCTGCTTGGGTGAACTGGATTATCATTTCTCTCCTTCTGGGGCACAGGACAGCCCTGGGCATTGAGAGAGGAGCACGATCCAAGTAGAGACTGCAAAAGGATGTTCAAAGGGATAGCAGGGGTTTGTCTCCAAGTTTAATTGGGCATCAAATGCCTGCATTATTGAAAACAATGACATAGTGCCTGGACAATGAATTGCAACTTCTTTCTCAACTATGGGACTAATCATAACTCAATATAATCTGTCACTTTACTTTGCTGAATCTTATTTCCTCTTCTATAACCAGAGGTTTTAAAAAAATCGAATGCCTGTAATCCCAGCACTTTGGGAGGCAGAGGCAGGTGGATCACTTGAGGTCAGGAGTTTGAGACCAGCCTGACCAACATGGTGAAACCCCTTCTCTACTAAAAAAATACAAAATTGGCCAGGTTCAGTAGCTCACGCCTGTAATCCCAGCACTTTAGGAGGCTGAGGTGGGTGGATCACCTGATGTTGGGAGTTCGAGACCAGCCTGACCAACATGGAAAAACCCCGTCTCTACTAAAAATATAAAAATTAGCTGGGCATGGTGGCTCATACCTGTAATCCCAGCTACTCGGGAGGCTGAGGCAGGAGAATTGCTTGAACCCGGGAGATGAAGGTTGCAGTGGGCCAAGATCGTGCCATTGCACTCCAGCCTGGGCAACAAGAGTGAAACTCCGTCTCAAAAAAAAAAAAAAAAAAAAAAAAAACCCCAAAAAACCAAAACGAAATTGGCCAGGCATGGTGGCACATGCCTCTAATCCCAGCTACTTCAGAGGCTGAGGCAGGAGAATCACTTGAACTCAGGAGGCAGAGGTTGCAATCAGCCAAGATCATACCACTGCACTCCAGCCTGGGCAACAAGAGTGAAACTCCGTCTGAAAAAAAAAAAAAAAAAATCTAACTGACAGCATTGCTGTGAAAGCTAAATGAGATGATTCTGTGAAGGTCTCTGAAATAGCAGGCTGAGAAATTAGTAGTAGTAGTTTTTTCATTAATAACAGTGGCGCTAACATCTCTATTGCAGTTTATAGCTTACAAGAGTCCTTGTCAAACTCTAACATGCATATGAAACACCGAGGAGTCTTGCTGAAATGCAGATCTTAGATTCAGTAGGTCTGGGCTTGGGCTGAAATGTTGCCGTTCACATACCACACTTTGAGTACCAAGAGTTTCCAGCAATTTGCAAACATGAAAATTTCTAACAGTAGGTTCCTAGCAGACTTCTAGTCACCAGTTGTTTGTGTATCTCACTTGTTATATAGTCAAAATAGCCTGGGCCTTTAATATCCTACAGGTGATATAATTGAATGATGCAGATTTTTAAGGTAGGAACTAGGGTCTACACAAGATTTTCCTAAGTGTGCTTGATATGTCAATAGATGTTACTTTAAAAAGATGTGGTCGGCCAGGCATGGTGGCTCACGCCTGTAGTCCTAGCACTTTGAGAGGCCAACGCAGGAGAATCCCTTGAGCTCAGGAGTTCGAGACCAGCCTGGGTAACATAGGAAGAACCTGTCTTAGAAAAAACAACAACAACAACAACAACAACAAAAAACATGTAGTCACATACATTTGGTGAACCTTAGGTTAAATAAATCAAGCCAAATTCTTTACTTCAGAGTGTTATCACTTATGATGCTCTGAGAAGTTACCCCCACATTTATTTGTTTATTTAGTTTTGAGACAGAGTCTCACTCTGTCGCCAGGCTAGTGTGCATTGGTGCAATCTTGGCTCACTGCAACCTCCACCTCCCAGGTTCAAGCAATTCTTCTACCTCAGCCTCCCAAGTAGCTGCGACTACAGGCATGTGCCACCAAGCCCAGCTAATTTTTGTATTTTTAGTAGAGATGGGGTTTCACCATGTTAGCCAGGATGGTCTCGACCTCTTGACCTCATGATCCACCCAACTCAGCCTCCCAAAGTGCTGGGATTACAGGCATGAGCACTGTGCCTGGCCTACCACATTTCTGAGGTTTGATAATTTCGTCTGAAATAAACAGACAGTAGACAGACTAATAGAAGAAAAAGCATACCAATTTATTAACATGCAAATGAATGGGAGTCACACAAAGCTTGAAACTCAAAGAAGGGCAAGATGATTAAAGCTTAAATACCCTCTTCACAGGGGAGAGGAAGTAGGGGGATATAGGCAATTTTAGAAGAAGAGTAAATGATTTTTAGGGGAGATGAATAGTTCCAAGGAACAGAAAATAGCCTGGGACAAATTTTGCCTGGGCTCTGGGTGTGGTGTCAACTCCAGTCTTCCTTTTTGCAATATGCATCAATTTCCTCCAGTAGGTGAAATATGTGGAGAAGGGATTCACAGCAATTAAATATCTTCCAGAGGAACCTTTAGGTAGAGAACTTCAGAGAAAACCCTTCCCTGCATTTGCTGCTCCCGAGGTACTCTCAGTTTGAAGTCCAAAACAGCATACTTTAGGGTATCATTTTCTGAACCCTAACAATGCTTTCTTTCTCATATTAGTAACATAAAATCCAAACAGAAATTGCTTAAATAAGGATATTTTATTTTTCTCCCAATACAAGAAGTCTGGCAGCAGAGAAATTCTAATTAAATCAGTGGCTCAGAGACATGATTAAAGATCCAGATTCCTTCTATCTTCTTGCTCAGCCATAGATGGCACAGCACGTAGGCCTTGTCCTCAGTATGGCTATCCTTGTGACCAGAAGTTGACTGTAGCAAAATAAACATTACATCCTGATGATGGCCAAAGGCAAAAAATGGGTTATTGCTTGTTTTTTTTCTTTCAGATGTTGTATTTTTCAGTGCTAGAATTCCCACTGAGGTCTTTTTACAGTTTTTGTTTATCTGCTGAGATTTCCCATCTTTTCATTCATTGTGAGCATATTCGCATTTACATTCTTGAAAATGGTTATAATAACTGCTTTAAATTTTTTGTCTGTTAGTTTTTACATCTGGGTTATCTCAAGGTTGTTCTCCATTGATTCCTTTTTCTCTTTTGTATGGGTCACATTTTCCTGCTTCTTCTAATGTCAAGCATCTTTGAACTGTCTCCTGAATATTGCAAGTGTACAGTGTAGGAACTCTGGATTTCTTTTGGTCTTCTGAAAAACATTACTGTTTGTGTTTATTTGTTTTAGCTAGCAGTTAACTTGGCTGAACTCTCAAACTGCAAATGCTCTTCCCTCTGCTGAATAGCAGCTGAAATCTTTATTTTATTTTTTTATTTTTATTTTTGTAGAGATGAGATTTCGCTACATTGCCCAGGCTGGTCTAGAACTCCTGGTCTCAAGCAATCCTCCTGCCTCAGCCTCCCAAAGTGCCTGGATTACAGGTGTGAGTCACTGCACCTAGCTGGGAGCTGAAATCTTAGTTTAGATCATTTAGCCTTAGCCATGCAGCTTGGAGTCTGTCCCGCACATGTGGGGTTCAGAGATTTGAGCAGAGTCTATACACAGAATTTGAGGCTACTCATTTGTGGCTCCTTCTCCTTTCCAGGATTTCCTTCCTCACTTTCCAGCTGTGTAGTCACCAGAACTCTGTCCTCTGATTTTTCATGCCAGTACAAGTGTGAGCTTTATATCCTAGTTTTATCTACCCCACATGTCCCTGACTAGGGGTTTCCCTCAGCAAAAAAACTACGAAAAAAAAAAAAAATTCATTGCTATTCCCTTCTTCCAAGTATTGACTCCCCTCCAATATCCATGACTTTTGATTGCTCTTCAGGGTTTTCATAGTTGCTTTTCATAATTTTGTCATGTGGGAGGTTTGTGGTCCCATGGGAGTTACTCAGCCGCTACTGAATGCAAAATTTTTGTTAGTGTCTTTTTAAGGAGTGAAGACATCTTTTTCAGAATTCCCCAGCAGGTTTATTCTCTGTCTTATGGGCCAGAATTGTTTTCATCTGCTCTTTCTTAAACTCCTTTGTTCTGGGGTCTTTTTGTCCTGTGGGGCTTGGCTGCCCTGAAGAAGGTAAACAGAATTAGGACTTGTTTAGTTAGGAAGAAAGGGACCAGAATCCAATGAAACTTGCCACACAGAACTTTTCAGTGCCTTTAATATGAAGGTTTGCATTGTCGCTCTCCAAGTGCTTATCCCAATCTCACCTGCAATCATCCTTAAATGTACTTATTTGATTTAGAAGTCTTTTATCCACAGAGATTTGTCAGGACTGGTCTGAACTTCTGGAAGCAGCAAGGTTTCAAGGCCACCCTTTGGTTACAATGCTCAGTGTGCTACCCCGCTATGGCAGTCTGGCCAGCAGGCTCTGAGTTGTATCACCATTTCCAACTCATCATGTGTTATGAACCGCAGCAATGGTTCAGAGCAAAACTTGAGGTCTGAACCAATTGCTGGAACAGACCCTCCTGGTGACTAAGTGAGTATTTTCTCAGTTTTGCACAATCTGTTCCTAGAAGGTGGATTTCTCATGAAAAATCCAAAGACAAAGGGTCTTTCCTTGGAACTACAGCTGAATTTAGGACTCAGGGCTTTATTCTGCTAATTATATTTAAGCTAAACTAAGCTGAGGAGGTGGTGACTTTCGTGGGGTTATTGCTTTGCAGGTTATCTAGGGAACTCCCCCAAAACCGTCCATTATCTGCTGAAAGCAGTTAAAACTATGTTTAAAGAAAAAAAAATTGAAAAGATGATATAAATATACTAATAAAGACTATTTTGATAAAGAAAGATCTCCGTAATCCCACCACACAATGGTTTTCATTGTACAGTCCCTCTCCACACACCCACATTTTTATGTCCTATATTTCCTTGATTATAAAATGCTATCAGTTTTAAGATCCAACATTGATTTAGTAAAAGTTTTTCAGGAGAAAAAAAACGCTGCAAGAACCTAATAAGAATGACCATTAATACTATACAGCCATAAAAAAGAACAAAATCATCCTTTGCAGCAACATGGATTTAGCCAGAGGCCATTATCCTAGACAAATTAACTCAGGAACAGAAAACCAGATACTGCATGTTCTCACTTATAAGTGGGAGCTAAACAGTGGGTATTCAAGGACATGAAGATGCAACAGTAGACATGGGGACTACTAGGGAGGGAGGGAGGAGGGCAAGGATTGAAAAACTATTGGGTACTATGCTTAGTACCTGGGTGACAGGATCAATTGTACCCCAAACCTCAGCATCACAAAATATACCCAGGTAACAAATCTGCACATGTACTCCCTGAATCTAAAATAAAAGTTGAAATTATTTTTAAAAAAATGAATGACCATTGAGGCCAGGCTCATACCTATCATCCCAGCACTTTGGGAGGCTGAGGCAGAAGGATCGCTTGAGGCCAGGAGTTTGAGACCAGCCTGGGCAACACAGCGAGACCCCATTTCTACAAAAAATTTAAAAATTAGGCAGGTGTTGTGGTGTGCGCCTATAGTCCTAGCTACCAGGAGGCTGAAGCAGGAGGATTGCTTGAGCCCAAGAGTTCAAGGCTGCGGTGAGCTATGACACACCACTGCACTCCAGCCTGGGTGACAGAGTATGACCCTGTCCCTAAAATGTAAAATAAGGATAAAAAAATAATAAAATGGCAAATGATGGTGAGATATATCTTAATATCAGAAACCTTACAACATGAGGGGAAAATATGTGCCTTAGGATTGAGAAATATATGGAAAAAGTATATTTATTTTACTTTACTATGTATCAGGAAGTGTTTTAAATTATTTAATTTTTGAATCAGAAACACATTCACATGGTTCAACATTCAGAAAGTGCACAAGTATTGTCAGGGACATGTTTCCCAGCTTTCCATCTCTTGGTCCCCTCCCCAGAGGCCACCAATGTTTTCAGTCTCTTGTGTCTCATTCAGAGGTAGTTTATCCTTATATCTGCAAGTGAAGTCTTACATTCTTTGCTCCCTTTTTTACACAAATGGTAGCATATTATACACCCTCTTCTGAACCTCATTTTTTTACCTAAAATATCATACGGATGAATCCACATCAGGTCTGTTTCGATTATTTTTCTTTTGTTTTTCTAAGATTACATCATAAGCATTTCTCTATCTTTCCACATGATTGTTTTCTGGGGCAGGGAGGAGGGTGCAGGCTCTGTCGCCCAGCCTAGAGTGCATGCAGTGGTGCCATCACAGTGCACTGCAGCCTCAACCTCCCGGGCTCAAGCGATCCTCCTGCCTCAGCCTCCCAAGTAGCTGGGACCACAGGCATGCACCACCACACCCGGCTAATATTTCGTGTATGTCTTTTGTAGAGGTGAGGTTTTGCCATGTCCCCCAGGCTGGCCTTGAACTCCTGGGCTCAAGCAATCCTCCCTCCTCGGCTTCCCAAAGTGCTGGGATTACAGACATGAGCCACCAAGCTTGACCACGATCATTTTAATGATCATTTTTAATGATTGTTCAGTTTTGTGAGGTGACTAGACCACAATTTAATAAAAAATCCCTGTTGTTGGACACTTAGATTGTTTCCAGTGTTTTGCTATGACAGAGAGCACTGTGATGACCATCACTCATTCAACAGATATTTTTCTGACCACCATGAATGGCAATCCTCCTGCGTACCAAAGTGTCTTCCCCTAAGGGGCTTACAGTCAAACAGCAGGAACAGCCAGGGAAGTAAATAAGGCACAGAAGTGCTCCCATCCCACAAAGAGCCTCTGAGGACAGTCTGGGCTCCCACATGCGGAAAAGGGAGGAAAGTGTTGATGGGTTTACCTAGGTGTTCAGGCCAGTGTAAATTAACAAGTTAGGTTACAATTCATTCATCAGGCTTGAGAGTTTGGTGAATGTGTGTCCACCTCAGACGCAGTTCGAATCTTCATGCACTGACCATATCACTGTCCTAGCTCCTAGCTGCACTAAACTTACGAAAGTGAGAAATAAAGAATAAAAACAATTAACACTTTGTAAGCACTTGCCATGTGCCAGGGGAGGCAAGTTTAATTATTTTCCCGTTTTCTAGATGAGAAAACTAAGGCACAGAGATGTCAAATAACTTGTCAAAGGTGCAAATAACATAGCTGTGTCTTGAACTAAAGACAGCCGGACTCCCTAAGTGGCCATACTGTACCGCCCTGAGAAAGGCAGCTGGACTTAACCCTGGCGGCACATCTTGTCTTTGCTCCATGGATGCTGACCCGATCCCTTTCTCTTCTTTAAACCAGGGTAAACTCAGGGTGCCTTTATTTCTCGTTTATTGGATGAACATTTTCCTAGGAGGAGCATGGCTTTTTTTCCTCTGGGGAGAATCACCTGCCAGAACCTTTCAGATTGGGATTCTCCTCCTCTACTGCAGGTTCTTCCAACCCTGCAGCCAGGCAGTGCGAGGACAGTGAGTGCCTAGGGGTGACCCAGACCTCACACAGGTGGTCCTGGAGCTACAGAAGCCCAGGCTGATCCTCTGGCTCAGACCGTCCCACCTTCCACCACTTTCCCCTGCCCCCACCTCGTCCCACCCCACTCCTGTCCCACAGACAACCCTCCCCTGCCCCCTGCTCCCACTCTGCCCTCAGTCCCCAGACAAAGCAAGCCTAAATCTCATCAGCCAGGCGGGGTTACGCAGCACATGTAATGAAACCTCCTGCCCCATTTCTAATAATTCAATTTCTTCATAGCTATTGGAACAAAAGGCCCTCTTCACCTCAGAATATTCCAAATGCCAAAACAAATAGCAGCGCACGGAAAATGTGACCATCCACAGCAATCCTTCTTTGTTTACTGTAATGGAAGTAACAATGAAAACAACAGAAGAGGCTGGCAGTGAAAAATAGGTTTCCCTCCACTCGCAAGCCCCAGTCCCCTCCTCAGAAGTAACCATCCTCAGCAGTTTTATTTCTGAAATGTTACGTGCATATACATAGAGAAGCGCTTCCCCTGCCTTTTAGACATAAATGGTAGCATACTATATTGCTTGAATCCTTGTTTCTTTATCGTTATTTTTCCTTCTTACCAATATATCTTGGAGAACTTTCCCTATGAGCACACCCAGGTCCACAATTATTCTTTTCAATAGCTGTAGAGAATTGCATTATGTGGCTATACCATCATTCATTTAACTAGCTTGCCATTGATATACTTTTAGGTTATTTCTGGATCTTTGCTATTACAATTGATGCTGTATTTAAAAATCCTGTGCATATATTTTTGGAGGACTCCTATGAGTATTTCTGTAGAATAAATTCCTGCAAGTATTGATTTTAAATAGACGGTGCCAAATTGCCCATCAGACTGCAACATTTTAAAGGAGACTGAATGAATAGCTTAGGCTTGATGGTCAAATCATTTAAAATAACCAAGACTTTATTTTATATGGGAGAGAATCCTGATGCCTTTAAAACATAAACCACTAACACAAAAACATAAACTATAAAAGAAAAGAATGATACATGTTATTATACTAAAATTTAAAACCTTTGTATCACCAAAGACACCATTAAAATGTTGACTAAAAACCGCACACCGGGAGAGGATATTTGCAATGCAGTCAACGGAGCCGATATTAGTACCAACGTCTACATGTTATTAACAAAAAGACAAACACTCCCCCCGCCCTGCATTCCCAAATGGAAAAAGGCTAAGAACAAGCCATTTAGAGAAGAGGAAACTGGAACAACCAGTGAACGAAATGGTGCCCAGCTTCACCAAAAAATAAGGAAAATGTAAATTAAACAACAGTGAGATAGCATTTTGCACCCTTCAGACTGGCAAAACATTTCAAATCTGGCAATAATAAGAGAAGTGACGTGATTAGGTCTCTTATAAACACGCAGTGGGTGTGGAAACTGGCACGCCAACTCTAGAGAGCAATCGAGCAGCTCCTTGTAGAAATGCCCACTGTACTAACCACGCTTTCTCATTTTGTGAATTTTTTTTTTTTTTTTTTGAGACAGAGTCTTGTACTGTCACCCAGGCTGGAGTGCAGTGGCGCGATCTCGGCTCACTGCAAGCTCCTCCTACCGGGTTCACGCCATTCTCCTGCTTCAGCCTCCTGAGTAGCTGGGACTACAGGTGCCTGCCACCGCGCCCGGGTAATTTTCTGTATTTTTAGTAGAGACGGGTGTCACCATGTTAGCCAGGACGGTCTGGACCTCCTGACCTCGTGATCCGCCTGTCTCGGCCTCCCAAAGTGCTGGGATTACAGGCGTGAGCCACCGCGCCCGGCCTATTTTGTGCATTTTTGATGTTCTGGCATTTGTGGCCTCACTGATGAGGGAGAGGCTGCCCCTCCCAGGGCTACCCCATTCTTAGAGATGGCAGAGGGCTGGGGTGGGTGCGGCAGCAGCGCCTCTCATATGTAAACTAGCCTGTCCAGAGCCCATGCTCTGATCCACCCTCTCTATCTGGCTCTTATACTCCAAGAGGCAAAATCACCCAGAGCCAGGCACCAGTCAACTAGAGACCACCCCTATGATCCAGAGCCCGCCACCTTGATTTGAACCAACCAGTCCTAAGCTGCTTCCCTGCTCCGACTTGCCTTTTCCACGGAAAACACTGTAGAGGCTCTGGGCTGTGCTCTCCTTTTGTCTCTTCTGCCCCCTGAGCGATACTGGGGCTTTCCCATGTGGTCCTGCATGGCAAGGAAATGTAAATACGTGTAATAGAAATCTCTTCAATGGCACTAGCCTCTCCATGTGGTAACTCAGTCACCTTCATCAACTGAAGTCCTGTGGGTACCATTGATAAACCCACATTGTGACCTGAGAAATTCCTGTGCAGGGCCAAGGAAGGATGTACACAAGAGCATTCACTGTGGCATTGCTGGGTACAGCAACACACTAGAAACAATCCAAATGTCCATCAGGAGGAGAATGATACATGTTGTCCCACGGTCTCATAATGGGTCACCAGAAAGCAGGAAAACGGAAAAGACTGGAGCCAGGGATCATAATACTGAGTAAAAACAGCAATTTGCAAAATAAATGCAACGTGTTTGTTTATGTGAAATTTTTAAAAAGGTTTATAAAACAATAGTATATATTGTTTACAAAACATATCCATGTACTGAAAGTATAAAAAACATGGAAGGGAAAGAGTCCTTTCAACCTGGAACACGGTTCTCATAGGAAGGAAAGTGAAGGGTGATACTGATTAGGAAACAGTTTGAGGAGGTTTCACCTTTACTTGTGACGTCTCATTGCTTTAAAACCAGGGAAACAGCTGAGCCAAATGTAGTAAAATGTTAAGACTTCTTCAGTCTGGCTGGTGGGTATATGAATGTTTGCTGCACTAGTTTGGGTACTTTACGCTAGAGCTCTTTCATTATGAGAAAAAAGATACTATTTAGGCTGCATGAATAATCTCAAGGTCCTACAAAATAACAACAGCTCAGGAAGCCAGCAAGCTTCTCCACTGTGCCCATCTCAGCTGTGTCAAACTTTCTCTTCTCTCCTTACATCATATCTTTAAAACTTCCTGACTTTTTGGAAACGTCTAAACACTTCTACCCCCATCATGGATATGTCTACATGTTTGGTCAAGTATTCAAAAATTAAGTCACACACCTCAAAAGGCCAGTGCTACATTGGAGGGCTGTTTAATTAGTTATAGGGACCAGGCTTGGTGGCTCATGCCTGTAATCCAAGCACTTTGGGAAGCTGAGGCACGCGGATCACCTGAGGTCAGGAGTTTGTGACTAGCCTAGTCAACATGGTGAAATCCCATCTATACTAAAAACACAAAAATTAGCTGGGCGTGGTGGCACATACCTGTAATGCCAGCTACTCGGGAGACTGAGGCAGGAGAATCACCTGGACTTGGGATGTGGAGGTTGCAGTGAGCCGAGATAGTGCCATTGCACTCCATCCTGGGCAACAAAAGCGAAACTCCGTCTCAAAAAGAAAAAAGAAAAAAGTTATCAGACCCCTACTCAGCCCAGACAAAAGGCTAAGAACAAGCCATGCAGAGAAAAGGAGGGGTAGGGAAGAGAAAAAATATCTACTTCTCGGCTTCTAACAAAAATAAGTTGGTAAACAATTTCTAAAAGTATATAAAAATTTTCAAATTAAGTTCTTCAGAATTTTCATGAATCAGAGTTATTTTACCTACAATAACAAAGTATCTATACCTTAAAATATTTCTTTTGTTTTTACTAAAAGCAAAAGGCATATTTCATTCATTCTCTCAAAATAAGGGCTACCTTTTACTAGAAATATTTAAGAGCCCTTGCATTGGCCATGAGGTTTTTAGCAGCAAATATCAAGGGAACAGTGACTAAAAGCAAAGACATTGAGTTATCTGTCATAATAGGAAGCACACACATGAATGGTGTGGGGGTTGGTGCAGTCACACAAGAATCTCATCCAGACCCAGGATTTTTCTTGCTTTCTTTTATACGATTTTTGGTGTCTTAGCCAGCCTTCAAATTTGCCCTCGATAATACCCACTCTCTGGTATTCACTTTTCCTACATTTTACCAGGGCTGGTCTGTGTGACCAATAGAATATAGCTGAGATTACATCAGAGGTTAGGTTATAAAAAGGCTGCAGCTCCTGTCTTGGGTTCACATGCTCTCCTTCCCTTGTTCTCTCTCTTACTGTCTTCATCTCTCACTGAAGAAAGTCAACTGCCAAGTCATGAGCCACCCAATGGAGAGGCCCACTTGATGAGGCACTAAAGCTTTTGTCAACATTGACCAAGAACTGATACCCACTGGCAACCAGAAGGGTGGGTTTGGAAGTGGGTTCTTTAGCTCCAGTGGGCCTTGAGATGACTGCAACCCTGTCAATTAGCCTGAATGCAACCTTGAGAGACAAGAGCCAGAACCACCTGCTAAACCATTTGCAGTTTCCTGACCCTTAAAAATGGTGTGAGATAATACATGCTTGTCTGAAAGTGCCATGTTTCAGGGTAAATTGTTATGAAGCAATGGATAACCAATACACTCAGTGTGTCTGCCACGTTTCCCCTGACGGAGGTAAAACAGCTGTTATAGATCCACACACCATATGATCCCAGGACAGTGTCTCTGGCAGGAAGAAAAGGGGATGGAGCTACCGGGGTCTTCCTATGTGCCTTTTACCTTTTATCAAGGAGGGAAATCTTTCCAAGAAGCAATCCAGCAGAGTCCCTGTTACTTCTCATGTCCAGGGGGTGGGGTCTGATGATCACCGTGAGCTCATGATTCACTCTTAGCTGAAACCGAGGACCAGGCCTTTCAGCTGCTTTACAGGGAGGTGAGCAAGGAGCAAGTGGGCCGGAGATGGCTGCTGGTAACCAGCAACAGTCTCTGCCAGCCTCCCACGGGCTCCGTTTATCTAATTGTTTGCACCTGGCATCCTTCATGCTTCGCATTTACTGTAAGCTGGACGTTAGGCCTCAATTAGATTCAGGTGACATCGTTTTGGCATGAATATTCACAGGTGATGTTGTGACCTTCCTACTCTACCGAATCAAGAAACTACTAGGTTCTTCACTAAATTAACATTTTCAGGATGTAAGCAGAGGGTGATACGCCATCAGGCAAAAGCCAATCTGGAATCTATGTGCATCTTTCTCCCCAGTATCTGTCCTGGGTGGCTTCACATATCTTAAACTTATGGGAAGTCCAGGTTCCTCTAGAAATTCATTTTGGGTTGTCTTGTTGGAAGTGTGTGTGATAAGCAATCTGTTTCTCCCACGTGATTTCCTGGGACGGATGAGTCATACAAGCAGTGTTAACTTCGTTAAAAAACACCTGCGAAGACCATGAGATGACTAAAAATCAAATGCAGAGATGCTGGAAAGCGATTCTTCCTCGATGTCATTCGCTTGAAGTTCTTAGGGCGTGAGCAGAGGGTCAGGAACGAGGGCAAATGAAAGGAACCTTCTCAGGAGTTTAGCACCCAGCAGAGGACAGGCTGAGGCCTGCTACTCACCAGCCCTTATTAGCTGTGGAGACCGGTCTGGCAGGCTCAGTCTTTGGGGTCCAGGTTAGCAGCTCCTTCACGGCCTTCCCAGGCACAGTCACGGATTTCTGGCTGACGTGTTTGCATGGAGGAGACTGTGCGGCACTGCTGTCTCCTCGTCCACAGGGAACAGAAACGTATGTGCATTCGTGGAAGTCAGCCAGGTCCAAGGAGGTGGGGACAATGGGGGCCATGTCAGGATGCACTGTCTCTGAACGGGTGGTGCGTCCCCAGCGGCCCCAGGTGCCTGCAGCTCATGTACAGCAGGTGGCCTTGCTTTCTGTTTCACTGGGATGACCCGGAAAAAGAAACTTATCCATAGCTGTCTTCCCCTTAACATGACCCCATGCCCTCCTCCACCGCTTACCCTTCTCTGCTGCTCAGTGGCAGGGGTCTCTGTCCTTGGTTCTGGTGCCATTCCTGCCCCCGCATGGACAGTGCCCATGTCTTGCTGTCATCTCAGATGCATCTTAAAGTAAAAGCATCCTCCACCCAGCTTCCCCACGTCTGTCCCAGTTTCCCCAACTCTGCTGAAGACAGCCCCACTCCTCCCTACCCCCAGGCTAAAAGTGAGGCCTCAGCCTTGACTCGCCCTGCTCATCCAACCAGTCCCTCGTCCTGAGGGTCTTCTGCAGCAATAACTTCATTAACTTGTCTTCCTGCAGCTGCCACCCTGGCGTGACCACCATCATCCTAGGAGAATGGGCCACCATCCTCCTTCCTCATTCTCCATCCCCATTCTCATCTTCCTTCCAACGCTCTGCTGCTTGAGACCTCTCCAAGCTCCTCCTCATGTTGCAAGTGGGCCTTCCCCTTTGGACCCTGCCTTTCTATTCCACCATATCTCTGGGGTCTATCTGTTCCAGAAGCCTTGACTCTTACTACCCTCTGATAACCTCAGACGTGCCGTGTGTCAGGCATCCTACAGCCATTACCTTTAGCCTTTACAGCTACTGTGCAGCATAGGAATGACAGTATTGTCCCTTTCACAGATGAGGAAAACTGAGGCCCAGAGAGATCATGCACAGGTCACACTGCCTGTAAATAGCAGAACTGGGATCCAACGTCATGACTCAGAAGGGCTCTCATCCAAAGTCCTTCATCCTGTGAAACAGGTCCCATTACACCCCTTCCCTCCTCTACCAGGGGCTCTTGCTGTGCCTTGTCCCAGTGCCCTGCCTGCTCCTCCCAGCTGCCTCCAGTCCTGCAGCCCACACCTCCGCACAGCTCCTCAGATGTTCCAGCCCACACTGCTCAGCCCTGCCTCTTAACTTTTCTGGCAGGAATCTCAGCCCTGCACAGTTTAGTACTTAATTATAGATTGCCTTGTACGGTTCTCTGCTTATTTCACATTTGCCTGTCTTTTTCCCAAGAAGCCTGCAAATGTCTGAATTGGGGATGGAGCTTCTATGTTCTCTTGTCCCCCCAGGGCCCTGACACAGCACAGGACTGGGCACACAAGCACTCAGTGGAGCTGACTTGACCTCCCAGGAAGGGGGCAGGGTCTCTGCTGTCCAAAAACTGACTGCACTCCACCCTGACACACCCGCCCCCACCCCAGCAATACGCCTCAGATATCTGCACACACACGCACACATGCATACACACACGTACGCACACACGCTTTATCTCATCTAAAGCTCTCTTTTCAACCTGAGGCAATGATATGCCTGGAATTACCTACCCAAGACGGAAAACTCCCTCCTAACTGAAGCCTGGCCTTGCCCTCATTGCAGAATTCCCATGCAGATCAGTGAGTCCACCAGAATGGTGCGAGCTCCCCAGGAGCCGGGAAGCCACTGATGTCACATCCTGACAGAGAGGCTGGGGCTGGATTGGCACTTGGTGGAGACCTTGGCGTCTTGATTCTGATTCTGGTCCTGTTGCTGTGTGGTCTTTGAGGGGAGCGGGAGATGCAGTCTTACCGTCTTTGTTATATCTCCATGAGGGGACATTTTGTGGGTGTGAGGATCACTCCCCACCATCAGGACCACATGATACAGCTCCTCAGGGGACAGAACCGCAGCCCCTGGAGCTAACCCTGGTCCTCTCACACCACCTCCCTTACCAAAATGTCTGTCTGCCCTGACCCCGACATCCCCACAGGTGACCTCCCCAGCTGCTCCTCCTTGGGGTTAAACATTGCTATCTCAAACTTCTCATTTCTGAGCGGGAGGAAGAGCACGCAACACGAAGCCTCACACACTTAGAATGATTTAGATTTCAGGTTGATTTCTTCCCGCACACTTAGAAGATAGCATGAGGCTTGGGGCTTCGCGAGAGGGTACTGACCAAGGTCACAGGGTCCGTGAAGGGCCCAGGAGCAGAGACAGAGAGAGGTGCAGAGGTGGTGGTGGGTGGGGCTCCCAAAGTCAAACTTCTCTTACAATTTTACCCAGGGCCGATGCTAACATGTAAATAAACAGACAAGTGAATAAACAAAGGGGTGTTTATATAAGAAAAACAAATAAAAATGCTTGTGTAACACACCACACATACCACACAGCCTGAAGGAGCCCAGGAGGGGCATCTCTTTGGGGATGTCCTAAAGAGACAGGGTGGGCACCGTCCTCCTGGAGGGAGGTGGGCTTGGAAGCCCTTCACTGCCGCAGGAGCATGTTGGGGAGGGCGGTGTCCGCCGATAACCATCACGGAGGTTTTGCAACTGAATGTTGCAGCTGAGGACTGGGCAGAGCCTGCCTCCTTGGGCATGGCCCTGTGTCGGGGAGCAGTGAATGCGCCCTGGTGCACCACAGATGGGCAGAGGGCTGAGGATCCTGTGCCCGAGATGAATCTAGCCAAGAAATGAAGCCAGCGTGGGGCTCACAGGATCAGGACCCTGCTCACACACCGGAGGGCTGTCTGCATCTCATCCTGGGGCCCCTTTCCAACCTTTGGGGTTGCCTCCTGGCGGAGCTTAACAGGCCGAGGCAGCTTCCTGAGCAGCCTGAGGTTGCTCCAGCTGGGTAGAGACGGCCACATTCCAAGCTCCGGGGTGGCAGGGAAGCTGGGCAGGGAGTTCCTACAGGGAGCGGCAGCCCAGGCTTGGGCAGGCAAGCACTGAAGGGTGGTTCCTCCTTCCGCGGAAAGCCAGAGGCCGAGGAGATGGAAGAACAGGTGTTCAAGGGGGACCCGGACACCCCTCACTCCATCTCCTTCTCGGGCAGTGGATTCCTCTCCTTCTACCAGGCTGGGGCCGTGGACGCCCTGCGGGACCTGGCCCCCCGGATGCTGGAAACAGCCCACCGCTTCGCGGGGACATCGGCGGGTGCTGTGATCGCTGCCCTGGCCATCTGCGGGATTGAAATGGGTAAGGCCTGTGTTCTGGGTCCCCTGGGAAGTCTCTTGGGGGACTCCACAGAGACAGAAGGAGCCTGAGGGAGGCTGGGGATGCTTTGGGGGACAAAGCCAGGCCTGGATGGCAGGAAGGGAAGGGAAGAACTGGTTGGAGTAGGACAGCAGCAGCTGTGACATTTGAAGGTTGGGGTCTGCAAGGCCCCAGTCTCTGACCTGCAGGGTGAGCCTGGACCCCTGTCCCTCTCCCTCAGTGCCCTTACCTGTGAGATGCTCTGTCTCCCAGCGCCTGGGAGAGTGAAGGGCAGTATCTCCCTCAAACATTGAACATGGTGCTGTCAGAAGCTACACTGAAGCACAGTCATACATTGGGGTTCAGTGTTGCTCCTGCCTGGCCTCTTTCAAAATGAAAATACCCTTGGGAGAGGCAACTCTTCAAATCTCTATCACCCTGATTGGGATGTATTGTCCACCATTTCCAGGTGGCTGGAAAGACGAATGCCCCGAGGCTGGAAGGGTAGACAGGAGAGAGCCCAGAGTGGGAGAAGAATAGGAAGGGGTGGGGAGAGAAGACAGAAGCTCTCACTTCACCTTCTGTCCTGCTGGTCCAGGAGCCCCAGCGAGAAGGACTGCTACGTTGCTCACCCAGAGAGAGAAACTGTCCCAGGGAGCAGATGCGTCTAGCAGCCCCGAGGAACAGGCCCAACAGCCTAGTGGGCTACCTTGGAGGGGCATTTATTCATTTACGGAGCTCCTGTTCTAGACGGGGCCATGTTCCAGGCACTGAGGACAAAGTCCCTGCCCTTCTGGAGCAGAAATTCTAGAGAAAAGAAGCAGATAATAAACATCGAAACAAGGCATCTTCTAGGATAAGGTCAGGAAGTGATATGATCCATGAATAAAATTAAAGCGGGAAAAGGACTGAGAATAAAATGGAGACTATTTTAGGAAGGTGGTCAGGGAAGCCTTTCTGAGGAGGTGCCATTCAAGCCTAGAGCTGGGTATGGTGACAGAACAAGCTACTGGGAGCTCCTGAAAAGGAGAATTCCTGGTGAAGGAGCAGCCACAAAGCCTGTGGTGTGGAAAAGGTGGTGGGAGGTCAACCCGGGCCAGGTCATGTGGCCTCAGTAGCAAGCTCTGATCTCACCTAAGAGAGGGGAGCACAGGCGGCTGTGACAGTGGGTGGGGAGGGGCAGAGAGCGTGAGCTCCTCACGTGGGATCCCAGCTCTGCCGTTTCATGACGCGTGCCCAAAGCAAGTTATTGAACGTTCTGCGCCTCTGTTTCTCTATCTAGAAAAGTGAGATCCTAGTCGTGCCTGGTTCCCGGCATCGTTATAGCAGCCGTCTCCAGCCTTTTTGACACCAGGGACTGGTTTTGTGGAAGACAATTTTTCCACACACCAGGGTTGGTGGGGGATGGTTTCAGAATGATTCAAGCGTATTACATTTGTTGTGCAGTTTACTTCTATTATCATTACATTTTAATATATAATGAAATAATTATACAACTCACCATAAGGTAGAATCAGAGCCCTGAGCTTGTTTTCCTGCAAGTAGACAGTCCCACCTGAGGGTGATGGGAGCCAGTGACAGATCATCAGGCATTAGATTCTCATAAGGAGTGTGCAACCTAGATCCCTCCCATGAACAGTTCACTAGAGGGTTCACCTCCTATGAGAATCTGGTGCCGCCACTGATCTGACAGGAGGCGGAGCTCAGGCGGTAAGTTAGTGAGCAATGGGGAGCCACTGTAAATACAGATGAAGCTTCCCCTGCTGCTTACCTTCTGCTGTGAGGCCTGGTTCCTAACAGGCCACAGACCCGGGGCCATGGCCTGGGGGTTGGGAACCCCTGGTTATAGGATTGGCTGAGCTAATATGAATCCCTGTTTAGAACAATACCTGGCATATGGCAAGTGTTCGGAATGTGGCAACCATCTGATTAGGCTTCTTAAGATCTCTGACCGATGGGCAGAATGTGTTTGAGGGGGCAAGGTGGAAACTAGATGAGGGAAGAGATTGGGTTCAGGATGTGCTTTGAAAGTAGAGGCCATGAGACTTACTGGAGGGACGGCTGGGCTGTGTGAGGGAGAGGCTGCAGACAATAGCCTCCTCCCAGCCCAAGCAGGGTACTTCCTGGCTGGGGACCTCTATGCTGGGTGGAAAGTCTTTATTTTAAAGAATAATAGTAATGCCCATTCACTGAGTACCTCTCTATATAAGATTTTTTTTCTTTTTAATATCTCACAAGTAATAAACACATTTTTCTCACTGGACAAAATTCAAACAATGTGAAAATGTATAGAGTAAAAGTAGAAAGTAGAAAGAGGCCAGGCACGGTGGCTCATGCCTGTAATCCCGGCACTTTGGAAGGCTGAGACAGGTGAATCAGAAGTTCAAGACCAGCCTGGCCAAATGGCGAAACCCCTTCTCTACTAAAAAAATACAAAAATTAGCCAGGCATGGTGGTGCACACCTGTAGTCCCAGCTACTCGGGAGGCTGAGGTGGGAGATTGCTTGAACCCCAGAGGTGGAGGTTGCAGTGAGATTGTGCCGCTACACTCCAATTTGGGTAACAAAGCCAGACTCTGTCTCAAATAAATAAATAAATAAATAAATAAATAAATAAATAAAGAGTAGAAAGAAAGCCTCCATTTGCCTGGGTGCCCCTAATCCCATCGTCCCTCCTCTAGCCAGTGCTAAGGGCTAGGCATGGATCTTTCCAGATCTTTTTAACGCACTGTCTTCTGTGAATGTAGCCGTTAATGGCTCTTCCACAGTGAACTCCGGGCCTTCAGAATGGGGCTAGGGTGACAACGCCTACTCTGTCCTGGAGTCACAGAATTCCTGCCTTGAAACACCTGGTGCAGGGATTCTCCTTCCTTTTCCAGGCACCTGCGTTGCTCGTCTGCTCCATTACTCTCACTTTTCTGTCTTTATGTCATCTTAAAATATAGCATCTGGGCGCAGTGGCTCTTGCCTGTGATCCCAGTACTTTGAGAGGCCAAAGCAGGAAGATTGTGTGGGTCCAGGAGTTCAAGACAAGCCTGGGTAATACAGGGAGACTCCATCGCAAAAAAAAAAATCAAAAATTAAAAAAAATAATTAAAAAAAAGAAGAAGAAGAAGAAGAAAGAAAGAAAGAAAAAAGACTTTTCAGAATTAATTTAACTCATTCAGTTTGATGAATACCGCTGCAAGCCTACTTGACCAGGCTGTGATGGTCATGGACGGCAGTGGTGGGAACTAAAACCTATAAAAAGGACATCAAGCAGCGGGGTGTAATCAAGGACTAGACTGTGGGCTGCTCATAATGATGGCAGAAGTCCAGGGAAGGGTGAGGGAGGTGTGTGTGGGACTCACTCTGTCCACTCAGTAGCATGTTTATGAGACTTGTCAGTGTCACTCCAGTCTAGTTCATTCACTCATTTAACTGCCATACAATTTACTTTTAACTAGCACTTCCTTTCTATCAGGCACCATTCTACCTCTGGTATATTAACTCATTCAGTCCTCACAACAGCCCTCCCAGGTGAAAACTGTTATTACCCCATTTTACAGAGGAGGAAACTGAGTCACAGAAAATTTAAATAAGTTGCCTACAGTCACATGGATAGCACTTGGTAAAGCTAGAATTTGAACCCAGTCTAGCCAGAGTCTGCATTCTTATCCTTTAAATTGCCCTGCTTAACAATGCAATGTTAAGGGGTGCAGAGGCAGGGTTGGGGAGTCTCTCTGAGCAGGTGGAATTTCCACACAGAACTGAAGTGGGTAAGGGAATGAGCCCAAGAATATCTTGGGGACAGCATTCTATGTAAAGCAAAAGTCCCTTCGTTAGTTAGAAGCTGAAAAGGAACCAGGTCTAGGTCTCCGGTTTTTCTTCAAGTCTCTGTATTCCTATGCCACAGTACAGTTAGTCATTTTATTGATGGATATGACCAATTTCCTTGTTGTTACCACCGTGCTTGTTTGTGTCTCCCATGCTCACATGGAATGTATATCATTCTAGGGTATTTGTGTCATTAACTTTGTTAACGACTTTGATAAGTTACTCTCCAAAGCAGTTGTACCAATTTAATCACAAGCAGCAGATATGAGTTCTAATTTCCCCACAATGTCACACTTGAAAATCTTATGCCAATCTAACAAATGTGAAATGGTATCTCATCTACTGTATTTAATCTACCTATCCTGATTGCTAGTGATGTTCAGCATCCCCACGTACTTATTGACCACTAGACGTTTCCTCTTCTGCAACTTGCCTGCTCACCACATTTCCCTGTTTTTTTCCTACTGAGTTATCTTTTTTCTTTAATGTGTAGATGTTCTTTATATATTCTGTACACTTATCATTCACCAGTTATACACAATGCACCTCTCTTTTCCCACTCTATTTCTTGTATTTTTATTTTGCTTTGATGTCTTTAGTTACTCAGATTTTAATTTTAATGCTGTCAAATGTATCCATCTTTTCATCTTACAATTTGGGTTTTGTTTTGTTTTTGAGACTGGGTCTCATTCTCTCACCCACATTGGAGTGCAGTGGCACATTCATGGCTCACTGCAGCCTCGAACTCCCAGTCTCAAGTGATCCTCCTGCATCAGCCTCCTGAGTAGCTGGGACCACAGGTGCGTGCCACCACGCCCAGCTAATTTTTAAAATTTTTTCGTAGAGTCAGGGTCTCACTATGTTGCCCAGGCTGGTCTTGAACTCCTGGGTTCAAGCGATTCTCCCTCCTCAACCTCCCAAAGTGCAAGGTTTACAGGTGTAAACCACTGCGCCTGGCCATCCTCTTATATAATACGTGTTATAAAATATCTTTATTACAATTATTTCTTCTACATTGTCTTTCGAAAGTTTTAAAGTTTTCATATTTAGGTTAATTCCTCAGGAATTCATTTTGTTGATGGTTGAGGTAGAGATCTAATTTTTAAATTGTTTTGCCATGTGATAGCCAATTAGAGGCTATCTCCACACTTACTTGAAATGCTGCTTCTGGAATATTCAAGTGTCTCTTCTATTCTGTTGGCTCATTTGTCTATTTCTGTTGTAATCATTATAGTCTTATAATAAGGGGTTCATCACCTATGACGAGCAATCTCCTCCTCTTCCTCCTCCTTTTTTCTTCTTCAAATATTGCCTCCATTATGTTTGGCCATTTCCCTGCCCCATGTGAAAAGCTCTGCTGGGCTTTTGACTGAAATTGCATCTTCCCATTTATAAATACAGTTGATCTTTCTATTCTGGTCTCTTTTTTTTTTGTCCTTCAGTAAAGATTTTGTGTGTTTTATTAGATTTATTTTTCCCTTGTAGTTTTATTTTTTATTGCTATGGGAAATGGGATCTTTTTTTTACCTATAGTATTTTCTTTCTTTCTTTCTTTCTTTCTTTTTTTTCCTCTTTTGATACAGAGTCTTGCTCTATTGCCCACGCTGGCATGCAGTGGTGTGATCTCAGCTCATTGCAACCTCCGCCTCCTGGGTTCAAGAGATTCTTCTGCCTCAGCCTCCTGAGTAACTGGACTTACAGGCACCCCCCACCACACCCAGCTAATTTTTGTATTTTTAGTAGAGATAGGGTTTCACCATATTGGTCAGGCTGGTCTCAAACTCCTCACCTTAAGTAATCCACCCACCTCAGCCTCCCAAAATGCTGGGATTACAGGTGTGAGCCATCGCACCCAGCTAGCATTTTCTGAGGCCCTCCTCAAGGTCATGTCCCTACTTTTGTAGCCAGCTTGGGGCTTTTCTGTCCTGAGATCCTGTGTTTTTTTTCTGTGAAAGCTGAGGTGGCAGAGGTGCATCTTCTGACATGTATGCCCAGTTTTGCGACCAGGCCAGTGCAAGTCACATGCAAATGTTTGTAAAAACACTTAACACAGTGCCTGGTTTTTACTAGAGAGGTGCTAACCTTCATTAACCCATTCATTCACCTAGGAGGGGTGGTCTCCGTGATTGCCACTGGGGGGTCCAGAGTTTCCAATCTTGTCAGACGTGGGGTTGGAAACATGCCTTGAAGCTGCATTTGCATAATTTTGAAAAATAAAATGTTTCTTATAAAAGAATAGTGATTTGGCAGACTTAAAACCCTACTCCCACTTAAGCTACTTCTTGGCACCTTTCTCCCCATAAAAAACTGACAAGCCAGTCTGTCCCTCCGTCCTTCCCTTCCTCCCTCCCTCCCTCCCCTACTTCCTTCCTTCCTTCCCTCCTTCCTTCCTTCCCTCCCTCCCTCCCTCCCTCCCTCCCTCCCTCCCTCCTTCCTTCCTTCCTTCCTTCCTTCCTTCCTTCCTTCCTTCCTTCTTTCCTTCCTTCCGTGTTAGTTGAGCATATACTAGGCCCTGCAGAGGATGTGAAGATATAACACAAAATGAAACTCTGATCTTGCTACAAGGAGCTTACAGTCCACTCAAACTTAAAGGCAGCTACCAAATAGTTATAATGCAAGAAAGTTCCAATTGAGCCGGGTACGGTGGCTGACGCCTGTAATCCCAGCTCTTTGGGAGGCCAAGGCGGGCGGATCACGAGGTCAGGAGATCGAGACCATCCTGGATAACACAGTGAAACCCCGTCTGTACTAGAAATACAAAAAATTAGCGGGGCATGGTGTTGGGTGCCTGTAGTCCTAGCTACTCGGGAGGCTGAGGCAGGAGAATGGCGTGAACCCGGGAGGCAGAGCTTACAGTGAGCTGAGATCGCGCCACTGCACAGCAGCCTGGGTGACAGAGCAAGACTCTGTCTCAAAAAAAAGAATAAAGAAAAAAAAGAAAGTTGCAATTGAATGTTAGAGAATTATAAGGCATAGGAGTGCAGAAGGATGGAGAAAACACTTCCAAACATGGAAGGCCTCATAGAAGTGGCATTTGGGCTAGTCCGTGCTTGAAAGGTAAGTAGAAGTTGGACAGGTAGAGACAGGTTGGGCAGGAACCAAGGCTTCCAGCAGGGATGTAGCATGACAACACGACAAAGCCACGCAGTGGGGAAACGTGGTGCCTCCAGAGCATGGTAAACAGTGCAAGTCAACTGACGTCGGGAATTGAAAAGTGTAGCCTCTCCTGTGGTCCAAGTGCCCCTGCCATGTCTGCACTCTAGCTAGTCGGAAAGGGAAAAGGGAAGGGCACAGTCCTTTAGAGCAGGACTCGGAGGTGACACACGTCCTGTCAGCTACATCCCATGGATTGCAATTTAGTCACATGGTCACACCTGACTGCAAGAGAACCTAGGAAATGTAGACTTTATTTTGGGAGGCCATGTGGCCAGCTAAAAATCGGAGGTTCAATTACGAAAGAAGAAGGGGAGAATGGGTATTGGGGACAACGAGCAGTCTGCGTTGCAACAACCATAATCAATGGCATGAGGATCCTGGAGAAACTCTGCCCCTGCCTGAGACCAAGACCATGACTTTGTAATCACAAAGTTGGCCAGGTGCCTTGGCTCGTGCCTGTGAGCCCAGAATTTTGGGAGGCTGAGGCGGGAGAATTGCTTAAGGCCAAGAGTTTTAGGCCAGCCTGGGCAACAAAGTGAGACCCTGTTTCTACAAAAAATAAAATAATTAGCCAGATGTGGTGGCTTATCCCTACAGTCCTACCTACTCAGGAGGCTGAGGTGGGAGGATCCCTTGAGCCCAGCAGTCTGAGGCTGCAATGAACTACAATTGTGCCACACTGCACTCCAACCTGGGCGACAGAGTGAGACCATGTCTCTAAAAACAAACAAACAAACAAACAAACAAACAAACAAACAAACAATCACAAAGCCAAGTCCAGTTTGTTGTCTGGGAAAAGGCTCAGCTCTGGCCCACCAGCAGCTGCCCTTCTGGCAGTGGAAGCATGAGAGCTTCGGTCCTGCAGCAGGGGGCCTGGGCAGTGTACCATGGCACCTATTGTGTCCCCTGCCTAGAATGACCCTCTGCCCCCCTTTCAGAGAGAAAACCTTCTCCCCAGACACCATCCCATTTTACCCCACTCCATCTCTCTTTTCCATGATGTCCAGTTTGCCCATAAAATCTGTCCACCTATTCTAGCATTTGATGTTGTACAGTCTTAACTGTTACAGATACGGTGTCTCATTTCATCCACTAGGTTGGCTGAGCAAGCTGAGATCTTGTGGGTCCTATGGCTCCCACAAACTGCTCATAAAACAAGAGCTCCTTGATAACGTCCTGGTGTTTGCTGGCTATTGGCCAGTGTGACACTGAATGTGTCTTTGCAATTTGTATTTTGTAGTTTCCCTGGCTCTTGGATGATTTTCTGTAGTTATGGATATGGATAATGCTAGGATATTACAGTGTCAAGGTCAGCAAGTCCAACTCCCTCATTTTACAGGTAATTGTATTTAGACCCTGGGAGAGAAAGTGACTAGTTGGAGACAGACCTCACTTAGGTCAATAGTTTCCAAACTGTGTTCCAGGGATCCGTAGGGTTCTGCAGATGGGGAGGAAAAGCAGGGGACAGACACGTCTGAAGCCCTGGCTGCACTAGTACAGCCCTGCTGTTGTCCATCTCATACATGGGGGATCTTTCTAAAATTATATTTGAAGAAAATCTTTCAGTAATTTCTTTAAAGTTTGAGAATTGCTGTTTGAGCCCGGTTCCCACAAGATGCAGACAAGGAGGTTGAGGATCAGATTTTGGCTGAATTACGGTGATGAAATAGATGATTCATTAGCTCATTCATTCTAGGTCCTGGGGATCTGGCAGTGAACAAAGCAGTGGATGTCCACCCTCATGAAACTGACATTCTCTTGGTGAAATTAAACCATAGAAAATTAAACATATAAAAAAGGCCAGCATGCGTGCTCAAAGGAGAAGATAAAGCAGGGAAAGGATGGGAGAATGACGCAAGGGCACAGTGTTGGGTGGGCTGGCCTGCGAAGGCCCCTCTGAGGTGGATGAAGCTAGGAGAGAGCCACGTGCACTGAGGGAAGAGAGTTCCAGGCTGAGAGATCTGCAGGGGTAGTTACCCTCCGGTGCAAACATGCTTGTGTTCTCAGAAAGGGAGGTGGCTTGTCCCTCTGGACAGGAAACAGGCTTCAAAGGGATCTTGCAAAACACATGAGAGATCCAGAGGAGCTGTATGTTTTGCCCCCTGCCCCGCAAATGTGTGCACAACAGGACCCAGCACAACTCCTCCCGTGGAGACAGAGCACTGGAGAAGTATTTTGATTGGCCTCCCACACCCAGGCCAGTGCTACCTTTGGCAGCTCCTGCCCGTCCAGTAGCTGAAATTCTCCTGGGGTCCTGGAGCTGAGGCTGGCTGGTTATTGTCATTGATAGGTGGCTCAAGGTGTATTCTGGTCCACTGGGACTGGCACTGGGCTTCCTCTGTGAGAACCTCGCTTTAGTAACTCCTTTCCTTGGTCACTCATGCACCCATCTTTGTCACCAGTTGAGGAATGAGACATGGTCAGGATTGGTGGAGAATACAGTTCCCAGAAAGGAGGAGGGCTGGGGCTGAACTTCCAACTCTGCCCCTGAGTTCCGTGGGTTTTTGGCTGGCCAGGGACCCATCTTGCCCTTGGTTTTGCCATCTGTAACTTGGATAATTGGAAACACATCTCTTGGACATTATAGTGAAAGACAAAAGAAGTCATGGATGCGTTCCTGGCCCAGTGCTTGGCAAATATTAGTCACAAAATAAGTCTTTGAAGAATGAATGTTGAATGAATGGATGAATAGGTGAAAAGAAAATTACCTTGAAATAGAAAAGCATAGATAAAGCAGCACTTTCCAAACTCAAGAATGTCCCAGAGAACGAATTAAACCTTATTAAAACAAACAGGCCGGGTGCGGTGGCTCACGCCTGTAATGCTAGCACTTTGGAAGACAGAGGCAGGCGGATCACGAGTTCAGGAGATCAAGACCATCCCAGCCAACATGGTGAAACCCCGTCTCTACTAAAATACAAAAATTAGCATGGTGGCATGTGTCTGTAATCCTAGCTACTTGGGAAGCTGAGGCAGGAGAAATGCTCGAACCCAGGAGGCGGAGGTTGCAGTGAGCCAAGATTGTACCACTGCACTCCAGCCTGGCGACACAGTGAGACTCCGTCTCAAAAAGAAAAAACAAAAAACAAAAAACAAACAAAAACAAAGATGACTGGAATCCAGCCTGGTCTGAGCAATGTTTTTCATGGTAATTGTGAGCTCATCTGCACAAGGACTTGGTTTTTCTGCGGGAATTCTGTGTGGCCCCAGCAGTGGAAGGACCCATCTCAGCTAGTCTGCACTGGCTCTGGCCAAACACCCTAGGATTATTGCTGACTTGGGAACACTTTTCATGTTAATTACTCTGTAGGTTGTATCAATTCAAGCTCTAAACCATATGTAATACAGATTTGGGTCTTCCATTTTTATGGGAAACTGTTTTTTCACCCAGATCCCTGTGCAGACACAAGCCACTGGCACCTCGCAATAGCCCAGCAGCCTTTGGAGGGTCCTAGCTTTAAGCAGAGGTCTCAGTTCACCCAGCCCAAGAATGCAGTCCCTGTCCCTGACAGTTTCTGGTCTGGTAACAGTCCCCGCAGTTACCACATCATCAGCTTTCCTTCTCATGTCACTGACTTTCAGTTCCCTCTTCATTTCTTCCTTTCTCGTGAGTTCAACCATGTCTTACAACTTTGTTTTATATTTTATTTAATATTGCACTTTTTATTGTTATTGTTTTTGTTTTTGTTGTTTGAGACAGGGTCTCTGTCACCTACGCTGGAGTGCAGAGACGCCATCATAGCTCACTGTAACCTCGAATTCCTGGGCTCAAGCGATCTTCCTGCTTCAGCCTCCTGAGTAGTTGGGACTATAAGCACGTGCCACCATGTCTGGCTAATTTTTAAATTTTTTTGTAGAGACAGGGTCTCACTATGTTACCCACACTGGTCTTGAACTCCTGGCCTCAATCGATCTGCCTGCCTCCAGCTCCCACAGTGCTGGGATTACAGGCATGAGCCAAAGCACCTGATCTCTTGTTTCTGAAGCTGGAGAGGTTCCTCTTTAGCTCAGCCCACCGTACTACTGGAGCTGGAAGTTCCTTAAGACCTGAATGAGAACCTCCATTTTTTCCTGTTGCAGGTATGTAGGTGAGTGTGAGTGGGTGTGTACGTGTATATGTTGCCCAGATGTAACTTGGATTTCAGTCCTGGCTGCTGGGGACACTTTCAGAATCAAAATGTCTTCATTAAAAATCACTCCAAAAATTAGTTATCTGAGATGGCAGTGTTTTCTCTAAAAAGGTATTCTGCTCAAATTCACATCCTAGTGTCTTTCGAATAACAGCTATTTACCAAGCACTTAGAATGTGCCAGGTCCTGTGCTAAGTGCTTCATATGCATCATTTACTCTAATCCCCTCACAACCCTATGAAGCGATACTATATTTATATTCACTTTACAAATGAGGAAACAGGGATTTAGAGAGATTAGATAATTTTCCCAGGTTTATACAACAGAGCCAAGACTGGTATTTCTCTAAATGTCTACATTCTACATCCTCTCTAATCATGATTTCAGAAATTGCTTTGCAAGCAACATGACAGTTTTCTTGTTACACTCCATGGGTCAAGCAATTATTTATACATTGGTTAAGAAAGTGAGATCAGGCCGGGTGCAGTGGCTCATGCCTGTAATCCCAGCACTTTGGGAGGCCAAGGCAAGTGGATCACCTGAGGTCAGGAGTTTGAGACTAGCCTGGCCAACATGGTGAAACCCTGTCTCTACTAAAAATACAAAAAATTAGCCAGGCGTGGTGGCAGGCACCTGTAATCCCAGCTACTCAGGAGACTGAGGCAGGAGAATCACTTGAACCCAGGAGGTGGGGAGGTTGCAGTGAGCCAAAATCGTGCCATTGCCCTCCAGCCTGGGCAATAAAAGAGAAACTCTGTTTCAAAAAAAAAAAGAAAAAAGAAAGAAAGTGAGATCGAATGGCATGACAAATACAAAAGGACTTTTTATACAATATTATGGAGATGGTGTCATTGTGTAGTTGTTGTAACTCCCACTACCATGTTGGACCCAGTATCTTCCATCTCACTCAAAGGAACTTATGCTTTACATGTTTAAACCTCTCCATCCAAATGGGTAAAGATTCATTTTCCCCAAACAATCCCTTGGACTTTTTAGTAGAAGAATATTGAATGGAAGATCTGGTAAAGCTCTGAATGTGTTCGTTACGCAGTAGAAACATCTATTTGGAAAACAACTCACGTAGGTGACATATGTTAATCCATCCCCCTGGTATCAGAAGGTGCTAACTGAGCCCCTGTGAGCGCAAGACACTGTATCCCCAACAGCCTTGCTTCATCTGTGTGTATGTGTATGTGTTATTTAATTTAATTTAACTTTTTTGAGACAAGAGTCTAGCTCTGTCACCCAGGCTGGAGTACAGTGGCAAGATCTCAGCTCACTGAAACCTCTACCTCCCAGGTTCAAGCAATTCTCCTGCCTCAGCCTTCTGAGTAGCTGGGATTACAAGTGCCCACCATCACGCCCAGCTAATTTTTGTGTTTTTAGTAGAGACGCGGTTTCACCATCTTGGCCAGGCTGGTCTTGAACCCCTGACCTCATGATCCACCTGCCTTGGCCTCCCAAAGTGCTGGGATTACAGGCGTGAGCCACCGCACCTGGCTTGATCTGTGTGTTTTTTTTTTTTTTTGAGACGGAGTCTCGCTCTGTCGCCCAGGCTGAGTGCAGTGGCACAATCTCCACTCACTGCAAGCTCCGCGCCCTGGGTTCCCGCCATTCTCCTGCCTCAGCCTCCCATGGAGCTGGGACTACAGGCGCCGCCACCGCGCCGGCTAATTTTTTGTATTGTTTTTTTTAGTAGAGATGAGGTTTCACAGTGTTAGCCAGGATGGTCGATCTGTGTTTTTAAAAGTTTTAATAATAAACTTTTTATTTTGGAATAATGTCAGCTTCACAGAAAAGTTGCTAAAATAGTACAGAGTTCTGCATATCCTTCACCCAGTCTCCCCTAATGTTAACATCTTACATAACCATGGTCCATTTGCCAAGACTAAGACATTAATATTGGTACATTCCTATTAACTATACTGCAGACTTATTAGAATGTCACCAGTTTTTCTACTAATGTCTCTTTTCTGTCCCAGAATCCAATGCAGGATTCCACACTGCATTTGGTGGATCCATTTTTAAACCCACTCACTTAGTATTAAAATAGCATTGTTTTATTTGCTTCACTTTGGGCTCAAATTCAAGAAAGACAGTTGAGCTCTTTTTCCAATTCTAGGGGGAAGACAGCCAAACAAATGGTAAATAAACCTCCAGACTTTTTTTGGTTCCCCTGAGTTAGGAGTTCACCCTTGAATCCTGTGGGTAACCCAACTCTGTAATCATGAAATCAGCACGTAAGGAAGAATCTCCTCAGTTGGGTGTGGTGATGCACCTGTAGCCCCAGCTACTCAGGAGGCTCAGGCAGGAGGATCACTTGAGCCCAGGAGTTCAAGTCCAGCCTGGGCAATGTAGTGAGACCCTATCTCTAAAAAAATTAAGAAAGAAAAAACAGAAAAAGAAAGAATCTCCTGCTATGCCCTAACTCAGAGTCTAGTATGTATCTAACTTGTGGGAGCACAAGTTAGAAGCAGAGTTGATAGAGCACAATGCCTGTGGTTTGCCCTGTCAGACCTCAAGTCCAGCTGAGTCTTAAGACTAGGGGGTGACTCAGTTCACAGCTGTGGCATCATCCCAGTGTCCCCTGGGTAGTGCAGGGAGAGTCTATAGGGCAGGAGAGGCCACAGCCTAGATGGGAGGCAGTATTAATTTCTACCTTGGAGCAGGACCCCAAAAGGACTTCTGGGTCCACCAAAGAAAACAGAGAAAAGAGCAGGGGTAATGGCCCTGAATACATGATCATTTCCAGGGAACTTTCTAGATGCATTCCCTCTCTGCCTGTTTCACCTCAGGGTGATCAGTAAGAACCTGCAGTGGGATGTTGGAGGTTGTGCCTGAATTCTCGGGGGAAAAGCTCATAGTGGGCTGAGGGCTGAGGCCCCAGGCCCTCTACCTGAGGGCAAGCAAAGAGTCCTGTGGACACTTTGCTAGGAGCATAGGTGATGAATCAGCAGAAGACACTTCTGTTTCCATGACAACCGGATATAAGCCAGTCTGAACTTTTTTTTTTTTTTTTTTTTTTGAGACGGAGTCTCGCTCTGTAGCCCAGGCTGGAGTGCAGTGGCCAGATCTCAGCTCACTGCAAGCTCCGCCTCCCGGGTTTACTCCATTCTCCTGCCTCAGCCTCCCGAGTAGCTGGGACTACAGGCGCCCGCCACCTCGCCCGGCTAGTTTTTTATGTATTTTTAGTAGAGACGGGGTTTCACCGTGTTCGCCAGGATGGTCTCGATCTCCTGACCTTGTGATCCGCCCGTCTCGGCCTCCCAAAGTGCTGGGATTACAGGCTTGAGCCACCGCGCCCGGCCCAGTCTGAACTTTTAAATCCAATTGTTTAGTAAACTCAGCGTTAGAAGAAGGTCTATGTGGAGGATTGTTATTATCCATTAAAAACATTGTTTTGTTTGGTTTGATTTGAAGTGCTAAATAGGTCACAGTTGTTTTGCTGTTGGCGAAAGCCTATAATGCATTCAGGACAGAGGGAAAAATGTGAGTTTTCACATACATTCTGGTTCTATTTCTGCAAACAAACTGTGTGACCTAGGTCCCAGGGTATGTCCTTCCTTTATCCATCCATCCATCTAACCAAACATCCAATCATCCATCCACTCATCCATCCATCCGGCTGATATTTATTGAGCCTCACCTTTTTCCTGGGCAGGATTTCTTACCTGTAAAATGTGAGAATTCGCTGGGATTCCTATTTCTGACCTAGGATCCCAGAATCTTAGGAGTCTCAGGGCAGTGTTTTGGGGGCTACCTTCCTAGGGAGGGTGGGGTGATGGGACAGAGTCTCAGAACAGCCTCAACCCAGAACAGCCACATTTTTTGTTGTTTTATATATTGGGTTTCCACTTAAGATTTCTTTTGAACAAAGGCTCCCTAACTGAAAACTCACTGCCCCAAAGGGTCTCTGTAAACCTTCCAGTAGTGGCACTGTAGCTTCAAGCCAAACTGTTTTTCAATCAATACCCCTGCAGTGTAGGGCATAGAAATAAAATGGTAAATAAACCAGGGTCACTGCTCCTCGGAGGCTGGCTGTCACTGTGAAAATAAACTGAGATAATAGGTGGGAAAGCCTGCTTAGGGAAACGATTGTTGTTAAGATGATAACAATTATTATTATTATGTTGGGGTCGGGTATTCAAGATATACCCACAGGAAAATGCAGATTACAATTCAGTCTGCAATTAGGGACCAGATAGGAGCAGCCAGTTCTCAGGTGCTCCATGCTGGGATTCTGAGCATTCGTCGGCGCCTCCCCAGGGGCTGCTGCACCCCCCGCTCCCCGCGCGCCCACCACGCACGCTGCTCTGGGAGCAGGGCCTGCGGCGGCGCCTCGCAGTGATTGGCTGAACCGGAGGTTGTTGCTAGGCTACCAGTGCGCCCTGAGCCTGGGGCCCCGCAGTCCCATCCTCTGTGGCTGATCCATCCCTCACTGCAGACCTAATTCCGGCCCCCTGTGAACGGCATCCTCAGCAGCTTAAATTATCAGCCCCAAGAGCCCGTCTTTCTATGATTTTTCATTTAGCAAGAGGTCACGTGGAGATGGGGAAGAAAAGCCTTCTGTTTTCATCCTCTGGGTCATCTTGAATAGCGACTTCTCTCTCTGGGCCTCAGTATCCCGCTTCAGGTTCTGGAGTTCATTCATTTATCCATTATTCATGCCTGCGTGCATGTTTCTTAAGTGCCGACCGTATTCCAGGCACTATATTGAGTGCTAGGGACAAAGGAATGAACAAGACAGAGACCATCCTTGCCCTCGTGTAGGGGGGAACATTATCCACCTAAACAAATAAACGCATGTACAATTATCCTTTTTCTTCCCCTTTGATGATTTTTCTAGCCCCTCTTTCCCCCTACTATATCTGTAGGATCCCCCAAGTTGACAGGAGAGGGAGTGTTCTCCCAGTCAGGCCTACACTATTCTGAAACTGGGGCGCACCCTCTCGCTCCACGCTTGTATTTTGCTCTTTTGATTCCACACCTGAGCCTGACCACAGCTTGATAAGGATGTGGGGGCCGGGATCACTGTCTTCTGTTCAGATGAGTAGGCTGAGAGTCCGAAACATCCAAACGCCTTGTCACATAAGGAATGATTGCCATACCCAATGTTTGAGCATTTACTGTGTGCAGGCACTTTAAAAGCTGTCTGCCTCTTCATAATCCAGTAAAGTAGGTATTCTTAGACTAATTTTACAAGCAACAAAGTTGAGGATGAAAGATGTTATTTAAGTGGCCAGTGATGATCTAGATAGCATGTGGTGAAGCTGGGATTTGAACCAAATCTGCCTGGCTCCAAAGCCTAAGCTCTTTCCAAGAAATGGATGTGGTCACGGAAAGACTCTTTGATCAGCTGGGCACAGTGGCTCACGCCTGTAACCCCCGCACTTTGGGAGGCTGAGGTGGGAGGATTGCTTGAGCCAGGGAGTTTGAGACCAGCCTGAGCAACAGGGCTAGAGACCCTGTTTCTACAAAATAAAAAGAATTATCCAGTATGGTGGCACATGCCTGTAGTTCCAGCTACTCAGGAGGCTGAGGTGGGAGGATACTTTGAGGAGCCTGGGCAACAGAGTGAGACCCTGTCTCTAAAAAAAAATTTAAATCAAATTAAAAAAAGAAAGACTCTCCGAGTGGCTGAAACTTGGAAATACAGCTTCCAAGTGCCCTTCAAAAATCTCCCGGTCTCAACATCTTTTTACATTTTATTTTTTAGAGGCAGGGTCTCACTCTGTCATCCAGGTTGGAGTGCAGTGGTGCAATCATGGCTCACTGCAGCCTTGACCTCCCGGACTCAAGTGATCTTCCCACCTCAGCCTCCTAAGTAGCTGGGATGACAGCAGCATGCATGCCACCATGCCTGGCTAATTTTATTATTATTATTTTTATTTTTTGTAGAGACAGGGGTCTTGCTATGTTGCCAGAGCTGGTCTCAAACTCCTGGGCTCAAGCGATCCTCCCATCTCATCTTCCCAATGTGCTGGGATTACAGGCATGAACCACCACACCCAGCATTGACCCAGCATCTTATTTACTTATTTTTCTTGGCACATTAGGCTCATAAAACCTGGTGAGCTGACCACACTAATCAATATTGTTAACTCTGCTGTCTACCCATCTATCTGGGATGATCTTGCCTTCAAGCTTTTATTGGGTAATTACGTCAAGTAGCTCTTCCTTGGGGGCATCTCCATTGCTTTTTGTATTCCTTTGTATTCATTGGTTTTTGTATTCCTTTGTTCACATACTGAGAGGCTTGATGGGCACAGATTATGGCCCATCTCTGCCCTGGAGGAATTTCCAGCCCTCAGGGGAGGTTTCTGAAGACCTTCCTATGGGCAAAGCTCAGTGATAGGCTATTGTGAGAGGAGGAGGAGAACCAGATTTGCCCTCAGAGAAACCCCTCCTCTGAGCAGAAGTGGATGTGCCTAGGGATGGGCTGAGGAGTGGGAACAGTCAACCTTGAGTACCCTGATCAGGACACATTGGGTCTGCCGTGCTGCTTCTAATAACCTTGCTGTGGTTAGTATGGGACTCTGTGTCTCAGAGCCTGGCAGCATGCAGCTCGGAAGGAGGCCTTTAAACGGGAGAAAGTGCTGGAAAATATGGTAATACATAAAGAAGTAAGCTAAATTTATCCCCTCTCTCAGCACCCAGCAATTGCTGTGCTTAACACTTAACTTTCTACCAGCATAGATTTGTTTAACCAGATTAGTTGCTGGGTGAGAGAGAAAGGAGAGAGATAGACAGAGACAGAGACAAAGAGAGACACAGAGAAAGACAGAGTTTGAAGACAGACAGGAACACGCACACATACACACCCCCCCCCCCCCCCCCCCCAACACACACACACACCTGGAGAGAACTAAGAAGATGCAGAGCTAACAGTATCTTTTGGTGTGTGGCTTCAGCCAGCAGCAGCAGAGCTAGACTGAGAGAATCAGACAACTTCCTGCCCTCTTCCTCCCAGGCTACATGACTGGCTAGAGCATTGCTAATTTCCAGATAGCACCATTTTCAGATGTCAGTACTTTGGAATGTCGACACTGTTTCCATTATTTTGTCCCATGTTTTGTTCCTGTCACCCACTCCCACCACTGAATAGGTGAGTTGACTGTAGATGAATAATATACTAAAGCCACCATTAAAGTAAACATTATAAGACTTTAAATATGCATGCCTTTGACCTAGCATTCTCACTTCTAGGAATTTATCCTAAGGAAAATAAGTATATGGATAAAGAAGTTAGCATGAGATTGTTCATTGCATCATTTATTTAGAAAAGCAATGAAACAAACTAAATAGCTAACCACTCTTGGTTTCCTGATCAATAAATAATGGTATAACCTTACAACAGTTTTCCATACTGCTTTTAATATTAGAGTATAGGCTGGGTGCAGTGGTTCATGCCTATAATCCCAGCACTTTGGGAGACCAAAGTGGAAGGATTGTTTGAGACCAGGAGTTCAAGACCAGCCTGGGCAACATAATGAGACCCTATTTTTACAAAAATAAAAAAGTTAGCTGGGTATGGTGGCACATGCCTGTAATCTCAGCTACTCAGGAGGCTGAGGTGAGAGGATTGCTTGAGCCAGGCATTCCAGGGTGCAGTGAGCTATCATGGTGTCCAGCTTGGGTGACAGAACAAAACATTATTTGAAAAAACAAATTGGGTTATAAATGAATATTTGTTGACCTGGAAAAACATTCACAACAGATTAGGTGAAAGAAGCAAATTACAAATAGTATGTATTGTATGACCCTTTATAAGTATGAATAAAAATAAAATACATAGTTTAAGGAGACAGACCAAATGTTAGTCACTAGGAGGAGGGATTCTAAGACATTTTAATTTTTTTTCTGCTTATCTGCATTTTTTTTTTTTTTTTGAGACGGAGTCTCGCTGTGTCTCCCAGGCTAGAGTGCAGTGGCGTGATCTCGGCTCACTGCAAGCTCCGCCTCCCGGGTTCACGCCATTCTCCCGCCTCAGCCTCCCAAGTAGCTGAGACTACAGGCGCCCGCCACCACGCCCGGCTAGTTTTTTGTATTTTTAGTAGAGACGGGGTTTCACCATGTTAGCCAGGATAGTCTCGATCTCCTGACCTCGTGATCCACCCGCCTCGGCCTCCCAAAGTGTATCTGCATTTTTAAAAGTTTTTCCATAATGAGCATGTCTGAGTTTTGTAATAAGAACAAATTTCCTTGCTTCCCCCCCAGGGGTGGCTTCTGCTGGGAGATCAGGCGTTCCTGGCTCCCAGGCATCATGGGAAAAGCCATTGACCCTTGCAAGGTGTTAAGCTGCTCACTAAGAATTCCCTGCCCCGGCTTGACTCCCCATCCCGGCTGGTCTTATGGGCGAGACCTCAGTGATCCAACACCTTGGTATCCAAATGAGCAGTTGCTGTATCACCTGTGAGTGGGTTAGCCTCTGCCCTCCCTTGAGGGCAGACACTGTTTACCACTGTTGGCACATGGTAAGTCTAACCTTACTAAAACTGTAGGGCCTTTCTGCCTCCCAGGATCACCCTCCCCTGTAGGAGGGTAACAGCTATGATGCTCCACTGCTCAGGGCGGTCCCTACTACACATAAGCAGGTGTAATTCCGAAGGTTGGAAAAAAAAAAAGGCTGTCACCATGGCAGCCCAGGCTTGCGCAGCCTCTTTATTCCTGAGATCAGTCCAAATCCCAGGGAAAGAAGGTGGGGTATGGAGTCAGAAAAATCACTGCCTGGCTGCCTGACCTCAGGCAAGACACTTAGCTTTTCTCTGTGTGAGTTTCTGCATCTGTAAAATGGTGCTGAAGCTTCTTATCTTACCTCCAGGACTGGGGTGAATAATCTGTAAACTGTAAAATACAAGAGGAGTAGGGCATCCTTAGTTTTGGCTTGTCCCCAAATTGCCATGTGACTTTGGGCAAATCACTTAACCGCTCTGTGTCTCAGCTGCTCTGTTTATAAATAGGCGAGTAAGGCACACTGATTACTTCCCAGATGTATTGCGAGGTGCCTGTGAGAATCCCATAATCTCAAAACTGGAAGGAATCTCAGCCCTACCACTTATGCAGGAATCTTTTTGATAAACTCTCTAACAGAGGTACTTATCCAGCCTCTGCCTGGTTACCTCCCATGGCGAAAACTCATGGCCACACAGCTTCCCTTGTAGCCATTGCTACATGACACTAACTATAAGAAAGTTCTTCACTATAGCGTATTATAGCATGTTTTACAAATAAATGTTTGTTTAAAAAACTTAGCAATCCTTTCCAGAGCTATCTTCACTCCTGATTTTCCCAAAGGCTTGCACAGGGTAGAGATGAGCAGTGGTCAGCAAAAAGCAGGTGTGGGCTCAGCTCCAGAAGAAGCTTTTGGCTTAGCGTAGTAGAAGGAGCCCAGGCCCTGGGGTCACACAACCTACGTTGAAATGCTAACTTTATCCACTTACTAACTGGCTGACGCTGACCCTGGGAAAGTTATATTACCTATCTGAGCCTCAGTTTCCTGATCAGTAAAAGGAAGATAGAACTACCTACCTCCCAGTATTGTTGTGGGAATTAAGCAAGATATCACTTCTTATTAAGCTGACAACACAGACTTCCCTGGTGGGATTCTGGGGACTTGGGGTGGGGAACATTACACCCTCTTCTGCCACCCTGAATAGCACATCTGCCCTCTGAGCACAAGGCACAGGCGAGCCTTACATACTCCATATCTCAGGGTCATCTCCCTCTCAGACCTGGACCAGGGCCATAAAGGAAAGATGACGTAATGGTTTCAAGACAAAGTTCACCTCCTCCACGTGATTCACCAGCCCAAGGCCAGCACCCCCTCCCTGCCCACCGACTCAATGGGCACTAAGCAAGTATCCCAGGGCATCACTTGGGAACAGCTTCCAACTGCACCAGTGTTTTCATAGGAATCTCATACAGGATCCCAGAACTGTGGTCTGGCAGTGGACTTCCAGGCAGAGTGACAAGAAGTTGCGGAAAGCTATTTGGGGTTGGGGTAAAGTGTTCCTTTAGCTGTTGATAAGAAGGTGTCTGTCACGTAGCGACTCCTGGACAAAGGTCAGGACGCCTGGGTCCAGCTCCACCATCGCCTAGCTCTGCGCTCTCTGGAGCCAGCGACTTCCTTCCTCAGTGTCTTGCTTTCCTCATGTGCGGGACAGCAGGCCGATTCCTGGGGCTTTCCCAGCTCCCGAATTCTAGGTTTCCCCATTTGTTGGATGAGTTGGAGAAACCACCCTAGACCTCCCTTGGCCCCTGGCCACTGGGTGGCGCCGACCACCCCCTCTTCTCTGCTTCCTTCGCAGATGAGTACCTCAGAGTCCTCAATGTGGGTGTGGCCGAGGTGAAGAAATCCTTCCTGGGGCCCTTGTCCCCGTCCTGCAAGATGGTACAGATGATGAGGCAGTTTCTGTACCGGGTCCTGCCCGAGGACTCCTACAAGGTCACCACGGGAAAGCTCCATGTGAGCCTCACCCGCTTCACGGACGGGGAGAGTGTGGTGGTTTCAGAGTTCACGTCCAAGGAGGAGCTCATTGAGGCAAGGGGGCTGTGCTGGGAGGGAGGGAGGGCCAAAGAGGGGGCATGGGTGGGCTGCTCCTGCTCTCTCTCCACCACCCAGCCCGATGCCTCACCCATCTGCCTCACTTCCCTAGTCCTTCCCTTGCTTCATGCCCCCAGTGTCTCCCTGTGCAAGGTGCAGTGTTAGATGAGATGGACACAGAAGCCCAGGACAAACCAGGCTTGACCACCACCCTCAATGCTTCGGCCTTCACGTCCGTCCTGTCCGGCCCTCTGTGCTAAGCCTGAAGCTTCCCAGAGGCCCAGGTGTGACCTGCAGAGGGCCCGGGGCTCTTTCAGGGCCTTCCAGGCTGGGCTGCCCTGAGTCTTCTCTGAATTACTCACAGTTTGTGAGAACAGTCAGGGGAGATGGGCCCCCATGCCCCCTTTCTGCCCCCTCACTTCCAGTGGCCCTTGATAAGGGATTGAATTGCTACCAAATCAGTTATCACTTAGAAAAGTGCATGCTAGGCCAGGCGCGGTGGCTCAAGCCTGTAATCCCAGCACTTTGGGAGGCCGAGACGGGCGGATCACGAGGTCAGGAGATCAAGACCATCCTGGCTAACACGGTGAAACCCCGTCTCTACTAAAAAAATACAAAAAACTAGCCGGGCGAGGTGGCGGGCGCCTGTAGTCCCAGCTACTCGGGAGGCTGAGGCAGGAGAATGACATGAACCCGGGAGGCAGAGCTTGCAGTGAGCTGAGATCCGGCCACTGCACTCCAGCCTGGGCCACAGAGCGAGACTCCGTCTCAAAAAAAAAAAAAAAAGAAAAAAGAAAAGTGCATGCTAATCCTGAGTGCACTGCCCTAAGCTCATTAATATGAACTTTAGTTATGAACAATGATTGCTGGAGAGGGCTGCAGATAGGTCCCATTGTCTTTCGGGACAAAGGGGTCAAGCTGCATGGCCTCCACCCCACATCTCCACTCTCCTTCCTTCCCCACATACAGGGCCTTTGCCTCCCCATCTGCATCCCATACTGGCCTGGCAGTAATCCTGGGGATGAGGGATTAATAGGCAGTGTGCACGGACACCTCCTCCACTCCTCATGGCCCCCTGGGTTTATCAGCAGCCGGCTCTTCCAGATCTGCCTCCTCATGCCCACCCCCGTTCCGACTTCATCGCCCACTGCTGCAGTTTTCTCTCCCCGGCCCTCTCCCCCACCTTCCATTCCTACCATGCCAACCCTAGCAAACCACACACAAGCCAGACCTCTGGGCCTTCGTACCTGCCGCTCCCTCTGCCCGGGATCCCCTCCCTCCTTCCTACGCTGCTTCGCCTGCTGCTGAAACCCAGTCCCTCCTGCCAGGGCACTTGCCTTCATCCCCTCCGACCCTGCCTGCACCCCTCTTGTGGAGCCACAGTGCCCATGCTCACCTCCACCAAGCCCCTGTCACCCCACTGCACCGTCACCCACTTGCTCACTCCCCCCTGTAGGGCACTCCCAAGGGTGGGCCTCTCAGCCTCCTTTGCTGACACACATTAGTGGTTGTTGAATCCCACTGGATTCATGAAAGTTCAGCATCAGAAGGAACCCTGAAGCTATTGAGGACCCCCTCCCACTTTAATGCTGGGATGTCAGGGCCAGACGGACCAAGTAAGTTACCAAGGACCCCATTAGTGAGGACCAGGCCAGGAATTGAACTCGGAGCTTTGCTTCCCAATGCGGCACCTTCACTTAGGATTTAAGGAGGTCCGGCCTGGTGGTGATGGCCCAGCAGCTGACAGACGAGCCGTCCCCACCCCGCCCCCCGGGCCTCCGGCATCTCAGCCCTGTTCTCTCCATACAGGCCCTATACTGCAGCTGCTTCGTCCCCGTGTACTGCGGCCTCATCCCCCCGACTTACCGTGGTGTGGTGAGTGCTCCAGCATGGTGAGGGGTGAACCGGGATCCAGGGGACCTCGGGTCCCTGTGACTCACACCTGGGGGAGCAGGAGGGTGGTCTCAGAATGCAGTGGGAGGACCTAGAGTTGGAGAATTTCTCGTGTTGTTACTCAGAATTCCCAATGTAGATGGCTTTCTGGGTCTTTAAGATGAACTTCTCCAGCTGGGGTGGGCTCCTCTCTGGATCCGCCTACCCACTGCCAAGCCCGGCAAATCAAGGCTCCATAGGCTTGGCAGGCTTTCCCAGACTTCTCGGAACAGAGGAGGTGGACCCTGAAGCGCTGGGACCTGGAACCTCAAATGATGAGGATGTTTTCTGAGGCCCTTTAGGCCAGGGCCTTACAGACTTTAATGTGCCCGTGAATCACTCGGGGTCTCGTAAAACTACACAAGTTCTGATCCAGGCGATCTGCGGCAGGGCCTGAGGATCCGCCCCTAACCAGCCTCAGGTGCTGCCCATGCTGCTGGTGGGTGGGCCACACTCTGAGTAGTGATGGTCTAGCTCATGCCCCTTCCTCATTTTATATGCAGAGAAAGTTAGGGCCAGAGACTAGGATTCAGGTAGTAGATGGAGCCCATATTGCACGTCAGCCAGCCTGAGAGTTAGAGCCTCAGTATTTGTCATCCTTCATTCATAGGTGAGAAAACAGAAGCCCCAGAAAGGACGGGGCTCGTGGGTGAACAGGTGGTGGGGCTGTGGCAGAGGGGCACGTCTCCTGCTTTACCCAGAGTATGGGTCCCCTGCACACAGAGCCCTGGGAGCCCCAGTCTCAGTGCCACTAAGATAGTGGAGGGAGGATCAGTGCAGGACAGAGCACCAGGCTGGGAGTCCAGAGGCCAGTGCGGACTCACCAAGTGACCAGGGGCACACCACACACCCACCAGGACCTCCATCTCCAGGCTTATCCCGAAGGGTCTTCTGGACCTTCCTTGATGGGCCCTTGAAGCTGGTACCATGTCCCATGGGCCGTTTCGAGGTACTCCGAGTGGGGCTGAGAACTCTGGCCCCAGGTGAGCATTTCTCACTCTGTCCCACACAGAGGTACATTGATGGGGGCTTCACAGGCATGCAGCCCTGCGCCTTCTGGACTGACGCCATCACCATCTCCACCTTCAGTGGGCAGCAGGACATCTGTCCCCGGGACTGCCCCGCCATCTTCCACGACTTTCGCATGTTCAACTGCTCCTTCCAGTTCTCCCTGGAGAACATCGCCAGGATGACCCACGCATTGTTCCCCCCGGACCTGGTGGTGAGAGGCAGGAGGGGTCTGGGGAGTAGGGGAAGGTACCAGGGACTAGGGGTGGGGTTAGAGAGCCACTGGGGCCCACTCAAGTTCCATCTGAGTCTCCTCCCCTCAAATGATCCCTTAAACTTCCTCCTAGACCTGCCTACTGGCCTTGCTTCTAACTAGCTATGTGACCTTGAATAAGTGCCTTAAGCTCTTCCGGCTTCAATATTCTCCCCTGTAAAGCGAGATGATGTCAGAAGTGCTGATAGAAATATTAACTGAACCCTTCCACTCAGACAGTTCACGTACCAAAGCAAGGGTCGGCAAACTGCAGCCCACGGGCCATATCCAGCCTATGGCTTGTTTTTGTACAGCCTGTGAGCTAAGAAAGGGGTTTCCATTTTTAGAGAGTTATGGGGGAAAAAAAGAAGAAAAAGAAAAAGAACATTAGGCAGAGACTGCATGTGGCCAGCAAAGCCCAAAATAAGTATTTACTATCTGGCCCTTTACAGAAAAGGCTTTGTGGGCAATACCTCATGTAATCCTCTAGCATCCTCTGTGACCAATATTATTGCTGTCCCCATTTTGTAGATGAAGAAATTGAGGCTGTGAGAGGTGAGAGCAACACAGCCAATAAGGGGCAGCCCAGAGACCTGAACTCAGGCTCCAAACTTTGCTCTTCATATGGCCCCAATGCACCTCATCTGGTTCTGCCATGAGCACCCAACACTTTCCCGCCCAGGGGAGGCTGAGGATCCACCATGAATAGTGTCACTCATGAACGCAGCATCACTGGGGCGTGTGACCAGGAATTGCTCCCCAATTCTTCTTAGTAGATAGTGAGGGATGGGACACTGGATGGGTACGTTTTGAAAAGTCCATCAAATAAAGTTCAAGAGCAATGGGAGTAGCAGCCCTGGGTCGGGGGAACTGTGGCTTCCTTCATCACCGCAGCCTTGGTTATTCTCCCGGTGCCCCGCCCCCAGATCCTGCACGATTACTACTACCGAGGGTACGAGGATGCAGTTTTGTACTTGAGGCGACTGAGTAAGTACCGGTGGGGCCCCAGGCAAGGGCAGTGTTGGAGGGTAGGGACAGTTCAAACAGTAGAAGGGCTGAGTGGAGGGGTATTCCCCCCAAATTTGTGACCTGGAGATGCCCTTCACCTGGGAGAGCTGGAAATGGGGGTGGGGATCTAACAGGCTGCATCACCCAGCCCAGACCGCTGGGTCTAGAAAATAGGATCTCCATGTAAAGGGGGCTTTGGGGTTAACTAAGGGCACAGTGTCTAGGACAGTTGTACATGTATGTTTATGAATGTAAAAACTCTATTTAGGAAATCCAGAGTTCAGATCTCCCTGGAGAATTCCATTTTCATGTCATTTCATTCTCTTCCACTTTATTCTCTTTCCAGTAAAATTGCATTATTAAGGTAGAACTGGATGTCACTAGTTTATATTTGCGTAAGACTCTGAGTGACCAGCAAATCACAGAGAAGAGCCTTTGCCCTGTGTAGGTTTGGAATGGTGGTCCCTCCACCTATATATTCTCTGTGCTTTATCAGGGTGGAAGAAACAATTCCAATGACATGTCTTTTATGTGCTAACTCCATGGCAAACATCTTTGTTACAAGAAATGAACAAGACTGGATGTGGTGTCTCATGCCTGTAATCTCAGCACTTTAGGAAGCCAAGGCAGGAGGATCACTTGAGCCCAGGAATTTGAGACCAGCCTGGGCAATTGTGAGACTCCCATCTCTACAAGAAATTAAACAATTAACTGGGCATGGTGGCACATGCTTATAGCCCAAGCTACTTGAGGTCAAGGCGGCAGTGAGCCATGACTGCACCACTGCACTCCACTCTGGGCGACAGAGTGAGACCCTGTCTTTTTTTTTTTTTTTGAGAAGGAGTCTCGCTCTGTCGCCCAGGCTGGAGTGCAGTGGCCGGATCTCAGCTCACCACAAGCTCCGCCTCCTGGGTTTATGCCATTCTCCTGCCTCAGCCTCCCGAGTAGCTGGGACCCCGCCACCACACCCGGCTAGTTTTTTGTATTTTTGTAGTAGAGATGGGGTTTCACCGTGTTGTCCAGGATGGTCTCGATCTCCTGACCTCATGATCCACCCTTCTGGGCTTCCCAAAGTGCTGGGATTACAGGCAAGACCCTGTCTTTAAAAAAAGAAAGAAATCAACAAAAGCTTTGCCATATTTAGAATCAATTATTTTCAGAAAAAAGGATCACTAGATCAAAGGGTTTACCTAATGTTACATCAGAAGCATTTTCCTTGTTGCCACACGTCTTTGTGACTGTCTTTTTTGGCAGTTGTATAATATTCCATCATAGCTGTACAGAAAAATTTGCTTGATCATTCCTTTGAGTTTCCAAATGTTTGTGATTATGAGTAATTCTGTGGTAAACTTTTTGTGTATGTAGCTTTAAAAAATACTCTGTGGGTGAGATTAAGGGGTTGGATGAGATTTTCTTCCTAGGAGGTGTTCACTTATTTTTCCCTTCTTCAAAATTCCTTCCTGCTTCCCAAACTCCCCTTATCCTGTCTCTGCTTTCTCCTGGGTCCTTTCTCCCAACAAGGAGGGTGGACAGGCTGGACAGATAGGAGAGCAGGATGGAGAAAACCTGGGCTCTAGAGGCAAGTAGCTCTAGGCCCCCACCCCACCCATAGCTGTGTGACCTCCGGATAATCGCTTCCCCTCTCTAAGGCTTGGTTTCCTAATCTATGAAAAAGGGGGTTTAGATCCTAGCTCCTGACACCTACTAACTGTGTGATCTTGAGCAGGTAATTAATCTCCTGGGGCCTCAGTTTCCTCATCTGTAAAAGGGGCCTAATCATGGAACCTTATGGTTTTATTTCGAAGATTAAAGGAGCGAAGCCACAAGACCTTAGCACAATGCTCAAATAAATGGTAGCTCTCATGAGACGTGCTGAGTCCTAGCCACGGTCAGTCCAGCCTACTGCTGGGTGAAACCTGATGGTGGCACTTCAGGAATCCGCCCCCAAAATTGAGCCAGTATATGGATGGGGCAGGTTTCTTCAATGGCCCTGGAATCACTCCAAGTAGGAACAGATACAACTCCTAAGGGAGAAGTGGTCTCGTGCTGACTACCAACTATTTTTGCTTCCTCTTCCAATTTGCCAGCATACGGCACGGCTTTTTTAGCGCAGATTTCACCTCCACCACCTCAGTCCTCTTGGATTTGGTGGGAGTGGATTTTTCTCCCTGCATCAGATGTGAACAGGAACTACTGACACATACTGAGAAATTGCAGTTGGTCTCCAGAGCCACACCCTTATCCCTACCTGCCATCTGGGAACAGAAAATGGGAGTCCGCCTGGCCTCCCTCAGGCTGCCTTCTGGGTGGGGGGTCACCTCCAGTAGGAAACTATACCCCAAAAGGTGTCACCCTCCATTTCTCAGCTCACATTCTCAAAACCACTTTCTCCTCCCTCCCAAGGGAGGAGAATTAATTATTCCTGCTGCCAGGCAAGCCACTCTCTCTACACTCGGCCCATCCTGGCAGCGGCCTCCTGCCAAAGGGAAGGGCAGTGCACGCAGGCGTGCTTGAAAATCCGCATTCCCCACACAGATGTATGAACGTGGGTGCTGAGTGAGGTTGGAGCTCAGAGGATGCCATGTCTAAAATATCCATCCGGCATTCAGGCATGCCTGGCCAAACCTCTTTTCCGCCTTCCTCCCCAACTCCCTTCTTCCCTCTCACAGTTTGGTAAGTGTCTCCCTCTCTGTACACACACACACACACACACACACACACACCCCTGTGAAACCATCACCACAATTAAGATAGTGAATAATTCGTCATCCCTAAAATTTCCTCATGCCCTTTCATGATCCCTCCCACCTTCCCTCACCCCCTGCCTTTCCCAAGCAACCCCGATCTGCTTTCTGCCATCACAGATTAATTCACTACAATGTGAACTCTTTTTTTAAAATCTGAATTATTTCACTCTGCATAATTATTTTGAGATTCATCCATGTTGTTGAATGTATAAATAGTTTGTTCCTTTTTACGTTCTGTGCCACTGTATGAATGTACCACAGCTCACCTACCAAAAGAGTTGAATATACCACTGTATGCATATGCCACAGCCCATTTACCCATTCCCCTATTGATGGACATTTAGGTCATTTCCAGATTTGGGCTATTATGGATAAAGCTGCTGTGAACACTCATACATGAGTCTTGGTGTGGACATATGCTTTCATTTCTCTTGGGTAAATACCTAGAAATGGAATGACGGGATTGCGTGGTACATGCATGTTTAACATACATCCACAAATATTTTAATCGTGGTAAAAAAAACACATAACAAATTTTAAGCACGTAGTTCAGTTGTGTTAACTATGTTCATATTGTTGTGCAGCAGATCTCCAGAATGTTTTCATCTTGCAAAACTGAACCTTTACACACATTGATCAACAACTCCCCCTTTTGTCTTCCTCCAGCCCCCAGCAACCGCCATTCCACTTTCTATGCTGATGATTTTGACTACACTAGGTACCTCATATAAATGGAATCATGCGGTATTTGTCTTTTTGTGACTGGCTTATTTCACCTAACATAATGGCCTCAAGGTTCATCCATGTTGCAGCTGTAGCATGTGACAGGATTGTCTTCCTTTTTTGAGGTGGAGTCTCGCTCTGTTGCCCAGGCAGTGGCACGATCTCGGCTCATTGCAACCTATGCCTCCTGGGTTCAAGCGATTCTCCGGCCTCAGCTTCCTAAGTACCTGAGACTACAGGTACATGCCACCACGCCCAGCTAATTTTTGTGTTTTTAGTAGAGATGGGGTTTCACCATTTGGCCAGGATGGTCTCGATCTCCTGACCTCATGATCCGCCCACCTTGGCCTCCCAAAGTGCTGTGATTACAAACGTGAGCCCCCACGCCCGGCCGATTTTCTTCCTTTTTAAAGCTAAATATATTCCACGTTTTCTTTGTCCATCCATCTGACAAGGGACACTGGGGTTGCTTCCATCTTTCGGCTATTGTGGATAATGCTGCAGTGCCCATGGATGTATACATGTCTCTTTCAGATGCTATTTCAATTCTTTTGGATATATAACCAGAATACATGTTTGACATTTTAATAAACTGCCAAATGGTTTCCCAAAGCAGTTGTACCATGTTTCATTCCTACCAGCAGTGGATGAGCATTCCCATTCCTCCAAAACTTTTGGTCTTTTTTTTTTTTTTTTTTTTTTTGAGACGGAGTCTCCCTCTGTCGCCCAGGCTGGAGTGCGGTGGCCAGATCTCGGCTCACTGCAAGCTCCGCCTCCTGGGTTCACGCCATTCTCCTGCTTCAGCCTCCCGGGTAGCTGGGACTACAGGCGCCCAACACCTCGCCCGGCTAGTTTTTTTTTGTATTTTTTAGTAGAGACAAGGTTTCACCGGGTTAGCCAGGATGGTCTCGATCTCCTGACCTCGTGATCCGCCCGTCTCGGCCTCCCAAAGTGCTGGGATTACAGGCTTGAGCTACCGTGCCCGGCCAACTTTTGGTCTTTTTAATTAATGCTCTGAATTTTTCACTGTAGCCCTTCTAAGAGGTGCATGTCAGTAACATATTGTGGTTTTAATTTGCATTCCCCTAATGACTAATGACTTTGAGCATCTTTTCATTTGCCTATATGCCTGCCATAGATCCTCTTTGGTGAAGCATTCGTTCCACTCTTTTGCACATTTCTCACCTAGACTCTTAATAAGCTTTGTGTTTTTAGGGTAGTTTTAGATTTATGGATAACTTGTGAAAATAATACAGGGTGTTTGTTTCACATCTGTTAGATGTTACAGAATGATACATACATACCATGGTATTCAGTCCAGTACATTTGTTACAACTTATGAACCAGTCTTGATATATTTTTAAGTAAGAGCCATTGCTTATTCAGATTTTCTTAGTTTTTACCTAATTCGTTTTTCTGTTCCAAGAACCCTCACCCAGGGATCATATTACATTTCGTTGTCACATCTCCTAGGGTTCCTCTTGCCTATAACAGTTTCTCAGACTTTTCTTATTCTTTTTTTTTTTTTTGAGACAGAGTGTCATTCTGTCGCCCAGGCTGGAGTGCAGTGGTGTGATCTCAGCTCACTGCAAGCTCTGCCTCCCGGGTTCACGCCATTCTCCTGCCTCAGCCTCCTGAGTAGCTGGGACAACAGGCATCCGCCACCATGCCCGGCTAGTTTTTTGTATTTTTAGTAGAGACGGGGTTTCACCATGTTAGCCAGGATGGTCTTGATCTCCTGACCTCGTGATCCACCCGCCTCAGCCTCCCAAAGTGCTGGGATTACAGAGATTTTTCTTATTCTTGATGACCTTGACAGAGTTGACTATCGGTCAGGTATTTTGTAGAATGTCCCTCAGTTGGGGTTTGTCTGATGTTTTTCTCATGATTAGGCTGGGGTTGTGAATTCTGGGGAGGAGACCACAGAGGTAAGGTGCCATTCACATTGCATTACCTCACAGGCACATGCTGCCAACGTGATGTATCCCTGCTGATGTTGACTGTGACCGCCTGACTGAGGTAGCATCCATTGGGTTTCTCCATTGTAAAGTACTCTTTCTCCCTCTATCCTTACTGCAGTCTTTAGAAGAAAGTCACTGTGCACAGCTCATACTTAAGGAGTGAGAAGTTATGCTCTACTCCCTAAAGGGTCAAGTATCTACACAAATTATTTAGAATTCTTCTGCAGGGGAGCTTTCTCTCTTCTGCCTGATTTACTTACTTACGTAATCATATGTTTATATCAGTATAGACTCACGGTTATGTTATACTTTGGGTTATTATTCAATACTACTTTATTTTTTTCCTCAAATTGTTCCAGCTTTGGCCATCGAGAGCCCTTTCAGTTGGCTCTTTTACACATTTTAAAAACTGAATTATTTGTTTTCTTATTTAAGGGCTGTTGTATGGTCTAGATAAATGCCCCTCCCCCACCCATCCTTTTTGAGACAGGGTCTCACTCTGTCACCCAAGCTGGAGTGTAGTGGCGCAATCATGGCTCACTGAAGCTTCAGCTTCCCAGACTCAAGCAACCCTTTTACCTTTCTCCATGAGTCTTACAACCACAGTGACCTTCTCAGAACCAACCTCAGTTGGTTGCCTCCCCTGCCTAAAAGTCGTGCTACAATAATGCTTGCCATGAAAACCAAGGATCTTAGCTGCTGCCTACAGCCCTGACATGGTCTGGCCCCTGCTGCCTCCTCAGCCTCCTCCCCCAGCACCGTCCCCTCACCCCACGCTGACCTTTCAGGCCCCCACCACCTGGAGTGTCCTCAAACTTTGTGGCCTTTGTGTGTGCTGTTCCCTCTGCTGAAACACCCTCACCACCCCGCCCTGACCATCCTGGGCCACGTGCCCTTCAGATCTCTGCTCACTGCCAGTCCCTCAGATGACCTGCCGTCTCTCACAGCACCACGCTCCTCTCTTCCTGCACTTGCCTCAGCTGAAACTCTAGATGATTTGGGTGGGCAACGCCTGCTCCCCCACACTACACCGTAAGTGCCAGGAACCATCCCGTTTGTTTTCACTCACGATAAATTCAAGTAAGTACAGAAAGACCTTTGAAAAGCACTGATCCTGTTTAGGAAAATAACTCAAGAAACCATTTTCGCAAAAGCCATGCTGCTGCCTGGGCTGAGTAACACCCCATGCTGTCGTCTCTCCTAGATGCTGTTTATCTTAATTCTCCCTCCAAGAGAGCGATTTTCCCCCGGGTGGAAGTGTACTGCCAGATAGAACTCGCCCTTGGCAATGAGTGCCCTGAACGCAGTCAACCAAGCCTTCAAGCACAGCAGGCCAGTCTGGAAGGAGCCCCACGACCTCACACGGAGTGGGTTCCCAAAGGGGATGGAAGGGGCGGCCACAGTCCGCCTGTGTCCCCACCTGTGCAGACACTTGAATCCACATGCGAGTCACCTGTTTCAGCACCAGTCTCTCCACTTGAGCAGCCACCTGCTCAGCCACTGGCCTCTTCAACGCCACTTTCTCCAACTAACATGCCACCTGTATCATTCCCAGCTGTGCACAAGCCACCCAGCTCCACACCTGGCTCATCACTGCCCACCACACCACCTGGACTGTCACCTGTGTCACCTCAGCAGCAGGTACAACCGTCTGGATCACCACCCAGATCCCCACACTCTCAGGCACTCACTTCACCCAGGCCATCCCTGGGGCCTTCAACTGTGGGGGCACCTCAAACACCGCCCCGAGGTTCTTTTTCAGCCTTCCCTGCTCAGCCACCTGTGGAGGAACTAGGCCCAGAACAGCCCCAAGGTATGGACCCTTCTGGCTTCTTATGGCTTTCTCATTCCTGGAGCCCCTCGGCAAGAGAGCAAGGACACCAGGGCCGATAACTGCTTTTCTAGGGGTGCATGGATGAAGTTAGCAGTGAGCTTCAGCGTCTCTGTTCATTATGAGGACAGTCCGCCACAAGGGGGCAGTATAAAGGACATTGGTTCAGTCCCTTGGTGCAGTGCTTCTCAAAGTGTGGTCCCCCCACCAGCAGCAAAAGCATCACCTGGGAACTTGTTAGAAATTATAATCCTCAGGTCCTATTGCAGACCTACTAAATCACCAACTTTGGAGGTGGGGCCCACCTGTCTTTTTTACAAGCTCTCCAGGTGATTTTTTTGCCTGCTCACATTTGAGACCGCTGGGCCAGTAGATTTTTACTGTGAAACCTGCTGTGCTGGGCAATGCTACTCAAAGAGTGGTCCGCAGACCAATCCAGCCCTCAACTGTGTGTTACTAGCCCACCACGGAGTGAATGCAGAAATTAAGAGTAATCATTTAGAAATGTTTGTAGCACTAAGGTATTGCCACAACATCCTGGAGCTTGACCATTTTTTACTAATTTATTTGCATTGTATTTCACAAAAGTACCAGTTTGTTAGACTACAAAGAAATTTTTTAAAAACTGGTTCCTTACTACTACAGATGATTTCAGAAGCACCACTATATAGGCTGCAAAGATAAACTGTTCTCAATTCCTTACTCAGGAAATCTCCCTTTCAGCAGAGGAGATAACACGGATACTAACCTCAAAAATACAGTCAGGGCCTGGGTGTGGTTACTCACAACTGTAATCCCAGCACTTTGGAAGGCCAAGGTGGGTGGATCACCTGAGGACAGGAGTTCAAGACCAGCCTGATCAACATGGTGAAACCCCATTTCTACTAAATACAAAAATTAACCAGGCATGGTGGTACACGCCTGTAATCCCAGCTACTTGGGAGGCTGAGGTGGGATAATCACTTGAATCCAGGAGCTGGAGGTTGCAGGGAGCCGAGATTGCTCCATTGCACTCCAGCCTGGCCAACAAGAGTGAAACTCCATTAAAAAAAAAAAAGGAAGTATTAAGTACTATATAACTAACAAAAACACAGTGTTGGAGGGTATTCGTAGAGAATAAGACCACTTCTCTCTGGGGGAGTATGAAAAGCTTCTTGGAGGTGACAGGTGAGTTTAAATGGGCAGGATTTTGAACATCATGGTTTGTGGGATATATGGGATGGAATAGAAAGAACATTTCCGATTTTGTTTATTTAAGATGCTCAGTTGCAGTGCAGGGATGTGCAGGGTACTTTCAAGGTACTTTAGGAAGGAGAGGACATGTGTGTGGCCACCATGGATGGTCTGGGTGGGGACAGAGGGACAGAGACCCAGATGAGGGACTGAAGCCAGATTGTAGGGTGCTCATGGTCCTCAGCCAAACTTCCAGAGCTATTATAGTAAACGTCACAGATCGGCAATGTCTCCTCCTCTGGGAATTAGCCCCAAGTTGGCAGAGATGCCCTTTCTTTGGAACAGGTTTACTTTGACTCTTTTAATGAGACAGAAACAAAAGGCCATTAAGAAAATTAGGCTGTGGCTCATGCCTTTGAGAGGCAGAGACGGGCAAATCACTTTCAGTCAGGAGTTCGAGACCAGCCTAGCCAACGTGGTGAAACCCCATCTCTACTAAAAAACAAAAAATTAGTCGGGCATGGTGGCAGGTACCTGCAGTCCCAGCTACTCAAGAGGCTGAGGCAGGAGAATCACTTGAACCAGGGAGGCAGAGGTGGCAGTGAGTAGAGATCTTGCCACTGCACTCCAGCCTGGGCGACAGAGTGAGACTCTGTCTCAGAAAAAAAAAAAAAAGAGTCAGAAAATAGGTCACAGTGTTTTACCTGCTCTCTTATTTCCTGTTGAATGCAAAACATTTGTTTTACATTAATCATACCTGTGCATGAAGGTGGCCATCTTCAGGTACCTGAGCAATCCTGGGCCCCAAGTTGGCATCCTCACTCATATTGGGGGTGGATAGAGGGCATATATAGTCTAGTGATTCTCCGCTGGCAGTGATTTTGTCTCCAGGAGACATTTAGCAATGTCTGCAGACATTTGGTTGTCACCTAGTGGTTAGAGGCTGGGGACACTGAAAAATACCCTGTAATTCACAGAATAGCCTCTGTAAAAAGCGCTAACTCTTAGTGTCAATAGCATGTACTGAGATTGAGAAACCATGTTATAGCATACAACTGAGCCTCAACGGTGACATCCTAGGCCATCTATGAGAGTTAGGCAGAGCTGAGACGCCCTAGAGCAAGCTTATCCAGCGCGTGTCCCAGGACGGCTCTGAATGCACCAGTCTATAAAAAATTCATAAACTTTCTTAAAACGTGAGATTTTTTTTGGATTTTTTTTTTTTTTTTTTAGCTCATCAGCTATCATTACTGTTAATGTATCTTCTGTGTGGCCCAGGACAATTCTTCTTCTAGTGTGGCCCAGGGAAGCCGAAAGACTGGACACCCCTGCCCTAGAGTTTAGTAGTATCAGTCATTTAATGATGGCCATTGGTGGCATTGGGGAACAGGAAAATTGTTAAAAGCCCTAGGAAAATCCAAAAACAGAAGGACAAGCCTCAATGTGAATAGATTTGGGAGAGTTAGGGACATACAACAGGCCTCTAACAAAATAACTTCAGAGGAACCTACATATACTTTATATTACTTTTATTTATATATAATACATAATTACATATTAACCTTCATATATTATGTACCCCCATACTCATTAGAAACATGCAAAGAGCTCACTTAAGAGCAACGGTTGTGAAACTATTAATACTCTGTTCCAAGAAACAAGCAAAAAGCATTACATGAAGCATGTGATGGAAAGTCTAGCCCCCTCCAGGGATTTTCCTGAAAACCTTCCCTAACGCACTGCTTTCTGTGAGGGCGCTATTTTTTTCTTTTCCTTCTTTTTTTTTTTTGAGACAGTATCCCACTCCCAGCTCACTACACTCTCAACCTTTGGGGCTCAGGTGATTCCCCTGCCTCAGCCTCCCATGTAGCTGGGATTACAAGCATGCACCACCACACCCAGCTAATTTTTGTATTTTTAGTAGAGACAGGGTTTCACCATGTTGGCCAGGCTGGTCTCGAACTCCTGGCCTCAAGTGATCCACCCATCTTTGCCTCCCAAAGTGCCGGATTACAGGCTTGAGCCACTGCACCTTCCCTGGGAGTTGTTTCTAATGTTCCACCAAGGGTCCGAGTCAGCCCCTCCACAGATGCCACAGGCCTGCATCTCAGTCAAGTCCCACAGCATGACTCTGGTTGTAAAGATGAGAATTTGAGGACAAGGGAGTTCTTTGCTGTTTTTAAACCTTCTCATTTACTTACTATTGCTATTTCAAAAATGACTCCATATCCCCCCTCCCCATCTCCCTCTCGTTTCCTATATTTTTACTTTTAGCTGTAGCTCCTCTTGTCTCTTCAAATCCAAAAAGCGCCGTGCCTCTGGTTCATGTGAAGGAAACCGTCAGCAAGCCTTATGTCATGTAAGTTTCTCCCTCGTGGAGCACGCTCTTTCCTTTGGGCGGGAGAAGGGAGCCTGGCTAAGCCATATCTTCCACCACCTTAGCTGCCCCAGGAACCCTGGGATCCTTTTCTGGTGTGTGTGATTGTGTGATTACAGGTCCACCCCTTTACGTCTCACAAAGCCGCCTACTCTTGTTCAGTGAGGGCAGTGTGTGGGGAAGGAGCCTGTCCGTGTTGATGTCATTCTCTTCTCCTGCACACTGGGAATGATCCTTCTCTGAGTGCAGTGTGAGAATGCGCATCCCCTGCCCTCGTATTTTATTCTCCGGTGATACCACCGTTCAAGAAGGCCTGCAGGCATCCTACCTCCCAGCCTTAGGCAGCTCCTGCATGGCATGAATTAAGGATCTCTATCAAAGGCCTTCCTTACTCAAACTATTTTCTATTAGCCTCATAATGACCTGATAGTCCTAGACTGTAGACTGTCCCCAGAAAATCTTTTTTATTATGCACATCAAGTGTCTGGGTTGTGCAACATACACTGCATTGTATCTTTGCAATAACTATGAGAGGGCCCGGGGATCTGCATTTTTTTAAAACATCCCTGAGGACCACATTACCCAGGCTCCCTTGCTGGCTGAATGCCGTTTGTACTGGCAGTGGGGGAGGCACCGCAGGAGATCAGAAATTGGGTCGAGGGTATTTCTCCCCACAACCCCAGCCCTCCTCTCATCCCTCCCTGCCTTGGGACCACTCTGGCAGTGGCTGGGTTTCTCCATGACCACAGCTGTAGGTATTGAGAGAGCAGGGCCCGAGGCATTCTTGCTTTTAATGTTTGCACTCTCTCTCACATCAAGCGTATTAAAATTTACCTGCTTCCCACATTAAGTATAATTTTAACCATAAAACTTTTTGAAAGAGTTTGTATGAATTTAACAATTTTGAGCTTAGGCATAAGTTATGCATTTTGTTCACATAATTTAAACCTTTTTGAATTTACATATAACTGTATAAAAGTCTGACTCATGGACATGATGTTACTTAGATAAATATTCATTGATTATATTTTTAAAAGTTTGCTGGGAAATCCAATGCTCAGCCAGGGTTGAGAACCACAGCACGGGTGTGCCCACTTGCGGAGCTGAGCAGGCCCAGATGTTGGAGGGCCCAGGCCAGGCCCATAATGAACCACTTAATCTCTTTGCCTAGGGAGAGCCCTGCTGAAGACTCAAACTGGGTGAATAAGGTCTTTAAGAAGAACAAGCAAAAGACAAGTGGCACCAGAAAAGGTTTCCCAAGATATCCGCGATCCAAAAAACCAAGCGGCAAAGTGCAGTGAGCATGACTAATGTTCCTTAAATCCCACGGAGAGGAGCAGCTTTGGGAACTGTGTTCAGGGAGATTCTGAGGAATGCAGGGGAGAGTAGGGGAGTAGCGGAGGGGTGGGAGGTTGGGCTTTGGAACAGACACATCCGACATAAAATTCCTGCTCTGCCACAACTCCATTCAGGGATCATGGTTGGGACACTTGCTCTCCCTGAGCCTCCATTTCCTGTAAAATGGGGTTGATACCACTTCACAAAGTTGTGAGAGTTTAATGTGATCAATGATGTAAATTGCCTCATAGAATGCAGCATGTGTAATAGCTCACAATAAGTAGATGTTATGTTTACATAATTCCCAGAGGTTAGCTGGTTGTCTCTCTGCTTCTGAAGAGATGCTACTTAAAAACAAAACTAGACAGGCCAGTCACGGTGGCTCTAAGCCTCACCTAAACCAAGTTTTAATTTTTTTTTACTGAGTCATCATATTTTAATTAAAGGCTCATGCAGGTATACAAACACACTCACAAATTCAAATGACAGCCTCAAATTCAAACCAAGCCAGGTATTATTTACAATTATTTCATTGGGTCATCAGTGTATTCTCTGAATTGGCCAGGCATGGTGGCATGTGCCTGTAGTCCCAGCTATTTGGGAGGCTGAGGCGGGAGGATTGCTTGAGCTTGGGAGTTGGAGTCTGGCCTGGGCAACACAGTATTCTCTGAATGGAACAGACCCACACTGCTATTTAATTTGCTTCAAGTCTTTATTGGTCAGAAAAACCTCTAATCATTCTGAGCAACATCCTTCCTGGTTGTTCTTGTCCCAAGTGGGGTCCCTGGATGAGCACAGGGATTTATCAGACAGACAAGGGTCAGAGGCTCACCTGGTGGCCAAAGACCCACCTCAAAGTCTAAGCAATGCACTTGGTGAGTGGTGGGAAGCAGTATGGTAGGAGGAGATTCTCAGAGCTGCTGCAGGAAGTGGAACAAACCACATGTTCTTTCTGGATGACAGGTAGGTAAGGGACTGTGCAGGACGGCAGCTAGAGGTCCCTGGGTTCATGGGATCAACAATCCCAGCCTGGGATTCTTCTCACTCATTCTTGATCTCCAGCCCCAATGCTTTCCTGACCTTTGAGCGTCCTTATCTCTGTCTCTAGGAGCTCATGGTCAAGTTCGGTCAGGCAGGTCTGCGGTGGGTGTGGGGAGCCTCCCTGGGGCTAGGAGCACTATCTGGAAGCCAAGCCCAGGCTCCAGTTCCTTGATTCCAGGGCCAGCTCTCTTCCCACTGCAGCAGAGAAGCAGGAACTGTCAAATTCAGCAAGAGCCACTTTGGTCGACAAACCTTCTGGGAATGAAGGTGCTTTACAAAGAAACAGGCTGTGATAGAAACAAACAAGACAACATTCATAAACTGTGGGAAGCACTGTTGTCATTGGGTCACACCTCCTGCACCAGGCAGGTGGTTGTCTGCTGCGTTCCTTCACAGAACAGATGATGAGCCTGCCTGGAGGTGGCAATTTACCAACTGATGGTCTTAAGCAATTCCAAAGGCTGGGGTAAGGGGTAGAAAAGAGAAGCTCAAAAATGTTAGGGATAGAGAAGTGGGGAGTGATTCAGGAAGAGGAGAAACCTGCTCATTTCCTCCCAAACTACAACTACTGTCACATCCATGGGCTAGTCCTGTGCAAACTTCCAGTCCCCAGCTGATATCCCTGCTGACAAGCAGAGAGAGGCTAGAACAAAAGCTAAAGTGTAGATGTCCCACACACTAATCAGTATTGCTTTTTAATCAGAGGTCGAAATTCATACTCTAATGCAAATTGTATTAGTCAGTTATTGCTGCTATTATAACGTTGCATAACAAACAATCCCCCAAATCTCAGTGGATTACAAGGACAAACATTTGTGTTTCTCTTTCATGGGGCTATGTGTTGGCTGGGATAGCTGTATTTAGGCTGCAGGCTGGGTTAAGTCTGCTCCAGGCCCCTTTCATTCTAGGACCAGCAGTGATGCCAGACTTGCTCTTCTCCTGGAGCGTGGGTGGGTGTACGTATCAGCCTAGCTTTCCTCTGCTAGCCTTGGCTCTCCTCCAGTAAGAGTTCAGTGGTCATCTGACTCTGGATTGTGTCACTGGCCTCAAAGTGAAGAGACAGACTGAGAAATTGAGAGGCTGCCTACAGGCTACAAGTGGAGAAGGAGGACCCCATCTTGCCCCTAAATCCTCCTAATTCCTACCAAGTCTGTGAGATGCTGCAAGTTTCCACCATAAGAGATCCTTTTCTTTGAGTTTCTGTGGAATTTCGCCCATTACAATGTGAGTGTAATAATAACAGCTACAGTTTACATAGTACTTATGTGCCCAGCACCATGGCACAGAGAGGTTAAGTAATATGCCCAAAGTCACACAGTTGGTAGGTGGCAGAGCCAGGATCCCAATCTAGGTTGTCTGTCACCAGTGTCCTGATGTTCCAACTCAGTGACACAGCCTATGAGGGTGGTAGGAGCACTGGAGTGGGAGTCAGAAGTCACAGAGGTTAGCACTGGTTTCTCCATTCTGGCAAGTTACTCAGTGGGAGTTTCAGTTTCTGTCTATAACATCGGCCCTGCCTTCAACCCATGGTTATTTAGGACTTAAATGAGAGGCTGAATGTGGAAGCGTCCTGTGTGATTCTGGTAACAAAGACATGTCAGGACCTTATGACCAGTGCCCAGGCCTGTATGGGACATTTGGGAGGGTCCCAGGCAGTCTGTAGGCTGGGGCACCAAGACAAAGGAGCAGAGAGAGGGTATCTGAATGCGTGGTTCCTCCTAGGAGCTTTTAGGAATGCAGATTCTTGGGCTCACCCTGCACCTGCTGAATAAGAAACGGGACTGTGGCCCAGCAGTGTGTATTGTGCATGGTCCACCAGATGACTGATGCACGCTGGAGTTTGAGAACCACTGGATTACTATGGAAGAGAAGCACAGAGGAGAGGCAGCTAATTCACTCTGTTAGCTTGGGGATCTCAGGGAACCTGGTGGAGGTGTGGAAGAGGAGCAGAAGTTAGTCAGACTGAGGATGGGGGTGTGGGAAGGTATTCCAGGCACATGGGATGGCCCAGAACAAGGAAATAGTCTATGCAAGCAGTTAACTGCGGTTGCAAGGATGGAGGTAGCGGAGAGGCCTGGAAGTGAACTTGGAGATGTGGTGGAAGGTAGGTCAGGCTGGCTTGAATGACCGGCTAATGAGGCTGGACTTCCCATGTGGTGCTGGGGAGTCATTGCAGGGTCTAAGCAACAGAATGATAGATTTGAAATTTATGGAGATTTGAAAATCATCCAGGAATGTACAAGTCCACATCCCAGTGTTTTTCTGGGCTCCGCAAGTGTTTTCCTCCATTTTCCTAGAGAGGGCGAGTTACTTGCCCAAACTCACACAGCAGGTGGAGGTAGGGCTTGGAAATGAGGCCTTCTGATTCTCCCTTTTGTCTCCCTTCTTTTCACCTGTTCTTCCTCGGCTTCTCCTATCCAGGTCTGCTCCCTGCCCACTCCACTTCCCTCTGCTCTCCACTTCTGAGACAGTTTGGCTCACCTACAGACCTCATCCCAGCCGGATCCAGGAATGCAGCTGCCCTGAGGTGTGGAATTCCTTAGGATGACCTTGGAAGGCAGACACTGCCTGTCCTGTTCTGGGATGCTGTGGTGACTCCTGGGTCTCATTGATCCAACTCCTCTTCTTCTCCCACCTTTCCCTTCCTGGTCACAGTCAAGGTCAACACTAGCCCAGGCAGCACCTTGTGTACTAAGAAAATAGCACCCCTTCCTGGAGAACCTGACTACCAGCCACTGGAAAATTGTCATAATATACTGATTTTGTTAGAGTAAGATACTTGACTGACAACTGCTAGAAAACTACAAAGAACATGCAAAGACATGCATAAGTCTACGAATCGCCTACCCCCTTTATATGGCACTGTATCCTTATACAGCGTAAACTCTGTACAACTGTACTCAGCCATCCAGAGACCACTCCAGCCCTATCCCCTTCCTAAAAAAACAAGTATCAGTTGAACTTTCATACATGGAATGATGTTTCAAACACCCTTGTATCACCTCCCACTGGAGATTACATTTGCAAGCAGCAAAAGACCCTTGGGTAATGAAATGAACCCCCTAACTGGCTTTTGGTGTAACTTGAGATTTCCAATTTCCATGCATTGGCTATAAAAGGCCTGGCTACTTGCTCAGGGCTGCCCAAGGTGTATGAACCTGTAAGGGTGATCCTTGGTGGAACTCAGGTTAGGGAAGCCCTAGATGGGGGACTCAGAAATGACAAATCTGTCCTTTTCCTAGGAAGCTGTGAGCCGTGAGAGAGAACTGGAGCTGGAATGGGAGAGAACCTGAGGATCCTGAGGCCAAGCCTGCTTCTCACTGCTGTCCGGCACACTCCCCTGACTCTAGGCCTTTTTGAGGACCGGGGACAAGACCTACTGCCAGTCCCAGTGGTGCGCAAGATCCGTTTCCCTTCCAGGGTGAGCATCTCAGCTTCCCTGCGATCCTTTCAACCCTTCCACTACCCTACTCTGGACAGACTGATGGACGCCAGCACTGATCGGCGCTCATGGACCTTCCTCCTAACCTTGGCCTGAGCTTGCTTCTTTGAGATGGGCCGGATCATTTCTACTCTCCCCAGGATCCTGTCCAAGGGCAAAACTCTTGGGGGCCCAGCAGGACTGAGCCAACAACACACTCCCTCTTTCCTGTGGTGGCAGGATCCCAAGTTCTATTGTTTGTTTTTTAATTCTCACAGTGTACTAACGGCTTAGCCTGAGCTGGTCACTGGAATCACTGCCTGAAATTGCTCAGGCAGCCCAGGCATCGAGATCTTTCGAGCTCCCCCGGGATTTTGTGGTGCTGCGGTGTTGAGACGGGCTGCCCTGAAGTCCTGGGTGGCTGTAGAGGAAGAAGGAGGCCAAATGTCCCTCCCCTGCAGCCAACACAAATGAGGGCTAACTCTCTGTCTGCTTGCTGTTCACACCTCAGTGAAAATGTTCCATGAGGAAGACAACTTCAGCCTCAATTTTTCCAGCCTGTCCAGAAAATAATTGCCCCCCACCTCCCCAGAGAGCAGACAATCTCCAGTCCCCGTCAGGCCCAGCAAGGAAGCCCCAGCTGCCCACAGGCCTCAGGTACATTTGCTTACCAAATCCTGAAATGCAAAACCCAGAATGAATGGGTGGAGGACGATGCTAAACTGGCCTTAGGAGCCTGAGGAGGCCATATGCAAATTTAAGCCTGGTGGGGTTGGGGATTTAGGGGCTTGGGGCTCAGCTGTGGCAACAGACCCCACTTAACATGGCCATTTCAGGGAATAAAATGTACCTTTGAGACCCTGAAAAGGGTCAAAGTCCCAGGGGCCTTGCATCCTCTGCCTACTCTGGTTGATCTGTGACCAGACCAGTCAAAGGAAGCAGCTGGAGGTGTGTGCTGGGGGGAGACTGACCAGAGAGGCCCGCCTGGCCGCAGGCCTTTCTTCCAGGAGTGGCCTCCATGTTTGCAGAAGCCTGAGGCCTGGAAACTAGGGGGAGGAGAGTGGCCTCTTTTGCACAGCCCAGGAATGCTTGTTCCCTGGGACCCAAGGAAGACTCGAACTTAATCATAATTATTGTTTTAATTCAAAGTCTGTATTTAGAGCTCAGATGCTCTTAATGTCATTTATGTTAAAGTATTAATACATCCACTTGCATATTTCTCTTCACTTGGGTTAATTATTTTTCTTGTTTTGAGGTAATTAAAATAATTGTTCTTACATTAGTTTCAGAGTTGCCAGATAAAATAGAGGACATTTTGTTAAATTTGAATTTCGGATAAACAATGAATAATTATTTAGTAGGAGTATGTCCTCAATATTGCAATTATTTATAATTTATCTGAAATTCAAATTTAACTGGGTCTCCTGTATTTTTATGTGCTAAATCTGGCAACCCAAACTAGTTTCTTTCTCCTTTTTCTCTTTTTTTTCCTAATCAACATGAATGGATTATTACATGTCAGCCACTGTGCTTTGAAACTGAGAGGCCTCGCTTGTACCGGGGCAACACCAGAATGCTGTCTTTTCTTCCAGACAATCACCTCTGACTGATACCCACAGCACAACCCCGCTGTAACCCAGCTAACACCTCCAGTTCACACCTCCAGCTCAACCGGTTCTCAGCTGACCCCATTATCTCTGACTCACCCACTTAGGCTTCTGACTTCTCAGAGGGAGGGAATTAGGTTAATTATGTTATGATGTTACTTGCCCACCTTTTTAAAGCCATGCAAAGCAGCAGGACCTCCATGCACCTCAGTGCTCTTGTAAAAACCATCTGTGTTGCTCTACATACTTGCCAGCACTTGGGGGGAAAAAACCAAAAACATCTATGGTGGGAGTTGAGGGGCCCCACCCCTCCACAGCACCCGCACATGGTGCCCTACATTCATATTGGCACAAAAGCCCCATAACCAGTGGGGCCTGTGAGCATCCTGAGGGCAGGGGTTGTGTCTTTTACATTTGTGTATTCCACACAGTTAGCACCAGAGCTGGTACATAGTAAGTGCTCAATAAACATTGGTTGAATAAATGAACTAATGGATAAGATCATAAGTGGAGGGAAGGGCACTAAAATAGGAGTTATCAGAGCCTGATCCTGGCTGGGTTCTGTCTGTATCTGGCTGTGTGACTGTGAACAAGGCACTTCCCCACTCTGAGCCTCTGTTTCCTCATCTGTGAGAGGAGGATAATAATGTCGCCTCCTCCTGCTATCCTTGGAGCATTAGGGTAAGCCTTCAGGGACTGAGGAACAAATACTTATGTGTCACCTGAGAGAGGAGAAAGAACATCGTCAATATCTGTCCCTGGAGACCACATTTTATGGACCAAAAACCTAGTGCTGTATTCTAACAATTTTTTATCTTGGCTCTGAGTGACAGAATTTAAGCACCAAATTTGGGGGACTAATAAGAGACAAGGTAGAATCAGTACTGCTCCTGATTTTCCTGGACATACTATGAACTGTCACATTGAGAGTCAGTGAGTTGTAGAATGTCAGGTCTGGAGGGCAAGTATCTTGTCCTCAGGGTCACCCAGCCTGGGGGCAGCTAGACTAAAACTCAAGTCTCCTGACACCCAGCCCAGGACACTTTTTTTTACTGCATCAGCGAGCTGGCACTCCAAGGATGGGACACCTGGAGGGGATCCAGGCAGGGACAAGGAGGCCAACCCCCACAGCCTTGCAAGCACCAGACTGTCATAGATGTGGCAGGTGGGTATCTGTCTTGCTTCCATGGTGAATAACCCAGATCACACCTTTGCGCAAGTTAATTTCTTTATTTGCTCAAATAACACAGTACAAAAATGAGACTCAGATGCCAGCATCAGAAGCACATATCAAATACTCATAGGGCTTCAAGAACATCATCCCAAATAAGAAACTATGTACAAAAGGTTCCTGACCTTCATTTCATAACTTATTCTGACCCTTCATATTTGGGTGATCGTGAACACTGCCTAAAACAAATCCACAAATAGCTCACCTCTCCCCCACTTCTCAGAAGCAGCAATAAAAACTAAATGGCTTTCCAGATAGGCTGAATTGAGCTTACGGAGCCGGTGCCTCAGGTTGGAGGCCAGTCCCATGTAAGCACCCAGGGCCTCTCTGCCCCAGGCTGCTCCTCCTCCCCAGTCCTACCCCATGGTGTGACAGCAGGTTCAACACAGCAATACCATGTCCCCAAGGGTCACAAGATCTCACTTGCCATCCAGGTTTAACACCCTTTCCCCCGTGACCACATGTTCTGGGCAGTGTCCAAGGGCGCCGGCTGTCTGTCTATAGTCTTGTCCTTCCTGCACATAGATATGAACATGTGGCAAATTTCACGCCTGAGTCAAGCTGTTGAAACTTGAGCTGTACAGAAGGCAAAGCCTCTGGCACCCCCACACTTCACCTTTGTGCAAATACAGAAAACAGCCCTTTCTCAAGACATGTTACTGCTACCAGCTACAAAACTGTCATCATAAATCTACAAACCCACAATGTCCAGGATATGAATAGCACCTCCTGGAGTATGGTGCTCTTGGGCAGTGCAACAATCCATATCCACCCCTGTGCAACAATCCATGGCAGTCTAGCCCATTGAAGCCCTCCTCCACTTCCTGAAAACTACCCAAAAGAAGCTATAGTACATACATGGACATGGTAATTTTCAGAACTCTTCACACCCATTTTCTCACTGACTCCTAGCCAATCCCATGAGATGGGAGAGGTGCAAGGTATCAGCTCCATTCTCTAGTCACAGAATGTCAGGACACAGGTTAGAAGGATTCTGAGAGACCAAGGGTCCGCAGTCTCTAGGTCTTTCCATCTGGGGCCTGCAGAGTTCCTGGGAGGCATCTACAAGTCCATATGAGCATGAAGAACTGCCGGTCAACTGAAGAAATGATGGGATACACTTCGATGCACATCTGCTTGGATGCATGTGAATGTTCTGGTTGGAGATTAAATAAAAATTTAGTTTAAAAACTAGACTCAGTTAAAATGAGCATCTGAGAAAATATCAGTAGGCCTTCTGGGTGGGATCCTAGACTCCAAATTCCAGAGAGGAGTAGGGATGTGTGGAGGGTCACGCAGCAATTCTGGGGTAGGTCCAGCAGGTGGAACCCTGGTCTCCTCACTCCCAGTCCAGTGCTGATTTCCCCAGACATGGCCTCTGTGTCTTGCCTGGTGGAAGAATGCTTTGTGCTTCTCAGATACTAGGGTATGGACACAGAATGGTTGTCTGCTCTTGTCTTCCATCACGTTTGTGAAGCAGGGATTGGGACATCACAGAGCATCTTCAGGGTCTCCTGGCTAAAGCTGCAAACCGTTCGGCTAGTTCAAGGGAATTTGAGTGCGAGACACAGCTTTCAATCTGGACTTTGAATCTCAGGACTTGTGATGTTCTGGGAAGAGAAAAAGAACATAGATATTAGCCACAGCTCAATTATTTATGGGTTCACTCTGGAAACACCAGACTTCCCATTACCCCATTGACACCCCACCCCAGCCTCCATCTCTGGGTCTTTGCTCTTGCAACACCTCCTGCTGACATTGCTCTCCTGATCCTTTCTCCCCAGACAGCCTCCCCACTCTCAAAGGTCAAAATCAGCACCTCCACCTCCTGAAAGGCTCCCAGGACCAACTTGCTTCATGGGCCTCAGTTACCACTCATTTGGCATTTGGTTGCTATTTAATTTTGTCATCAAACAGTTGTCTTTTCCATTGGCAGATGAAGCTTTTGAAGGCAGAACCTTCCACAGAGCCTCACAGCACTTCGCACAGCTAAGCACATAGGAGGCTGTCAACAGCTACCAGTTAAATGAATGAATGAATGAATGAATGAATGAATGGTTAGTAAAACCAGAAGATGGAGTCAGGGCAACTGAGGATGTCACAACTGATGTTTCTATAGTATCTTTCACAAATAACTCAGATCAACCTGTAAGCTATTACCTAAACCACCCTAGAGGGCAAATTATCTGTAACCTTCCTATTCTCTCAGAGAAGACAGTGAGGCCAAGAAGAGAGACAGGTCTATGGCAAGGAGGATTTCCCACCAGGAAAATGAGCCAAAGTAGAGCAGAGCATTCGAATGACAAGATACAACTATCATGAAATAAGCCAGCTCTCTTGAGAGACTTTTCAAATGGCTTCTAAAGGTAATTCCAAGAAAGATAGAAGTGTTTCGGGTGATAGTAGCATCATTGCAGAAGGGTCTGCTTTCCCAGGGGACCACTTGGATGTAGAAGTTCTGGTCCTGTTGGTCCAACACCAGCAAACAGAACATTTCATTCCTCTAAAGTCACACCTTCATTCAGTGGCTTCTGCACTGTGGATCTGGGTCAAATGTTTGTAAGCAGGTTATGTTAAGTGAATTAGAAAAGGATGAAGAAATCTTTATCAGAGTCTACCAGAAAATATGAGAGATCAGAATTTTTAAAAATCAGGCCAGGTGTGGTGGCTCATGCCTGTAATCCCAGCATGAACCTTGGCCTTGGGAGGCCAAGGTGGGAAGATTGCTTGTGGCTAGGAGTTCAAAACCAGCCTGGTCAACATAGTGAGAACCCATCTCTATACCAAAAAAATAAATAAATAAAAAATAAATTAGCTAGGCATGGTGGCATGCACCTGTAGTCCCAGCTACTTGAGAGGCTGAGGTGGGAGGATCATCTGAGCCCAGGAAGGTTGAGTCTACAGTGAACAGTGATTATACCATTGCACTCCAACCTGGGTGACAGAGCAAGACCCTGTCTCAAAAAAAAAAAAAATCGGTGACAAGCATCATCTCTGAAGGGACTATCTCAGAGACTTGGAGGAGGGGAAGTTATTAGGAAAAGCATAAATGCACACAGAACAGTGAAGGTGACGTCAGGAGAGAGGCTGTTCATTAAGCAACCAAGGCCAGGTCAGTGAGTGATCACCTCCTGGAAGCCTTCCAGAACCAACAGCCCATGGAGCCTTCTTGTCTACCTCAGCCACCCCTTATTTGATAGATAACCTTAGTTTGTTATTTACATTTTATGACAGCCTAGAATTGAGAAGGCAAGCAACAAAGCCCACAAAATAATAACAAGGCAAGCTAAGATCCTAGCCTGTCCAATATGCCATTCTATCAAAAAAGCATGGAAATGTACATGTAATTGAAGACTAAAGCCAAATAAAGAAGATGCTAATTATGGAGTAAAATCAGTGAGGATTCAGAAAAGAAAAAGGTCGTCATGGTTTAGAATTGTCTCAGAAGGCCTCAGTGAGGAGGTGGCATTTGAAATAGACCCCAAAATTCTGAACTGAGCAGGGGAGGGGAGAGGAGAATAAATAGATCCCACTGGAGGCCAGCTGTGAGCCTGCTGTCACTTATGCCACATCGCCATTGTCTTCCCCGCCCTCTCTCACCGGCTGGTCCTCCCTGTATGGGAACCGGGTGCAATTGTAGTGGTCTCTTAGGCCCATGAGGATGCACATGGCGTGGCTGTTGTTGCCAGCAAATTTGTTAGCTAAGCTAACATCAAACTGGTAGGGTCTCCTGGCGCGGTTCCTGTCCAGCTTAGAGGAGTGGGCCACCTGGCTGCGCAGGGTGGCTACCAGCTTGCTGAGGGAGGAGTCCGAGAACTCATAAAAAAACCTCTTAAAACTGGGGTGGCGCCTGATCTGGAAGCGGAAATGAAAGCAGGTCATTAGTGTTGCTGGCAGTATCCCTCCCGCCAACTGCCCCTCCTGCAACTCCATGCAGCCAGGCGGGGCACCTCCTCTTCCCTGGGATGAGCTCCGCTTGTTACATCCCTCCACTGCCCCTAGCCTCTCAGAATCTGTTCTGCAAGGTCCAGCTCAAAGCAGCAGGACAAAGTAGAGGGCAAGGGTGGAAGTACAGGTCTTTAGACTCAGATAATTCAGAAGCAAACACCCCACAGAGCGTTCTCATCTACCCTAGCCACTCCTTATTTGACAAGTAATCTTACTTTATTATTTAAATGTATGACAGTCTAGAATTGGGATGCTTGAGTTGCACTTACTAGGTATGTGAGCCTCTGGTCATCTGTAAAATGTAAAATATCCACCCAGCCCCAGGATTGCTGGGGGGGATTGGAGGGGGAATGAAATGAGAGAGTTTACAGAAACGATTTAGTGCCGAGTAGATGTTAGAGGAATTTTAGTTCCTTCTAAGCCTCCTCCAACAAGCTCCTTTCTCTTAATAACTAAATGAGTTCCCCAGAGGCAGACCCAGACACAAGGACTTGGGTACAGGCATTTTATTCATTAAATGATCCCAGGAAATGCTGATGGGAGAAAGAGACCTGGAACAAGAATGGGAAGGCGGCCCAAGGGGTGGCAACTGGAGCTTAATCCACTCAGGGCACCTTGGAAGCCAGCTGAGAGCACGTTCCTCAGTTATACCACATAAAAGCGAGGGAGCTGGGGTCTCTGTCCACCAATTCCCATCAGCCATTGGTTGAGGGCTGCTCATGCGGAAGTGGAGGCTGTTAATTGTGCCCCCAACATGGGTTGCAAAATGGCCCTGTGTCCTCAGGCACAAGGAGGCAGGAACTGGCAGCTGGACGGGCCACTGTGCACTCTGGTGGTGAAGAGAGGCACCCAGAGCGTCCGCTATGCTGATTACTCATCTTTAACCTGACCTCTTCACATGTGATCTGTGTTTGTCTCTCCAGATAGACTGTGTTTTCCAAGGGTGGGGAACCTTCTGTTATAGACTGCCTATCAGGGGAGGAAAATCAACTTGAAAGAATGGGAGACCAAATAAATGCTAAAGGGCGTGGCAAGACCAAGAGTGAACCCGGAGACCACAGGGAATGGAATCGGCTGGGCGGGTGGGGCAGGTGTGGGCGGAGGAGGCTTCCAAGGACGGGGGACATGAGCCGAACTTTAATAGCTGATTTGGACAGGAGTGGTCCTGGCTGGGGCAGGGAGGCCACATGAGCATTGTGTTATTTTAAACAGTTCCCTCATCTGCTACATGTCTGGCGCTTTCTACATATGTATTAAGCTTGGTCAAGGAGGTAATCATCTCTCATTTTGGAAAAGAGGAAACCGAGACTCAGAAAGGTGAAGGGACATGCTCAAAGTTGCCCAGAGGTGCAGACTTGGGGATGGAACCCAGGTCTCAGCTGTGGGTAGATGAGGCCCTGGGGTTGGCCTGGGGAGGGCTGAGTGGTGCTCACCTGCTGCCCCAGTTGGCCATCCACTTCTTGGAGAAGCTCCACAAGCTTCTGGATGATGATCTCCTCTAAGGAAAAGAAAGGAGAATTGAGTGACTGTCGACTGGGTGATGCCCGGTTCCCTTCCAAAAACAAAGTGCTGCAACGACACATCCACCTGGGAAAGACAGTATTTTTTCTCTAAAACCCAACACACACATTAGTTATGATGGACCAAGACACTTCTTGCCTTAAACTAATGCTGGAGTGTGAGAGCCTTGTTTGGGTTCCCTTTATAGAAACAGAAGGGACTTTGGCTTGCTGGGCCTCACCTGTAACCACATTCAGCTTCATTTGATAGGTGGGAAACTGAGGCGTCCCAGTGTCCCTTATCTAGGCTACAGAGTAGCACAGTCAAGAATGGGAGTTTGGACGAGGAGCAGCACATCAGAATGCAGGGAGGGGACATGCCGGGGCTACTGACCCATTAGGAATGCACCCGTCCACTTGGGTTCTAAGCAGCGGTGTGCCAGGGCCTGGTCGTACTAAGTTCACTGTAAATATTCAGGAAATTTGTGGACTAGTTGTCTTGTTTTGTTTTAGACAGAGTCTCGCTCTGTCACCCAGGCTGGAGTGCAGTGGCGCGATCTCGGCTCACTGCAACCTCCGCCTCCTGGGTTCAAGTGATTCTCCTGCCTCAGCCTCCCGAGTAGCTGGGACTACAGGCGTGCGCCACCATGCCAGGCTAATTAATTTGTGGACTAGTTGTTACAAACTGTTAGCAGCTTGAAATCAGCCACAGTAAAAATATTTATGCCATGGAAATCTGCAAATGCTACAAAGTAGGGCATCCTCCTCCCAATGGAGAGCCTGTCTGCCAGCACACCACTGCTTATGAGACCTGGAGCAAGCTAGGAATTTCATATGAAACATTCAAGCAAACAAATGGGGGGTGATAATTACATCCCACAGGATAGACAGGTGTCCTCTACCCGCAACTCTGCCCCAACAGCCCCAGTTTAAGGCCAAGCCTGTGCCCTCTGCCCCCTCCTAGAGTCTCCTGGGGTCTTTGCCTGCTGCCTTCCCCATTCCTTCCTCAGAACCCTCCCCTATTCAGCCTGTGAACTCCATGTGGAAGAGAAGCGCCCGGGAAGCTGTCCAGGTAAGTGCAGGGGTGGTACTGACTAGATTCATATGTTCCATTCGGCTGAGGTGCCCCTTCTGGCGTGTGGCCTCTGGCCTGGGAAGGTGCTTCTGAGATCACAACTGGCTCCGCTTCTGCGGGCAGGGGCTCCCGGCCCGAGGGATCTTCGGGATCTAGGGCAAAAAAGAGTTGTTGAGTGTTTTGCAGAGAGCTGAATCTAGTTCCTGACAAGATGTTCGGAGGCACGAGCATCAGCGGGGGCTGGTTCCAGGCTCCTCCGTGAGTTTTCTGTCCCCGGCTCTGCCTCAGAGGAGTTCGTGGTGCACTCCTGGCCGTCTCCAGAAACCTGACTTTTGCCCACCAACCCTTTCTGCCTCCTCAGTCTGGGAGGGGCTCAGTTAAAACAGGTGTGCCCACAGGGCCCACCAAACAAACCCTCTCCCTCTGCCAGGTTTTCTGGGTCCCTTAGCCTGTCTGAACCTCACTTTCTCCAAGTGTTAAGTGGGAGTGATAAGATTGACCTCACAGGGCTGCGAGCAGGTTAAATGAGATAATATATGTGCAAGTAGCATGTAGTAGGCACTCTGTGATGTCAGGGGAATTACTGTACACCAGTGGCCCTCATGCTTTGGTGTAGTGAAAAAACAGGCCCACACCATCTCCTACTTCGTCAAACCCAGGTCTCTGTGCTTTTCTATGAACTGGCCAGGTGATTCTGATGCACAGCGGCACGGCTCTCTCACCACATTTGTTGTTAAGTGTTTGCATGTGGAGACGGAGGGGAGGGCGTGCGCTGTGAGCAGGGGCTACCGGGGGTGGGGTCCTGCTGGCACCTGGCCCCTCACCTCTCCCCACACTTCCACACCCCCCCACTCCCTACTCTGCTCAGCAAGGAAATAAACAGGGCTTTCAGCAACAGTGGACATCCCCCACTATGCCAGCCTGTCAGCGACAGGCCACACAGCAGCCCTGCCCAAGAGGAAGCCTCTGTTACCATGGCAACACCAGGCCTGCTCACCAAGACTGCTGGAGGTGGAGGGCCGATGGCCACCGACACACAGGGGCAGAAAGCTGGGCCTCTTGGGCCGTCGGGCCTCCGGGCTGGCAGCCCCTGCTGCCCCCGGTCTCCTGGGTTCCTTGGAGCTGTGTTTCTTATGGTAAAACGCTCTCCTGAAGCTCGACTTTTTTTCTACAGATTTCCTTCTGCAGTGTGGGGCCGGGTTTTCTAGACCCACCTCTTCCTCCTGGACTTGAGGTTGCTGTGGGGGAGATGAGAGAAATTGAGTCGGGGCCCCTGACCTTGAGGAGATCTCAGGTGAGCTGGGGAAGGAGACCCACGGCGGGCTAGGAGGCGTTGCCCAGAGAAGAGTGGTTGATGCTCAACGCTGGGGAAATATGTGTGGTCTAGAGAGGGCTGGGGAAGCTTCAAGAAGGAGAGACTGGGTCCTGGTGCAGTGGCTTACGCCTATAATCCCAGCATTTTGGGAAGCTGAGGCAGGTGGATCACCAGGAGTCAGGAGTTCGAGACCAGCCTGGCCAATATGGTAAAACCCTGTCTCTACTAAAAATACAAAAATTAGCTGGGTGTGGTGGCGCATGCCTGTAGTCCCAGCTACTCAGGAGGCTGAGGCAAGAGAATCGCTGGAGCCCAGAAGGTGGAGGTTGCAGTGAGCCATGATCGAGCCACTGTGCTTTAGCCTGAGCGACAGAGCAAGACTCCGTCTCCAAAAAAAAAAAAAAAGAGGGACTAGAGTAGGGCTTTGGCAGGACACAGAAGAGTTCGGCAAGGACAGGGAAGGCAGGGTTGGGGAGCCCACAGTGAGGTCATGGTTACATGGGGAGCGTCTTCCTCACCTCCTCCCCCTGCTGTTCTTCCGAATCTTGGAGCATGGAAATGATCTTCTGAATGAATTCTTCTGAAAAAGATCAACAGGCATGGTTACACTGTGGTGCTAGAAAAGCTCTTCTGCGGTCAGTCTTCATTTCCTAATGCCCTGGTGGTTCCCTGGGTGATTCTCCAGGGGGCTAAAGAGCTGCCAGAGGTGGCCTGAGGGCGGAGCTGGTTTCATGGGATACACATTCACTTTACCAATGAGGACCTCTAAATAGACGCCCAGGAGGAACCCCTCAGGGCCATCTGGAAAGGCCCATTCCCTACAGGTGCCCTCACCATGCACCTTCTCCCTGCCCAGGCAGAATCCCCCTTCAAGGCATATTTTCTATGAAAAGCAAACAAGGCAGAATGGCAGGGGGTATGGGGCAGAGATCTTTCCAGGTCTTTTCAGACCTGCCAGTGATTTTATTTATATATATATATTTCTAGGCCTGGCTCTGCCAATGGTAGAATAATAATTACAGTGATGGCAGCTGCCATTAGCTGAGCTTCCCTCCTAAGGCTCCTACCCCTCTCCCTATCCTCTTTACTTCTGAGCTCTGCTCTCAAGCTGGATCACCCAACAATGACAATAAGAGCAACAAATGGCACCTAACACGTATTCGCCACTGTCTAGGACAGGGGCTGTCCTAAATGCTGCTGACAATTCTAGAAAGTAGGTACTTGCTGTCCCCATTTCACAGATGAAGAAACTGAGACCAGAGATGAAGTAACTTGCCCAAGTCCACACGGCTCAAAGGGTCAGAGTCCAGACTCAAACCCAGGTCCGTAAGATCACCCCATCGGCTCAGCACTTGTTGTGGGCCTCCCGTTACCTCCTGTCTGCCTCATCAGGGTGAGCACCAACACTATTGCCTTTTATCGAGGTTCAGTCAGGCAGCCTGGCTTGGGCCTGGGCTCTGGACCTCAAGCTGCCTCCCAGCCTGCTGTACTCAGAGGGAGGTCTGGACAGGTCACTGCCTCTCTCTGGCTCAGTGTCTCTTTGCAAGTGGGGGAGTCAGAGCAGAAATTTTGCAAGGGGTGTCTGAGAAAAGGAGAGGAGTACTGACTGTATTCCGAGGCTCTGTCCAGCTGAAGCTCCTCTCCAGGTCCCCAGCTCTCTGACGGGGTGGGAAGCACGAAGGGACCTGGAGCGCCAGCCTCTGTAGATGGGGCCTCCTGGACTTCAGGCTCTTCCAAGCCTGAGAAGCAGAAAGAAAAAGGGGTGTGTTTTGTCCGTCTGCGGCTGTCAACTATGCACAGAAGCTAGCACAGACTCTACAGTGGGTTCCGTGGCTGGATCACACTAAGGCCTTATGGGGCTGGAAGACAGCTGCTGGGCAGGGCCGTGTCTCTGATTTACTGGCCCAGACCAAGCTCCCTTATCCCTTTGTGCTTCCATAGAACTGGCTTTCCTGGGCTTTGTTGCCCTCTCCTCCCTCCACCGTTTTGACTTGATCCACAAGTTGAATAGTAGAGGCCTGTCATGTCCCATGACATGAATTAATGAATCACAGCCAGAATCCCCCTGCATGAAAATATCTCCCACGTGGCCTGAAATTCCCCTCTTTGGTGTTAACCATCACCCCTCCTTTCTAAGCTGTAAAGTCTCCCAGCCAGGATGACCTAACAGGATGGCCTGTTCTCCCTGATGCCCAGGAAGAAATGACTCGTCTGATCCTTTCCCCCTCTAGCTCTGGCCCCATCATCCATGGGCCACGTGACCTTGAACACATTGTTTTACCTCCCAAAGCCTCAGTCCCTTCATCTGTAAGATGGGGATAATAGTTGTACCTCATCTGATGGCTGTGAGGACTGATTGAATTATCGATATGCAGCAGGGAAATGTCTCACTTTACAGGTGAAGAAACCGAGGCACAAAGATGGGGAATGACATAGACAATATGCTAGAACCCAGGTCTCCTGCCTCCCCTGCTCCAGCTCCTTCCTGCACACACTACTCCCCTCCCTGCCAGGGCGCAGAAGCTGAGGCAGCCAAGAAATGTGGATAGTTGGGGAATTGCGGAACATAATTTCCATCAAGGGCTTATTGGGGCTGCCTAGACCTCGCTGAGGTTTTGTGTGTGGACGTGACCCGCTGGCATTCTTTCTCTCTTCCCACAGTCATCCTCACACCGCTCAGGGCAGAGAGCAAAAGTCAGACTAGGCGCAACGCAACCTTTAAAGTGGCCAATTCCATCCCCAGGGAAGGTTCCAGAGCTGGAGGCAGCTGCAGGGTTGCTATGGCAACTGCAGAGCCTGCTCACCATAGCTGCTGGAGATGGAAGGCCGATGGCCGCCAACACACAGGGGCAGAAAGCTGGACTTCTTGGGTGGCCGGGCCTCTGGACTGGAAACATCTGCGGCCCTCCTCTTGGCCTCCTCGGAGCCGTGTTTCTTAAGAGAAAAGGTGCTCTTGAGGCTTGTCTTTTTCTCTTGGGATTGCTTCCTAACAGCCAGTGCTGGGTTTGGCAGGGCCACCCCCAGCTGTGAGATCAGAGACTGCTGTGGGGAGAGGAGAAAAACTGAGTCAGGTTCATGACATTGAGGAGAGGGGGAAAGCTCTCTGGATGCAAAGTGAAGGGTAGCCAAGCTGCAGGATGGCCCCAGGAGAGGGGAGGCAGCAGAGGCCAGAGCAGGGGGAGGGCTGAGTTCTGAAGCTGCAGGAGGCTTCAGGGAAGGAAGGGACTAGAGCCTGGCCTGTAAGGACAGGTGGAGCTTGACAGAGGAGGAGGAGAAGGCAGAGAGCCCCTGGAGACCTGCAAAGTTTACTCCTCACCTCTTCTTCCCACTGGTCTCCCACTCTTTTGAGCAATTCCACAATCATCTGAATGATAGCATCCTCTGGAAGAAAGCAAATGCATTCGGTTATTCTTTCTAAATGCACAGACAACTCCTTCTAAATTACCGTCTTGGACAGTTCTCTTAAACAACTCTTTAGGCCACACAATGGAGGGAAAGCACCACATCCCAGGGGCAGGTCCTTCTGAGAGAAGGCTGGAAGATCCACGGGGAAGGCACTGAGCCAAACCATGACACTTCATGCAAGACATTTCAGGTCAGCCCTTCAGGCATTCAACTTGTGCCCCACTGTTTCCTTTGAAAGTCACAGATCTCGGAACATCTACTTTGGGTTCAGTAAGCTGTGTGACCTTGAATAAGTTTCTTAACCTCTCTGGGCCTTTATCGCTCCCAGTGAAATGTGGGTCATAATCTGTGTCCTGCCTCCCCCAGAAGGCTGTCAGGCTGTCATATGAGGGACTGGGCTTGAGAACACTTTGCAAGGCTAATGCTGATCTTCCAACCTGCAAAATTCCAGTGGGAAAATGGTGGATACCTGGCCTCACTAAGGTGGAGGATGAAAGGACATCAGCAGGCATGACACAGAGAGAGCCTGCCACGCTGATGCCTCAGCCACACCCCCATCTCTGCACAGAGAAGCCACTGACAATGGAAATGGTTTCCTTTGATACTCCAGTCAGCCTTTTCAAGGACAATGTGCCCACACTGTCCTCTGATAGGTACCAGCTGATGAGTTTACATGAAAAGAGATGCAAACAAGGTTCCCTGTTCTGAGGCTATCTGTAGGTTTGCTTTTTTTTTTTTTTTTACTCCTAACTTCCTTCTCTCACTTCCTTCACTTATAAATTGTTTGGCTTTTGTTGCTTGACTCAGCTACCAGCTGGTTCCCTCTCATGTAAGAAAACAATTAGCTGCAAAATAACTAACTCAATGCCTTTTAGTTATTCTTTGACACATGCATAGCTCCTTCATTTCACATATTATAAAATATGCTCATCTTTTTTTACAGGAAATTAGATGAATAGGGGATTATTCTCGATTTATTAGGAGCACTCATGGTATTGTGGTTTTGTGTGAGACTGTACTTATTTTTTGGAGATGCATGTTTAAGTATTTAGGGATGAACATGATTTACTCCAAAATGATTCAGCAACAAAATGATACGCACACAAAGCAAACTGGCAGAGTGTAAACAACTGAGTATACAAAGCATTGAACTATACTTTTCACTCTTCTATATATTTTTTAAAGTAAAATACATTTTAAAAGACTAAGAAAAGTTCCATTTTCATTAACACATAAGGCAGAAGCGTTTGCCAGCAGCTTTCCAATTCCCTAGCCTCCCTTCTGTGAAATTCTAAAATAAGCAAACATGGCCAGAAGCACCAAAAGAGGCAAGAAAGGCCAGTGCACGTATTTTGAGAGCCACCATCCAAGGTCTCAGTAATCATTCAGAACAACCCGTCTCATTCAGTAACAGCCACCTCAGTCAGAGGCAAAAAGATCACTAGAGATTCCAACTCACTATCAGGCTTTTTGAGCTCCTCTTCTTGCTGGTGACCTGTGGCATGGGGAGAAACATCCAAAGCTCCAGCACCATCCACTTTGATGAGGAAGGAGTGGCAATCAGAATCTTCCCCACCTGGAATAGAGACGAAAGCAAACGGGTATGTAGGTGTGTATGTGCGTGCGTCAGTGACATTCTCCCGACTTTGTTCATCAACACGAGAAAACAGCACAGAATTCACAGTGCAATAGGCACTGCTGCAGCCTGCTCCAGGCCTAACCAAAAAACCAGAAACCCACCAAGGTTTTTATCTGAGAAGAGGCTACTTCCACCAAGACACCTCTCTTGCTAACCCCCTCCCCGCAAATCCTCAGTCTTCTCCCCATCATAAACACCGAGTTTTGAGTGCCGCAAGGCAGAGCCCCCCTCCCTCTAGGTGCCAGTGGGCATTCAGCTCCAGAGCCTTGCAAGGCAGAATAGGACGGCACCTTGGGAGCCAGCACCCTCATTTACCTGTGGGGAATCAAAAGTTCCAGAGGGAGCAGCTCAAGCTCAAGGTCACACAGCAAGTTTACTCCTGATGGAGCCAAGTCTAGAACCAAGGCCTGGAAGCAGCAGCCCAGAAGCACACAGGCACCAGTGGGGTGGGAGTAGGGCTTCCCTCCTCGCCTGACTCCCTGCCTTCTCATTTCTCCTAGGTCTGTGCTCCTGAAACTAGAGGAGTTGGCAGTAACAGCTATTGTGCACTGAGCACTTTCCTTGTGGGCTGTGGCCACTCCATGAGACAGTAACTATTTATCTTCATTTTATCCATGAAAAAAGTTGAGGCTCAGCGAGGAAACCTGCCTCCCTGGGCCACACAGCTTGTGAACGGCGGCACTGCGAGTGGGCGAGTGGTTTTCCCTGGAGCGCTCAGCCGTGGTGCTGTTCTACCTCAAAGAAATATCACAGTGGGCCAGGCGTGGTGGCTCACACCTGTAATCCCAGCATGTTGGGGGGCCACGGCCCGTGGATCACTTGAGTCCAGGAGTTCAAGACCAGCCTCGCCAACATGGTGAAACCATCTCCACTAAAAAATACAAAATTAGCCAGGCATGGTGGCGGGTGCCTGTAGTCCCAGCTACTCGGGAGGCTGAGGCAGGAGAACGTCATGAACCTGGGAGGCAGAGCTTGCAGTGAGCTGAGATTGCGCCACTGCACTCTAGCCTGGGGGACAGACAGAGACTCCGTCAAAAAAAAAAAAAAAAAAAAAAGCAAGCAAGCAAGAAAGGAAGAGATAAAGAATGGAAGAGAGAGAGAAAGAAAGAGAGGAAGAAGAAGGAGGAGGAGAGAAAGGAAGGAAGGAAGGAAGGAAGGAAGGAAGGAAGGAAGGAAGGAAGGAAGGATGGAGGGAGGGATTCACAGCGGTGCGGAGGGAGGGAGGGAGGAAGGAAGGAAGGAAAAGAGGGAGAGAGGGAAGGAGGGAGGGAGGGATTCACAGTGGTTCGGAGGGAGGGAGGGAGGGAGGAAAGAAGGAAGGAACGAAGGAAGGAAGGAAGTCACAGTGGTGCGGCCCCTGACTATTCTTGTCACTCTGTGGAGAGGCTCCTGGAGCAAGTTTAGAGCACCCTAGGGGTTTCCACAGGAACAGGCACGGTCCACTCACCCCTGCGAGCTGGGCCCAGGTCAGCCTCCCCAGAGCGTGAGGCAGCAGCCGCCTTGGACAACCCTTCCTCTTGGCCTCTGGCATCCTGGTCTTGAGCTACTTTAGTCACCTCGGCTGCATGTTTCTTGTGACCTTGCTTCTTGCGACTGGCCTTCTTGTCGTGGTGGGCTCTCTTCCTGAGGGCTGGCTCCCCTGCTGCTTCCAGGGGCTCCAGAGGCTGGGAGAGGCCCTCCTTCCCCCTTGGCCTCCTGCTGGCCTTTTCTCTGGGCTCCTCAGGGCCCGTCCTCACGAAGAAGTTCAGCACGGTCTTTAGCCACCCCTTCTTGGTGTCTTGCGAAGGCCTCTGCTCACTGGGGAGAAACTCTCCAGTCTCCTCGGGAGTGGGGGCTGCAGTGGTGGTGCAGTGAGCCTCAGCAGAAGGAGCTGGGCTGTCTGAATGTCTGGCCCAATCACTGGTCGCCCAGTGAAGCGCCTTCCTGGAGGGGGCAGTGGGCAGGGAGCGGCAATGGCAGTCCCACGGCTCCAAGCCTTTCCCGGGGGCCAGCGGCCTGTCCAGAGACCTGGCTTTCCTCTCCACCAGGGGCTTCCTTGGGCACCGTGGATTCTCCATCGGGCTACAACAAAAACAAACAGCTCCCTTAGTTTTTTTGGTTTTGTTTTGCTTTGTTTTTCTGTTTTTGTTTTTGTGACGGAGTCTCGGTCTGTTGCCCAGGCTGGAGTGCAGTGGTGTAATCTCAGCTCACTGCAACCTCTACCTCCTGGCTTCAAGTTATTCTCCTGCCTCAGCCTACCGAGTAGCTGGAATGACAGGTGTCCGCCACCACACCTGGTTAATTTTTGTATTTTTAGTAGAGATGGGGTTTCACCATGTTGGCCAGGCTGGTCTTGAACTCCTGACCTCAGGTGATCCGCCTGCCTCGGCCTCCCAAAGTGCTGGGATTACAGTGAGCCACTGTGCCCGGCCCAACGGCTCCCTCAGCAGAGGCCTCCTGAGCACGCCGAAGTTGCTAGAGGCTCCCGGCACTGACCAGTGGACCCATTCACCCTGCCTGCTAATGTGAGTAGTGTCAACTTCCCATGTCAACAATTTCTCAAAGCTGTTGTCTTGTGCAAATTCCCCCAAAACCCTCGGGGAATGGGGGTCATTATTCTCATTTTCCAGAGGATAAAACTGGACCACAGGAAGATCGTGCTCAGATCTCAGGGCTGGTCAGCTGCACCTCCAGAGCCCCTGAAAGGAACATAGCCCTGTCCACACCTAGGTTTTAGTCTATCAAGACTGATTTGGGACTTCTCCAGAATTGCATGATAATTAATTCATCTTGTCCAAAGCCACTGGGTCTGGGGGCTTTTGTTACAGTAGCAATGGAAAACGAATACAGCCGGAGCCAGAGGCCTAGTCCTACCCCTCACTAGCCTTGGGACTTTGGGCAGCTCAGGCACCTCTTCTGGCCCCATGTGCTCATCTGAAGCATGCCTGAGCCCTGCCCTCTCTCACAGGCTGTCGTGAATATTCCATGAGGCAGCTCCGTCAGTGGCAACTCTTTTCTTCCAACTGCTCAAGCCAAAAATGTAAAGTCACCCCGACTTCTTTCTTTTTTAAAAAAATAAATAATTTTATTTAGAAAATAGATATGGGGTCTTGCTGTGTTTGTCTGGGCTGGTCTCAAACTCCTGGGCTCGAGCGATCAACCTACCTCGGTCTCTCAAAGTGCTGATTACAGGCATGAGCCACTGCGCCTGGCCTCCTTTCTTTCTTTTATTCCCACATCCACCCATCAGCAGAGCCTGTTGGCCTCACTCACATAGAGCCTGTCCTCACCCCAACAGCCCCCTGGGGTCTCTAGGTCCCCATCTGCACTCACCTGAACTGTTACCACCACCTCCTAACTGACCTCCCTGCTCTCCTCTTGCCCTCCCCAGTAACTTCTCCTCTTTGCAGCTATGGGGGCTTTTAAAACAAAAGTTACTTCCCTTCCTCCAAGGGTCCCCTTTCACTCAAAGTCTTTACAGCAGCAGGCACGTCCCACACGCACCAGCCTCCATCACCCCTCTGACCACATCTCTCTCACTCCACTCCACACACGCAGCCCTGCTTGCTCTCCTTCAGGCCCGCCTGCCTCAGCGCCTTCACACTGGCCAGTCCCTCTTTCTAGAACATTCTTCCCTCATGGAAAGAATGAGTTTGTTCATGGTTTGTTCCCTCACTTCCTTTGGGGCTGTACTCAACTGTCACCTTCCCATCGAGGCCCTCCCTGCCCACTTCCCATCAGCGCACCCTTTCCCCTCCTACCCTATGGGCTGGTGGTGTGCAATGTCGTGTCTTTATGTGTTTAGTTGTTTCCTGTCTGAGTCTCTCTCCATCTCCTGTGTCTATTTTGCTAGGTCTTCTATCTTTGAGTGCCTAGAACAATGTCTAGCATATCACTGCTACTCAATAAGCACTTATTAAACAAATGCATAGATGTATAACATTTAGTAAATGGCACAACACATAAGGTATCTTTGGATGTGTAGTTAACATGAAATCACTGCTTTCAGGCCAATTTCATCTCAGAGCAGTAGGGACTCTTCCATTCTCCATCCAGAATGAAGCAGCGGCCAATGGAAAAAGACAAAAAAACCCTTTCCCTCCCAGGCAGCATTTCAAGCAGGCCTGGGTGTGGGCGGTGCACTTCATTTGTGTGTCTTTAATTTAATCTAAAACTGTTGGGGCTTTCCAATTTTTCCAGAGTTGTTCAGAAGGCCTCTTCCCTTCAGTGGAAGGTAAAAGAAAAATAAAATATGGTTTTGAATGCCAAACCTGAGCCCCTGGAGAGTCCTGTGGAGTTTAGGACCACAGGTTCCCTGCTCTAATTTGTCATTACAGCTTTAGCATGCATTGACCAGGTAATGTTTAGTGTATGGAATGTACTCTAAAATGTATTCTATTGCTATGCTCAGCTTAGAGGCAAAAATAAGAATCTATAATTGCAATTTCTTATGTGTGGGATCCACAGGAAAGTGAAGAAGATACAGAGAAAGAAGAAAAGAAATGGGAACACACATATTTGAAGGTGACATGAACATTTGGGATGCCTTCCCTCCTCCAAGCACCCGTCTGGGAAGGAAACGAGACGATATTGCAGCCCCAGGTCACCGAGGCCAGAGGCCATTGGAGCCAAGTGTCCACACGTGGATGACCTTGGAGGAAATGAGAAATCAGGTCGGGGTGGAGGCAGGCAATTTAAAAGGACTTATTTGTTATTTAATGTTCCTTAAAAGGAACATCTGGGCTACACGGAAACTTTTAGCAGTATGTATCTGTACCTTATATGGAAATTCACTAATATTCCTGAAAGACTCAGAGACTGGCTGCCTTACGGTTGTGTTTCCGAAGACAACGCGGGGTAGGACAAGGAGAAGAAGTCATGGGGAAAAATTTATGTTTGTTCTCACTTATTTCTCTCAAAAAACATTTAATAAGCACCCACTCTGCACCAGAAATTATGCTCGGTGCTAGGGATACAATCATGAACGAGATGCAGTGTGTGCCCCCAGAGGGAATATTCTGGTCTTCTCTGAACGCGCAGGAATAAGGATGTGAGTACACAGTGATGACAGCAATGTTCCATTCCCCTGCATCTGCTGTCTCTTCAGAAGCACATGGTCTTAAAAGAAGATAAATTTAGGTTGAAGTTCTATGTGATTTAAGATCATATTTAAAAAAAAGTAAGCCGAGCCAGAAATATTTACTGAACGGTGTCAGGGTTCTCTCTGCGTTTTCCATATGTTCCTGTGGTCAGGGCAAATTGGATGGGGTTGGCAGAGAAGCTGTTCATTAACAAAACCACAGAACCAGGACACTCTTGTTCAGCTCAGCCTCTCTTCCGTCTGCACAGATTTGGCTCCATGGGACCCATCGCATGGAGGGCCAGCGCTTCCTTACCCAGTTAACGGGAAGAGAGACGCAGTCATCTTTTAAAGAGCTGTCATTGCCATGGAAACGGTTTTCGCCACTGCCAATGGCGGCAATATCCTCCTAATGCATTCCAAGGACACGCTGCTCCTCCTGATCAGAACATTAACACAATCCCACCAGCACATGCTTTCCCTGACGTTTTTTCAGGAAAGCTACTGTGATTTGGCCGCCCCCTCCCTGGAATAACCGGTGCCCTGAGCCCATGGGGAGATGCGAGAAACTAAGGCCAGGAGCCCCGCAGCTGCTGCTGCAGCCCAGAGGCAGGAAGGGGGCCGGCTGACGCTCAGCCTCTGCTACCCAAGAGTTTCCCCAATGAAGAGATTCCAGGGTCTCCCAAGGCTTCCTAATTCCAAATCCAGTGACCTCTTCCCATGCCTTGTCCTCCCTAACGTGCTGCAGCATTTGATACCAGCCCTACTTCCTTCTTTTCTCTTTCCTCTCTGGGTGGCTGTGACTGTGCTCAGTCCAGCTCTCTCCTCCCTCTCCCCCGCTCCAACTGCTCCTCCTCCGTAATGTTTCAAAGATTGTCTTCAGCTCTGGGCCAGGGATTGAGAGAGTGCGGCTGACTGGGGAAGACACACCAACACGCCCCCAGGAAGACCCCTGAAGAACCTCTGTGGATGGTGTGTCCTCAGACTTTGAAAGTCTCTAAGCCCTGGGAAGCTTGTCTTTTAATCCTAATAACCTCCCCTTTCCTACATGTGCCAAAATTAAAGACTTTCCAAGTATAAAATTCTGCTATCCAGGATTTATCAAAGCAAGACTTTCCTTTCTTCTTCTTTGTTTTGTGCCCCAGGTGCTCAACTACATTCAGCCCGACCACCAGGGAATCCCGCCCCGCGCAGGCTGTGCTCCAGACCAGGAACCCTAAGCCAGCAGCGCGGCCTCACTATGCGGAAACCCAGCTGCTCTCGTAAACTTGTTGTGGATGTCAGAGCAAAGTCCAAATCAGCTCAGAAATACCCGAGTGATCTACAGATCACAAGACTTCTTCTGATAAGATGTGGCATTTACTGGTGACATGTCCAGCAACAGCGACAAAGAACCAGAGAAGGCTCATGAAGCTGACCCTGGAGCAGGAAGTTTGCCTGCCTTCCCCAAGCTTGCTGCTGTGTATCGTTTACTTTCTAAGTTGCACGGTGACCTCATCTCTATGCTGTTTGCTAATTTGTTCACCTGGCCGCCTTACTCTCTAACTGCTCTGGTGCCTTTCATGGAGATAACTTTGCGGCTCCCCTTTTCCACCCATGATTCACACAATAGAAACTTCACAGAGAGAAAACCTGCGGCACACCCACAGCAGCACCCTGAGGGACAGAGTGTGTGGCACACACACGTGGACCCACAGTCAACACCACAGACATCCACGTGTCACCAGAACACACTTGTGCACACCACAGACCTACACGGACTCAAGACGCCCTGTATTTCTCCTGTCCCAAGTGTAAGGGAATAATTATATGACCAAGCTCACTACTTGCCATCAGTGCTAACTCTAAGTTCCGTGAGAGGGGACCTGAGCCTGGGAGGCTCTCGGTGTTCGTGAAACAAATAAATGATACATAGGCACGTGAAAACCCAAACCATCTCACCTTCATGCAGCCACACGGCGTCCAGAGAGCCCGTTCCTTTACATGATCTCATTCCATCTTTGCCAAGGGCTGTGACTCAGATGGGCTAACAGTGGTGCACTGAGGCTCTCAACCATTAAGAGACACGCCCCAGGTCACATAGCCGGGAAGCAGAGAGCTGAGACTCGAATTCACTTCTCCCGATCTGAATCCTATCTTCTCTATTCTACACCAAATGGCCTCATGTAAGCATAGATACACATGCACACACTTACATACGGACTTAGAGGGGAGAAACCTGCTCTTTCACACTGATGGAAATAACCACATTCACATACACACCTACAGTGACCTGTGCACACCGAGTCACACAATCACGTGTGCCTAGGTATAGACACCCATGCCCTCCCCACCCCATTCTGTCCTCTATCCAAGACCACGGGCAATGCAACACTGCGTGAGGAGTCGGTCAGGACTGTGGGTTATAATCCACCCCCAGCCTCTAAATTCCCATCCAAGAAAGCAGTAGACCATGAGTTTTTTTAATAAGATCTCCCCGTTCTTGGACTAACTTCCGAAACCTTAAAACTCATAGAATCTTAATTCAACCATAGGTAATAATAACACCTCCCATTTATCGGGGGTCCCCTCATGTACCTTCACATAAAGTCTAGAACTCGACCTCTACCACATCCTATAGGGAAACTAGCAGGTGAGCTATGTAATGCTGCCCCATCCTACAGACAAGAAAACTGAGGCCCAAGGAAGTGAAGTTCCTTGCTCAGGGTGCTGGCTAATAAGCAGGATTGGGACTTGAATACAGAGTTTTAAGTCCAAGTGAGCCCAGAGCTCTTTGAGAAACACCCCATTGAGATAATGTCACTGAACCCTGCTTCATCTTTTTAGAGATAAGAAAACTGATTCCCCCACCTCCACCCCTGCTGCCTCTCTGGGAGGGCCCAGCATGCTGGAAGCAGAATTGGAACTGGACTCTTGGTTTGACTCCCAGGACTAAACTCCTCTCCGGACCCCAAGATACATACCCACTGCTCCAGCCCCCAAAGGAGAGGGTATTGTTCAACCAACCTTGGACCACAGAAATTGCTTTTGTCCTGAACACCTGGGGCCGGGATCTTCAGACAAGAGGTCTCTGTGTTAGGCTCTCCTCCCTGTCAGCTGGAAGTTGTGTCCAATGAGAAGTCAGACCCAGCTCTCCCAGGGAGAAGATGCCACGACTTTGGTGCTGGCAATTTTCTGAGTGTCTCAGAAGATGCTTTGGCCGTCCATATATACAGTATCTTCCAGGAGCTGAGCTCATGGCAGCCAATCCAGAGAGCCATGGGCTGGCTCACCTGCCTCCACCTGTTACCACCCATCCCAGGGCTGCTCCCCGCTCCTCCAATGATAGGAGGCTTAGCTCAGCTACCCTGGAAAAAACAGTTTCACTTGACAACTTCCTTATTGCACCCAAACCCCAGTAAGAAACCAAAGCTCAGAAAATAACCTAAGGTCTGGCTGGGGAAAGCCCCACCTTAGAGTTGAAAACAAGCCTTAATGGGAAACGCAGGTTAGGGAAGAAAGTGGAGGTAGCTTTACTGCCTTTACAACATCCCTCAGTTATCTTTGAAGATTAGTGGGTACCTAGAAAGAAAGGTCAGCGATGGGATACATACGTCCCTTGACCTGGAGACAGCCCAGAAGAGAGAGCCCACAAGAGCCACGTGCTCCAGATCTGCTGCGCCCGGGAAGGGTTGCCATGGATCTTGAGAGAACATTCTAAGAAGTCCTAAAAAGTCAGATTTCCACTTTCTGTAATGCCTTATTTTAAAAAAGAGTGTAAATACATGTTTATAATCAGAAAAGAAAAACTAGTTTTATTAAAATGAAAGCAAAGGCCGGGCACGGTGGCTTATGCCTGTAATCCCAGCACTTTGGGAAGCCAAGGCCGGCGGATCTCATGAGGTCAGGAGTTCGAGACCAGCCTGGCCAACATGGTGAAACCCCATCTCTACTAAAAATACAAAAATTAGCCGGGTGTGGTGGCAGACACTTGTAATCCCAACTACTCAGAAGGCTGAGGCAGGAAAGTCACTTGAACCCAGGAGGCAGAAGTTGTAGTGAGCTGAGATCACGCCACTGCACTCCAGACTGGGTGACAGAGCGAGACTCTGTCTCAAAAAAAAGTTAAGAAATTCTATTTTGGTTCATTAACACAGGGAGGCATTACAAAGTAAATACGGAGGCACCAGACTTTGGAGTCAGCCCCGTCTGGAGACACCTGCCAGCTATGTAACCTCAGCAGAGGACACAATGTCGCTGAGCTTGTGCTCACTTATAAAACAAGTGGTCATCTCAGAGGGTAGTTGTAGGGCCAAATGTGCTAATGCTTATAAAGAAAAGAAGGAGGCCAGGCATGGTGGCTCACATCTCTAATCCCAGCACTGTGGGAGACCAAAGCAGGAGGATTGCTTGAGCCCAGAAGTTCAAAACCAGCCTGGACAACCTAGTGAGATCTTATCTCTACTAAAAATTTTAAAAATTAGCCAGGCATGGTGGCACATGCATGTAGTCTCAGCTACTCAGGAGGCTGAGGCAGGAGGATTGCTTGAGCCCAGGAGGTCAAGGCTGCAGTGAGTCGTGATCATGCTACTGCACTCCAGCTTAGGCAGCAGAGTGAGATCCTGTGTCAAAGGAAAAAAGAAGAAAGGAAGGAAAGGAAGGAAAAAAAGAAAGAAAAGAAGGAAGAAAGGGAAGGAGGGAGGGCGGGCGGAAGGAAGGAAGGGAGGAAGGGAGGGAGGGAGGGTATGGAGTGCCAAACATCTTTCTTTCTGTGTATTAACAGTGCCTGGTACTTGTAAGGGTTCAATAAAGGCCCAATATTTTGTTACGGGCAACAGAGTTATTAATGCTTCATTCATTCTGTCAACAGGTTTTGGATCCAGCTATGTGCCAGACACTGTCTCAGCACTAAATTTAGAGTTTATTAGTCAAGAAGTCACCCAGCCTTCAAACAAAGGTTAAATAATATTACATATTTTTCATTTATTTAATGAAACTATTCTGTCACCCACTTCTTCCAGGCCCTGTGTGTATTGTATGTGTTCTTTCTTATTCTGAGGTGAATATGCCTGGCCTGGCCCAGCCCTCACAGAGTCCACAAAGTAGTTGGGAAGAGAGAAACACACAGAGAAAACCATACAAGCAAGCAGAAGGGAATGGGAAGTTGTTTAATGCATACAGAGTTTCAGTTTGAGAGGAATGTTGTACCACCACCTCCACCATTGAACCATCTCCACAACTTTTGAGATGTGGAGCATTTTCACAAGGCAAACTCAAACTCAACTTTTGAGTTGTAGAGATGGTTCAGTGGTGGAGAGTGGTACAACAATCAAAATGTACTTAATGCCACTGCACCGTACACTTTAAAAAGGTTAAAACAGTCAACTTTATGTCATGCATATTTTACCACAATAAAAAGAAGGGGAGGGGCGGAGAGCCACGTGGGACACTGTGCAGGCACCTCTCATGTACCCAGCAATCCCATCTGCAGGTACATGCGCTCCTAGGTTCTCACGGGAGGGACAGCCAGCATGGGCCGCTCTGAGCATTCCACACCTTTTCCATCAGGGGTCCAGGTGAGCAACCTAGCCCTGCCCTCAGTGCCTGCCAAAGATCACGTCCTGGGCTGGAAATCTGGAGACAGACTCTGGCAGCTACCTGACCCGGGGCCAAGGTCGGCTACACTATGTGTGAGCCCCCATGCAAAATGAAAACAAAGCACCCTTGCTCAAAAAGTATTAATAGTTTCAAGACAGACAGCAGAACTTTAAACCAAGCACCAGGCCCTTCTGAGTGCACACCCTGTGCAACTGTCCAGGTCACACAGCCTTGAAGGGGGCTCTGAAGGTGACAGTTCCCAACCATGTGCTGGGAGGGAAGATGCGAGAGGGAGACAGAGGGAGATTGAGAGAGAATATTTTTGAAATGTTTATTTAAGTATAACATATAAAAAGGTACGCAGATCATAAGGAGATAGCTCCATGAATTTTCACAAAGGGAATAAACCTGTGTAAACTAGCACCCAGATGAAGAAAGAGAACATTCCTGGCACCCCAGAACCCGCCTTGTTCCCCTCATGACTCCCAGATTAGATTAGTTTTGCCTATTTTTGAGCATCATCGGTCTGCACGTTTTCTTTTACGCCTGGCTTTTTTCACTGCATGTCTGCGGGACTCAGCCATACTGCTGTGCTGTCATTCTCAGACAGACAATCCCAAGTGTCAGAGCCAGTGCGGGGCAAACAGAATTCTCATACGCTGCTGGTAGGAGTGGAAAATGGTGCAACTACTTGGAAAAATCGGCTGGCAATATCTACCAAAGCTGAACAAACACCTGCCCTATGACCCAGCAATTCCACCCACGGATAGATACATAACAGAAATGCATTCCCATGGCCCCCGCCAAACTTTTATATGAATGTGTATAGCAGTGCTGTCTGTGATAGCCAAACCCTCAAAAACTTGAAACGACTTAAATGCCCATTAACAGGAAAATGTATAAACAGTGGCATATTCACAAATTTGAGATTTTGTTGTTTTTTGTTTTTTCCCAGAGAGTCTGTACATTTGTTTAGAAAGATTTTTCACCCGCTTGTGTGGCCTGGGTGTGCAGCGCGGGGCACGGAAGATAAAAGTGGTCTTAGATAAAAATGATGGTAGCCAACGGAGAGGGGTGGGTGGAACACAGGGCCCCAGTCTCAGGAGCGCAGGATGTGGTGGTTCTGAGTAACAAACCTCAGAAGGATTTTCACAGGGCACCCTCTAACCTCTCTGAGTGTGAACGCTGCTTCCCAGAAATCCATCCCCATCCCGCCAGAATTATCTACATATGGAAATGAGCCCAGGCCTTCATTTGCTCTGCGGCTCCTGCTCGCCGCAGAGCAAAGAGCAAGCTGGTGAACTCTCACTCCTTTCCCGGGCCACACCCTCTGCCTGGCGCCTGGTAATTCGAGGTCCAGCCTCCAACCCACCGGCCTTCCCTAAGTCTCCTTCCCTGTCCTCAGTGAGAGGTACCTGAAAGACTATGACCTCACTCCTTCTCAAGCCCCGTCAGGACCCAGGACCAAAGTCCCCAGCCCGAAAATAGCCTCAGAATATCCCCTCGGTTGCGGTGTGCGATGCCTGATTTAGGTCTTGTGCCGGAAGTGCTCAGTGAATCCCCAGTTCCCCTCCAGACTCCCCTGCCTCGTGGCTCCCAGGGACTCCTAGACTCTCCTCTCCCTCAGCGGTCTGCGGGTCCCCGCTGCAAGTGGGGGCCTCGAGTGCGCATCCCCATGGAGTGGGAAAGCGGTGGCTTTGACATTAGGCAGACCTGCGCCGCAGCTCCGGCTGCCCACCCCCAGGGGGCGCGCTGGTGATCGCAAAGACAACGGCCATTCGCAAAATGGTTACCAGACAGACCTTAGGCCCGTAGCAGGGCCTTCTAAATACGTGATTTTTGCCCCCACAATAATGTTCATAAAGCGTATATTGCTATTTTACAGATCAGGAAATTAAGGCTCAAAAAGATAAAATAGGCCGGGTGCGGTGGCTCACACTTGTGATTCCAGCACTTTGGGAGGCCAAGGCGGGCAGATCACTTGAGGCCAGGAGTTCAAGACCAGCCTGGCCAACATTTCGTATTTTCGTAAAAATACGAAAATTAGCCAGGCATGGTGGCGTGCGCCTGCAGTTCCAGCTACTCGGTAGGCTGAAGCAGGAGAATTGCTTGAACCTGGGAGGCGGAGGTTGCAGTGAGTGAGCCAAGATGGCACCACTGCATTCCAGCCTGGGCGAGAACAAGACTCCATCTCAAAAAAAAAAAAAAAAAAAAAAAGAGTAAAATGCTTAAGTGATACTAGTAAATGGCAGATTAAAACCTGCCAGTCAGCCAGGCCTTGTGGCATGCAACTGTGTTCCCAGCTACGCAGGAAGCTAAGGCAGGAGAATCTCTCGAGCCTAGGAATTCTAATCTGGCCTAGACAACATAGCAAGACCTTGTCTCCAAAAAATAAAAATAAAAATAAAAATGTGCCGGTCTCCAAAGTACACTCCACTGTTCTTCTGAACCTCAATTTTCAAACCATTACAATGGGAATAAATGATACCAGCCTTGAGGGAAACTGGAGTGAGGCAATGCAGTGAGCACTTGGCACAGGATGCTGGTGGGCACTTGGGTAGTGGGAGCATTTGCTGTAGAGGAGCCCACAGTGAAGTCTCATCACGGGACTGGGGCCCACAGCTCTCTCACAGAACTTGCTCCAAGCCCAACACTGTCACATGGCTGAGCCCAGCGAGGATAATTCCCAAATTCCTCTTTCCTGGGCCCTAAGGTGGACATTGGTCTCCTCAACCTCCAGTGGCTCCAGCAAGTCCTCTCACACTGTGCCAGTAAAGGAAGCACCTGGGTGAGGCAGGGTTTCTCAACCTCAGCTCTGTTGACATTTTGGACTGGACACCTATTTGCTAGAGGGGACGGGGGTTGTCCTGTGTATTGTAGGATGTTTAGCAGTACCCCTGGCCTCTACTCACTAGATGATGGTAGTACCCCACCCAGTAGTGAACACCAAAAATGCCTCCAAGTCCCCTGGAGAGCAAAATCTCGCCCAGCTGAGAACTATTGGCTTAAGCAATAACAACATGCAATGATCTCAGGTTAACTAGGAGTCCCTGAAGGCAGGTAGTTCCAGGTTTGGGGCAGCAGCTTGATGATGCCAACAAGCACCAATGTTGTCCTAATGCTCATCACTTCATGATCACAAAATGGCTGCCACAGATCCCATTGTGCCACCACCACAGTCCCACTCAAAGGCAGGCAAGAGGGGGAAAGCGATGGTGTCATCTGTGGCATCACCTTTAAACTAGACAGTTTTCCTAAACACTTCTCAGCAGATCTCCCCTATGTCTCATTGGCCAAAACTTGGATATATATCCAGTCCTAGCAGCAAGGGAGCTGGGAAAATGACTAAGTGGCAAGGGGGAAGAGGGATGGAAATGGTGGGCCCTCCCTGACCTGGCAGAATAGACACTCCTCATACTTGCAGAAATTATTTTTAAATCTATCTACTTTTCCTCACTAAGGCTTCAGGACAGGGATCCACATGTTTTCCTCTGTATCCTCAGAACTTAGCCTCGTGTGCAGCACTTAGAAGGTGTTTACTCCATGCTCGTTGAATGAATGAATCGATCAATTGATCAATTATTTGACCTTCCCCCTTCCTTGCTTATATCACTAAGAGCCCTAAGTAGGTGATTATTTATCGATATGCAAATTAACTTGTCTAATTACAAATAAGCCTTTGATACAAATAATAATGCAAACATCTCCCAGTTTCTCCAATAAGCCCTGATCCCTCTGGCCATTGAATATGCTGTTCCACTTGCCTGGAACATTCTTCCTGCCACCTCTAACCTCCCCTCACCCCTCTTCAGCTGGCCAGCTCCTTTCACTCCTAGGTCTCAGCTTAGATGTCACTGCCTCTGGGAAGCCCTCCCTGATCTCCTCAGTGTGGCTCCAGGTCTTGGTCACCTGTGCTGCGCCGTCCTAGCACTTATCACCCTGTGTTGTGACTGTCTCCCTAGCAGGACAGGAAATGCCCATGGAGACCAGAACAGCTTGTCCTTCACCAAAGTTTAAGTTCTCCATAAACTTTTATTGTTTGAATCATTTATGCCAAGGGTTGGCAAAGCTGCTCTGCAAAGTGCCAGATAGTATTTTCAGCTTTGTGGGCTGTATGATCTCTGTTGCAACCATTCGACTCTGCGGTTGGAGGGAGAAAGCAGCCATAGCTGATACTTAAACAAATGAGCATGGCTGTGTTCCAATAAAACTCTATTTGTGGGCACTGAAATTTGAATTTCATATGAATTTCACATGTCATAAAATATTATTCCTTAAAAATTTTTCAACCATATAAAAATGTAAAAACCATTTTTAAAGGCTCACAGGTTGTACAAAAACAGGTAATGGACCTTAGTTTGCTAACCCTGATTAATACTGAGAGTCACATGTTTGGGATTTTCTAGGTCATTCTCAAAGATACAACAGGATCGCGTAAAGCAGTAATGCACAGTATTTCTTAAGATCAAGCAGTAAGTTAAACTTGAAAGTGCATTAAATGACTTAGCCATCACAACCCAGAAGACTGTGTCTTAGGAAATCAAAGATTAAGATTAAGACTGGAGCTGGGCACAGTGTCTCACGCCTGTAATCCCAGCACTTTGGGAAGCTGAGGTGGGCAGATCACTTCAGATCAGGAGTTTGAGACCAGCCTGGTCAACATGGTGAAATCCCATCTCTATTAAAAACACAAAAAATTAGCCAGGCCTGGTGGCAGGCGCCTGTAGTCCCAGCTACTCAGGAGGCTGAGGCAGGAGAATCGCTTGAGCCCAGGAGATAGAGGATGCAGTGAGCTCAGATCGCACCACTGCACTCCAGACTGGGAGGCAGAGTGAAACTCCATCTCAATTGAAAAAACTAAAAAAAAGATTAACTTAAGACTGGGAAACTGTTACTATCAGGGAACCATATCAATAGGTTCAAACAAAAATGTTTGATAATTTCTATATGCAATTCTGTTGGAAATTTTAAAAACTAGGCAGAAGGATATTTCTTTTCCATAAAAATGATTTCTCTGAAATGATATTCAAAACATTATCTAGATTAATGAAAGTAGCTGGGATGTCCCAGTCTACATCTTTCTCCTGTGCTGGATGCTTCTGGCCCTCAAACATCAGACTCCAAGTTCTTCAGTTTTGGGACTAGGACTGACTCTCCTTGCTCCTCAGCCTGCAGATGGCCTATTGTGGGACCTTGTAATTGTGTGAGTTAATACTTAATAAAAACATATAATATATAATATTAATTCTGTCCCTCTAGAGAACTCTGACTAACACAGTAGCCATTGGAAAATTGAAAACAAATGAACTGAGACTAGTTGTCCTTAGGGCATAGGAGTGAGGGTGGGAAATAGGAGTGAGGGTAGGTTTCCCATAATGCTAGTTTGTTGTTGTTGTTTTGTTTTTTGTTTTTTGTTTTTTTGAGACAGAGTCTCGGTCTGGCTGGAGTGCAGTGGTGCGATCTTGGCTCACTGCAACCTCCACCTCCCGGGTTTTTAAGCAATTCTTCTGCCTCAGCCTCCTGAGTAGCTGAGATTACAGGCGCCCACCACCACACCCAGCTAACTTTTTGTATTTTTAGAAGAGACGGGGTTTCACTATGTTGGTCAGGCTGGTCTCAAACTCTGGACCTTGTGATCTGCTCGCCTTGGCCTCCCAAAGTGCTGGGATTACAGGTGTGAGCCACCGCGCCTGACCTGTTGTTGTTTTTAAACCAGATTTCCTGTGTTGGCCAGAACATTCACAGGGGCATAGAACTTCCATGCACTGCTAGAGCAGGAGGGTATATGGACTGGTGCAGCCATTCTGGAAAACAATCAGGCACTGTTAGTCAAAACTGGTGTATATATTCCCAGGACCCAGCAATTCCACTCCTGCATGTATATTCCCAAAAAAATTCTTACACAGGCCAGGTGCAGTGGCTCACGCCTGTAATCCCAGCACTTTGGGAGGCTGAGGTGGGCAGATCACCTGAGGTCAGGAGTTCGAGACTAGCCTGGCCAACATGTTGAAACTCTGTCTCTACTAAAAATACCAAAAAATAAATTAGCCGGGCATGGTGGCAGGCGCCTGTAATCCCAGCTACCTGGGAGGCTGAAGCAGGAGAATCACTGGAGGCGGAGGTTGCGGTGAGCCAAGATGGTGCCATTGCACTCCAGCCTGGGTGACAGAGCGAGATTTGGTCTGAAAGAAAAAAAGAAAATTAGTTACCAGTGTTTCTCTGGCTCTGTCCCCAACCAGGTAAATTATAGAAACAGGCCCTTTTTGTCAAAGGCTGTTTGATTCCAGGAGTACCTGCCACAGTGATAGTTTCCAGGTCACTCTTCCTCACGGAAAGATTCCTTCCCATCCACTCTGGGTTTCACACATTGGGCCCTCTCAGTATCACAGAGAAACTCCAGCTGCACGGCCAGGCCTCCTCTCTCACAGTGAAGCTGTGGCTCCAGCTCTCTGGAGACTGAGCAAATCCAGTTCAAGCCCTGACACTTGGGGAATGTGGAGGGATTTCCCCACCAGCACAGGTCTGGGAATGACTATGAGCACAGAGGAGGAGAGAGGATTCCAGAAGGAGTTAACTGTCTGCCCGAAATGCCCATCTACTTCTCTTTCCATTGAGCATCACAGTTTCTTCTGCAAATGGGCCCCATTATATCCACCCTCCAGCCAGGTGTGAACTGACTGACAGTAAGTTGAGTCCTAGGAGTCAGGATTCAACTGCCAAGGCGGGGCTTGGACGCCAGGCCAAATTGTGGACTAGGTAAAACCAGGACAGAGCGAAGCCGCTTTCCATAAGACACGCCCATCAGTGCGCCATGTCAGTTTACCATTGCCATGGCAACACCCGGAAGTTACTGCCCCTTTCCATGACAACTACCTGGTGACCTGGAAGTTACCACTCTTTTTCTAGAAATTTCTACATAATCTGCCCCTTAATTTGCATATAATGCAAGTGGGTATAAATATAAATGCAGTCCTGCCTCTCAGCTGCTGCTCTGGGAACGCTGCCAATGGGGTAGCCCTGCTCTGCAGGGAGCAGGACCTCTGCTGGTGATGTACACTGTCGCTTCAATAAAATTTGCTGTTTTAACACCACCAGCTTGACTTTGGATTATTTTTGGAGCAGAGCCAAGAACCTTCCTGGGCTAAGCCCCAATATTAGGTTCACCTGCCCTGCATCAAAAGGATGTAATTGAGGCCTCTGGAGCTGGGACCTCTTTTACAGATACGAGGTTACATGAAAGGTTAGGCAAGGAGAGGTTGGCCGCCATCACGCCACAGCCATGACTAATTAATCACCGTAGCTTGAGGGAAGGAGAGCAGCAACTGGGCTCAGCAGTGTCGGGTCCCTCTCGGTCATGGCCGGAAGAACGGCCCCAATAGGATATGTCCAAATCCTAATGCTCAGAACCTGTGAATGTGACCTGATTGGGAAAAAAAGGGTCTTCACAGACATAATTAAGGATTTCAAGATGAGATCATCCGGGATTTGGAGGGGGCATAAATCCAGTGAGAGTGGTCCTGAAAAAAAAGGCAGGAGGAGACCTGAGGTTCACAGAAACACACAGGGGGGAAGATGGCCACATGAAGATGGGGGCAGGGGGGGAGTGATGCAGCCACAAACCAAGGCATGCCAAGGTCTGCCCGCCAACCCCAGAGGCCAGGGGCTGGGAGAGACACAGGGAAGGGACTCCCTGTCAGAGTGCCCAGAGGGAATCAATCTCTGCTTGATTGTGGACCTCCTGTGAGACAATTAATGTCCATTGTTTTAAGTCCTCAAGTTTGTGGTAATTTGTTACAGCACCCCAGGAAAATAACACTCTCTCTCTCACACCCAGCCACACAGCAGACTGGGTCTCCAGGTCCTGAAGCCCCCACCCAGCTCTCTCAGGCTCGTGGTTGAGCTGCCTGTCACCCGGAGTGTCCCCCTTCCTGCTGGCGGGCAGGGGCCCTCAGGAGCACTGACTTTGATCGTCCTGACTGTCCCGCTGAAGGGGTGGATGCCAGGCAGATGGCAGAGCCTGAAGATCTTCCATCCTGTCACTCTCAAAAGTGTTCCCTTTGTGGCCCTAAAAAATAAGCAAATAAAATGATGTAAAATAATTAATCTTGAAGTAAAAAATGTAAAACCAATGCTGAGGCTGATCCCTAAAGCACCTCCTTGCCCTTTTTCCTACCCTTGGTGACTTTTGTTCTGAGTCAGCTCTGACCTTCAAGTCCAGGGTGAGACCAGGTTTCCACGCACAGAGGTTGCCCACAAGGTGAAACTTGAGGGCCAGGCCCTCTGAGCTCAACAAACTGCAATTCCCAGGAAGTAGGATCAGATGGCGGGATCTCAGGCACGAGGCCCAGGCAGGAAGGGGCTGTATTTCAGGGAAGGAGCCATATTTCAGGGAAGGGGCGGGCCCTTGCATTAGCAGGTGACAGTCCTCTCAGTTGATAAGAACACCCCATTAACCAGAAAATGGGCTGTCCAAGACAGACTTTGGTCTTATCAAAGCAGAAGCAGACAGCCTGTCGAAACAGCTTGCGGGGAGCCAGGCTGTTGTACTGCAACATTAGTACATGCCTGTGTCTCATTTACAACACCAGAGGCTCCACACTTTAGCGATGGCCACTGAGGGTTTTGTTACGGTGATTCTTGTTTGCCACTTTCCTGCCTAGGAATAGCCACTGTTTAGAAAAAGCTCTTCCAGGATATTTTTTCTATGCACATAGCATCATATTATTCCTCTTTTTTTTCTTTTAATACAGGGTCTCACTCTGTTGCCCAGACTGGAGTGCAGTGTGATCATCACACCTCATGCAGCCTCAACCTCCCCTCACCTCAGCCTCTCAAGTAGCTGGGGCTACAGGCAAGCACCACTATACCAAGAATTTTTTTTTTTTTTTTTTTGAGATGGAGCCTTGCTCTGTCACCCAGGCTGGAGTACAATGGCACGATCTCGGCTCACTGCAACCTCCACCTCCTGGGTTCAAGTGGTCCTCCTGCCTCAGCCTCCTGAGTAGCTGGGACTATAGGCATGCACCACCACGCCCAGCTAATTTCTTGTATTTTAGTAGAGACAGGGTCTCACCCTGTTTGCCATGATGGTATCAATCTCTTGACCTTGTGATCTGCCTACCTCAGCCTCCCGAAGTGCTGGGATTACAGGCGTGAGCCACTGTGCCCAGCCACGAATTTTTTAAATTTTTGGTAGAGATAGGTTTTGCCATGTTGCCCAGGCTGGTTTTGAAATCCTGAGCTCAAGTGATCCACTCGCCTCACCTCAGCTTCCCAAAGTGCTGAGATTACAGGCGCGAGCTACTGGCCTGGCCTCTTTGTTGTTAGTGGTGTTGTATTTTGTTCCAGTGGTGGTGGCAGTTCCCAAAAAACATTATCCTAAGGGAGCTTTTGGTCACAGAGTGGGGAAGACTCCCTTCTCTCTTCCAAGTCCCAAATCTTTTTTAAAACTTAGTGAGGGAATGGGTTCAGAATGCCAAGAGACCATCACTTCTCAGGAAGGCGGGTTTCCACACAAGGGGACATTAGGAATAATTGCATTTCACCCACATGAACTTCTCAACCTTCCGCTGATGACTTTTCTCTTTGAAACCTTGCAAAGTTGGAGTGGAACTTGCAGCCCCTATTCCCACTCCAGCTTAGGCAGACAGGGATAGGGTAAGGGGACAAGCAGGTGAACCCAAATCAGCTTGTCCCCAGCAAGATCACTCACTGCGTCTCTCCCCAAGGCAATGCTCCTCCCTTTTGTAATCCCAAGACAGTTGACAACACATCCAAGTCCAATTTTTTTTTATCTTGGGGCACTTGAGAGGTAAGTAAAATTCTCATGACATATGGAAGAGACACAGACTAGAGGATATCCTATAATTTTAGTCTAATTCTTTGAAATAATTTATAGAAATTATCTTATATAACAAAAGCAACTATGCCTTGCTGTGCCATGTTCTCTGAATCATCATCCATTTTACCAGCTCTACATGTTCACAGACAGGGCAGCATCACCACTTGGCAGATGGTCCAGGAGCCCCAGCCTTGCACCTGCAGAGGCATCACGCGTCCTTCCCCATCAGTTCTTGCAGATCTTCTCTTTATGTGAGCTGCAGGGTTTTCCACTGTATTTACTTACCCAAACCCCATTGCTAGACCTTTGGATTTTCCCCATGTTTTGTAAGAATAACCAGTGCTCCAGAGAACATCTCTATAAATATATGTCTGCACATATGTGAGAAGTTTTGTGAAAGTTGTATTCTCAGAAACAGAATGTCTGGGTCACAAGGGAGACACACTTACAACCTGGGTAGGCCCTGCTGAATTCCCTTCCAAAAGTGCGTGCCTCTTTCCACCACCAGCTGTGTCAATGAGTGTGGCTGCTTCTTCACCCTCACACTCACTGTGGACACTGTGGAGCCTGTTCATTGCTGTCCATCAGATGAGCCACTCTTGTCTTAATCAGCCTTCCTTTCTTTCCTTTCTCTTTCCTTTCCTTTCTTTCCTTCTTTTCTTTCTTTCCTTTCTCTTTCCTTTCCTTTCTTTCCTTCTTTTCTTTCTTTCCTTTCTCTTTCCTTTCCTTTCTTTCCTTCTTTTCTTTCTTTCCTTCTTTCCTTCTTTCTTTCTTTTTATTATTATTACTATTATTTTGGTAGAGGCAGGGTCTTGCTATGTTACCCAGGCTGGTCTCCAACCCCTGGGCTCAAGCAATCCTCCTGTCTTGGCCTCCCAAAGTGCTGGGATTACAGGCATGAGCCACCATGCCGGATGTAATTTGCCTTTCTTTCACAGTGAAGTTAAGCATCTCCTCAAATGCTTCTTGGCCTCTGAGTTTGTTCCTGAGCAGCAGATTCTTTATTGGGGGAAAAAAAAATCCACTTACAAATTCTATTGTTTCCTCCTGGAAGTGCTCATTATAACCAAGAGAATACGTGGAAGCCCTGTCTTCCTATGGCACACAGACCCTTCTCACCTCACGGGGAAAAGGAAACTGTTGATGTCAGCACCCACCAAATGCCACATGCCGGGAGCCGATTCCAGGACTGCTCCACAGGAAGCCGCTTCTCCAGCTTTTGAGGGCACCCGTGTTCACAGACAGGACTTCAGAGGTCAACTTATCGACGCCACAGACAGGAGGAAGTCACTTCACACCGCAAATATAGTTTTTATACAGACAAAAATAAAAGGATTGTCAGTTATCTCAAGTAAGTACTGAACCAAAGTACATGTTAAAATCTTGACGTAAGGTCCTGGCGGGTTGGCCTGGACCACACCATCAAAGGCCCTTTTTCTCCCTCAGAGGCGGGAAAACTGAAAAGTAAACTCCCCTGGCCCCTTAGCAGCTGGAGTTTCTGATGTGAATTAGGATCTGACAATTCGACGCCCTGGCCCGGGTTCCCTCTCAAGTGCTCCAAGTGAGAAAAAAAAAAAAAAATTGGACCTGGATGTGTTGTCAACTGTCTTGGGATTCCTCACCCAGGAAGTGAGGTGAGGGCATTTTCCTGCGGATCCCGTGCTGCTGAACAAGCAAGGTCAAGGAGAAGCTGCGCGTTCCAGCAAGGCTCGCGTGCTGATACGCCTCCATGCGCGGCTGGTTCCCGGCGGCCGCCTCACTGCTGCGGTGCTGAGGTTCCGGCTCATCCCAGGAGCCCCACCGGGAACCCGCTCCTCCCCTCTTCCAATGACTTTGTAAACCCCTGATGCCTTCCCCGCTAAAATTAGCTGCTGTGGTTTCCTCCAGCTGAACCGTGACTGATACAGCTCACAAATATGCTTTATCTTGACGGAGGCAGCCATGCAAGATAAGAGAAAGAAAAGTCTAGACAAAGGGCAACACGGGCATGAATCACGCTTATTACGGTTTTCCCAATAGCACTTTCATTAGATACCTCGTCCCTTTAGACAATGTGAAAACTAAGCAGAGGCACAAAGAATGAAATAAAAATCATCTGTTATTCCACAAGAATCAAATATTGACGAGAAGAAAACAGCCAGCCCCACTGAGATGCTGGGTCTAGCAGGCCAGCTGCTGTTCATCCGAACGCAGACTCACCAGCTCAACTGAGGACAGCCTGGGCTGATCTGGGCTCACACTTAATATCTGATGTGAGACTGCAGAGGAGCCCCCAGCTCCTTTCTGAGAGTGAGGGGAAAAGTTGTGGCAACAAAACGCGATGGTAATAACTTATCTCATTTTTCTCCTGGCAGAAAACTTGAATACCAGAGCATCCAGTTCTAACCCACAGACCTGGCAGCCTAGCGGGAGGCTGAGTGTCTGTACTTTTTCTGCCTCCAGTCACCGTCCCTGAACCCCTACTGACCACCCACCATGCCTGGAGAGGGTCTTCCGTATCCCTCTAGCGCATGCTAGAACCTGAAATCTATTTGTACTTATTTAAACTGGGCCTATTCTTTCCATCTTCAGTCCAAGGTCAAAGTCGCCTTCCAGAGACTCCTTTCCTTCTTTTTTCCAGAGAAAAAAAAATGATAAAACTACCTATCATTTACTGAATATTCAAAGCTACCAAGAAGTTAACCCTCATAAGAACTTCACAAAGTAGGAGTTATTCTCATGTTACAATTGTGAGGTTCAGAGAGATTGAGTCCATTTTCCAACATTCCACAGTTCATGAGACATGGAAGCAGGATTCAAACCCACAACTGTCAGATTCAAAGCCTGGGTTCTTAATCCTCATGCTACATCCTACTTTGCCAGGCCTAGGAAAGTCCCCCTGATTTGCTGCCCTCTTTGGGGGAGCTGCCGCTCTATGCAGAGCCTCTGTTTGCTCATAAATTTGTTTTTGTTTTTTTAATAATAACTCCACTGGAATCTCATTCACATGCCATAAAGTTCACTCTCTTTTTTTCACTCTGTCACCCAGGCTGAAGTGCAGTGGCATGATCTTGGCTCCCTGAAACCTCTGCCTCTTGTGTTCAAGCAATTCCGTGCCTCAGCCTCCTGATGTAGCTTTAATTGGAGGCATGTGCCACCACACCCAGCTAATTTTTTGTGATTTTAGGAGAAATGGGGTTTTGTCATGTTGGTCAGGCTGGTTTCGAACTCCTGGCCTCTAGCAATCCACCTGCCTCAGCCTCCCAAAGTGCTGGGATTACAGGCATGAGCCACCATGCCTGGCTAAAATTCACTCTTTAAAAGTATACAATTCTGTGGGTTTTAGTATATTCACAGAGATGTGCATTAATCACCACCACTGCCCACTTCCAGAGCATTCTCATACCCCTGGAAAGAAATCCCATATCCGTTACCAGTCCCTTCCCAGGCCCTCTCACCCCCAACCCCAGTCAACCATTAATCTCCCATCTGGCTGGGTGGATTTGCCTCTCTGGACATTTCATATAAATGGAATCATACAAGCACATGTTGTGACTGGCTTCTTACACTCAACACTATTTCTTCAAGGTTCACCCGTGTTACAGCATGTGTTAGAACTTTATTCCTTTTTCATGACTGCATAATGTTCCATTGTGTGGATAGATCACATTTTGTTTATCCATTCAGCAGTTAATGGACATTTGGGTTGTTTTCATTTTGGCAACTACAAATAATGCTACTGTGAACATTTGTGTACAAGTTTTTATGTGGACATATGTTTTTAATTTTCTCAGGTATATAGTTAGAAGCAGGATTGCTGGGTCATATGGTAACTCTATTTTAGCTTTTTCGGAAATTGTTAAGCTGTTTGCCACAGCAGCTGCATCATTTTATGTTCTCACCAGTAATGTATGAGGGTTCTAACTTCTCCACATCCTCTCCAACACTTGTTAATGTCCATCTTTTTTTTTTTTTTTTTTTTTTTTTTTAATTATAGCTCTGCTGTTGCCAGAAAAAGAGTCCCAATCCAGACCCCAAGAGAGGATTGCTGGATCTCACACAGGAAGGAATTCAAGGCAAGTTACAAAGTACAGAGAGAGGATAGTTTATTGAAAGCTACTCAGTTATAGAATAGGGCATCCTCAGAAAGCAAGAGGAGGAACATGCCATCTCTGTCTTAAACTCTTCTCATACAGGAGTCTCATCTATGTAAAAGCTAAGATAAATTATGTCTATGTGTGGGTGGGCTGACAGCATGATAAAATTTAGTACTTTGTTGATGTAAAGAAAGTTATCCTTGGCATTTTAGTGCATAAGTACATCAAAGCATGACTATAGTCATCTTAAAAGCATATCTTGTTAAGGATAGTGGGACATCTGGATTTTTTGTTATTGTAGGAGTGTGTCCTTGCAGGTATTTTTAAGGTGTTTCCTCAACTGTAAACATCTTAGGACCATGAGTCATGACTAGCAAGGAACGTGCCTTGATACTTTTAAGATGGAGTTGATTTTAAAATGATGTCACTGTGGCTCTCCTATGCTTCTGTTTCCCTAACAATCTTAGTGAGCGAGAAGTAGTATCTCATGGTAGTTTATTCTTCATTTCCCTAATGATTAATGATTATTGTGGTTTGACTGTGTCCCCCCGAACCCCCGCCAATTCTCATCTTGAATTGAAGCTCCCACAATTCCCACATGTTGTGGGAGGGACCCAGTGGGAGGTAATTGAATCATGGGGGCAGGTCTCTCCCGTGCTGTTCTCATGATTGTGAATAAGTCTCACGAGACCACATAATTTTATAAAAAGGAGTTTCCCTGCACAGGCTCTCTCTCCCCCGCCACCATGTAGGTTGTGACTTGCTCCTCCTTGTGTTCTGCCATGATTGTGAGGCCTCCCCAGCCATGTGGAACTGTGAGTCAATTAAACCTCTTTTCTTTATAAATTACCCAGTCTTGGGTATGTCTTTATCAGCAGCGTAAAAACGGACTAATACAATGATGTTAGCATTTCTTCATGTGCTTGTTGGTTATTTGTGTATCTTCTTGGGAAAAATCTCTATCTGTTGCCCAGGCTGGAATGCAGTGGCCAGATCTCAGCTCACTGCAAGCTCCGCCTCCCAGGTTTACGCCATTCTCCTGCCTCAGCCTCCGGAGTAGCTGGGACTACAGGCGCATGCCACCATGCCCAGTTCAGGTCTCCTGCTTTGTCATAGGCCCTTTTTCCTTTTGGTGGCTGATCAAGACCCAGCTTGGTAAATTACTCACTGGTCAATCAGGAAAAAAATAATGTTCTTATTGCAAATCACTTTAGAGTTTGCAGAGGGCTAGAGTTGGCATATTCTGTCCCTAAGGTTGGAAGGGTCCCTGGCTGAAAGTCCAGAATCCCAGACTCTCCAGGTCCGCCTGGTGTTCAGTTTCCCCATCCCTAAAACCCTAAAACTGGGTCAGTTCACTGACGCTCGTGGGGGTGGTGGAGAAGAAAGTGCCTTTGTTGGTGCTTTAGAAGCTCTCTAGAGATTTGCACGCCACGGTCAGCCACCCACAATCAGCTGTCCCCTAAGAATCTGATATGTACTCCCCATCCCACACCACAGGTCAAGTACCTGAGCTTGTCACTGGCTGGAGCATATGATCATGTGACTGAGGGGAAATCTCTTCCTGCTCAGAATTGCTGGAATTTTAAGAGCCATGTTTAGAACTCTGGGGCTTTCCAGCCAGAGCACTTTCAATAATACACCGTGCTTCCTTGAATTGGGATGTTTAGATAGGCCGGATCTGGAGAGCTGAGGTCTATTCAGGAGACTTTATGATCTCAGTGGTCTTAGCTGATGGCTCCCCCAAAGGAAGAGGATGGGAGAGGGGAGCTCTAGGCCAAGGTGGTCTTCTCCTCCCAGCCTGTCTACGTTATTCATATCCATTAAGATTGCATTGGATTGCACATAACAAACTAACAACAGTATCCATCTTTCATGGTGTGACCTGCAGGTTAAATAGAAAGGGGATGGACAGGCCGGGCGCAGTGGCTTACACCTATAATCACAGCACTTTGGGAGGCCGAGGTGGGCAGATCACCTGAGGTCGAGAATTCAAGACCAGCCTGACCAACATGGAGAAACCCTGTCTCTACTAAAAATACAAAAATTAGCCAGGCGTGATGGCGCACACCTGTAATCCCAGCTACTCAGGAGGCTGAGGCGGGAGAACCGCTTGAATCCGGGAGGTGGAGGTTGCGGTGAGCCGAGATCGTGCCATTGCGCTCTGGCCTGGGCAACAAGGGTGAAACTCAGTCTCAAAAAAAAAAAGGAAAAGAAAAGAAAAAAGAAAGAAAGAAAGGGGACAGACAGACTACAGGGGAGAAAATGACATAGATAAAGCTGACTTGTTCCTACTTACACGTTTTTACATCTCCAACAGCTCAATTTAAATTTGGCCGCTCTCACTTGATTCTATTTTATTTTCCTTCACAGCACATATCACCACCTGCCATTAATTCTGTTTTGATTTGTTTATTTATCTGTCCTGGTCACCACGATATTCCTGTTTCTAGACAGTGCTTAACCTACAGTAGGTGCTCGATGAATGTTAACTAAATGAATGCATTATTTCATTTGAAATTTCTCAACAACTCCATGTGCTAAGCAGGGCAAAGGATGTTGTCTTTCATTTTACAAAAGTGAAAAGTGAGGCCTAGAAGGGTAGTGTAACTAAAGCCGGCAGAAAATTAAGGAAGCCTCAGTCCTTTTTTTTTTTTTTTTCCTTTTGAGACGGAGTCTCACTCTAATGCCAGGCTGGAGTGTAGTGGTGTGATCTCAACTCACTGCCTCCACCTCCCGGGTTCAAGTGATTCTCCTGCCTCAGCCTCCCAAATAGCTGGGACTACAGGCATGTGCCACCATGCTCAGCTAATTTTTGTATTTTTAGTACAGACAGAGTTTCACCATGTTGGCCAGGATGGTCTTGATCTCTTGACCTCGTAATCTGCCTGCCTCGGCCTCCCAAAGTGCTGGGATTACAGGCGTGAGCCACTGCACCCGGCCAGTCTTTTTGATTCCTAATCAGGTCTACATGGGTAGGGTGAGGGTAGAGAGGCTTTGACACGCCCCTAGCAGATGTCCCAGATCTGAAAGAGGCCTCATCTAGGCCCCTGCTGACAAACTACTCAAGGATAAAGTGATCATAAGAAGAGGAGATAAGAAGTTATTCCCAATAAAGAGACTGGGAAAATAGGAATTGCAGAAACCAGTGTCCTGTGGGTTAGGAGAGGAGGCTGACACTATCAATGGACAGTTGGCTTTTTGGTGCCCCTCAATTCCACCCCCACCCCTGCTACTTACTTTGTCCCCTGGAGGTGTGAGTTCCCCGTCACTGGAGGTGTTCAAGCAGGGCCTGGATGTCTACTTACAGAGCATGCCTGAGCTGGAGAGTACACCTCCCCGTGAGAGACGGCAGGCTTGCTGTCCACAGAACATGCAGCCGGCCACCGCCCGGCCCACACTAACACAAAAAGAGGCTTTTGCACCATCTAGTGGACATGGTTTTAAACTGCAGGCCTTGGCCGGGCGCGGTGGCTCAAGCCTGTAAGCCCAGCACTTTGGGAGGCCGAGACGGGCGGATCACGAGGTCAGGAGATCGAGACCATCCTGACTAACACGGTGAAACCCCGTCTCCACTAAAAAAATACAAAAAACCAGCCGGGCGAGGTGGAGGGCGCCTGTAGTCCCAGCTAACCGGGAGGCTGAGGCAGGAGAATGGCGTAAACCCGGGAGGCGGAGCTTGCAGTGAGCTGAGATCCGGCCACTGCACTCCAGCCTGGGCGACAGAGCGAGACTCTGTCTCAAAAATAAAATAAAATAAAATAAACTGCAGGCCTTTCCGTGGAGAGAAGCCCACAGCCCAGAATCCCATTTCCCGTGCAGTCTCCCTGACCCCTCAAGGATCGGAAGGCCCACAGCCCCGCTGTGCTTCTAGACCTCAGCCCTCCAAAAGGGAAGTTGGAAAAAGAGGGCAGAAACCTGTGATTCTCCGGAGGGAAACGCTCCCTGGTGCCTTTCAAGCCGAATTCACCGGCACCACTTTGTCCAGCACTGTCCCCAGTGGGTGCACTTCTCATGTCATCTCTCCCTAGGGACTGCAATGGTTTGCTCATCTGCTACCTCTGTTTCCCCTACTTCTGTACAAACTTTCCAAGCCAGGGCCCTATTCCCCTTTGTTTACTCACCATCACTCCCCATCCCCGGTATATGAACAAGTAACTCACAAGAATTTTGGACTTTAAAAAATCAAGATCACGATTAAAATATTTCTGAGTTACATATACTGGTTTCAGAACAACCTGCTTTAAACTCCTCACTCAGGTTCTAGGGCTGTCCCATTGGTGGCTTAGTTCCTGCTGAGGTCCTTTGAGGGCCGAGGTCTCACTGAGGGAGCTCGCCAGCAGCGCGGGGCCCTGACACCAGCATTCGGCAGGCTCCTTCTGAGCCCACACTGCCCTCCCATTTACCACCAGATTTGGACATTTCTGCGGTACAGACCCTTGGTCTGTAAAGGTCTGTGTTTTCTGTGTGTCTCTACAAACCTTTTGTGAGAACATTTGAGTAGAAAATGTGGATCACTAACACTGTGGGACCAGAGGAGGGAGCCAAGGAAGACTGTCACCCTGGGATCCTCTGGGACAAAGAGGATGGGTCCCCGGCATCAGCCCAGGCTTCCTGCAGTAAGAGCCCAAGACCCAGCAGAGCCACCAGGATTAAATCAAGTGCTAGATCTGGAACTTTCCTATGAGGGAAAAAGCCTTTCTAGGCAAGAATGCACCAAATAGAGAAGATGAAGACCAGAGCTCATGCTCATGGGTTCATGCTGTAAATGGCTCAACTGGACCAAGACAGTGACTTGTATCATTTGTTTCATTAATGAACTTTTTATTATACTTATTTTTTCATTAATTCTGTATCAATTGTCTTTATTGTCAATTCTTTAATTGTAATGTAATCTGACAAAAAGAGAGCACTGGCTACTTTTTTGAACCATGAGAATGTATTTCCTGCTTTTTAAAATTCTTTGTTGGCCAGACACAGTGGCTCACACCTGTAATCAACACTTTAAGAGGTTGAGGCAGGAGGATCACCTGAGGTCAGGAGTTCGAGACCAGCCTGACCAACACAGTGAAACCCTGTCTCTACTAAAAATACAAAAATTAGCTGGTGTGGTGGCGGGTGCCTGTAATCCCAGCTACTCAGGAGGCTGAGGCAGAAGAATCGCTTGAACCCGGGAGTCGGAGGTTGTGGTGAGCTGAGATTGCACCACTGCACTCCAGTCTGGGTGACAGAGCAAAACTCCACCTCAAAAAAAAAAAAAATTATTTGTGAGACGTCCACTTTGACATATGTCATTTTCAATGACCTGCCACTTTTCAGGACTTTAATTGTATGAAAAATGGATATAAACGCAATGCCTCACCTGGTACCCGGTACATAGCAGGTATTCAATTAATGTTTGTAGAAGGAAGGCCTGAATGAACCCCTTTATTCCTGGCACCCAGGGGCCCATCCCCAGACCAGGGCCTGATCTCCCTGGGGAGATAGAGAAAAGGTGGCATGGCCCCAGGGCTGAGTGCAGAGTTCCGGAGTCGGGATCTCCGGCAGTGGTTCACGCTTGCTCTCCTGGTAGCCCATCCCTGGCCCTGATGGTCTCCGTGCTGGGTGAGATTCATCACCTGAGTTAAGGCCTCATCCCTGGGAAATGTAGCTGTTGACATCCGTCAACCCACCAGCAGGCAAAACACCACTTACAACTGAAAGAAGTGATCTAGGAATCCATCCTCCCGCTTCATCCTGGACCCAACCACAATGCCGAGGTGAGGAAATGAGGTAGCTTCAGGAGCCAGGAAGCTGGGCTGGGCCATGTGATCTTGGGCAAGTCACTTCTCTCTGGCCTCAGTTCCCTTCTCTGTAAAATGAGGGCCTGAATAAATTGATTTCGACAGTCCCTCCCGGGCCAGGTATGCAGCTCTGGGTTGAGGAGGTGATAAGAGAGGCCATGGTGCATGGGCTCATCCCAGAGCAAAGTCAAGGAGCCGGAACAGTCTCAGAGGGAAAGTGAAAGGGGCAAAGCATTTTCCCATGGATCCTTTTTCCAAAGCCACCTGCCTGCCCCCTGCTGGTGAGGACCATCGAGGGTTCCAGATGAGACTAAGCCTGGAGTTTCCCTGCTTGTGGGCTATCACAGCTTTGAGCCCCAAAATCCAAGAGTCCTTATCAAGAACTTCTCTGCAGTGACTCAAGGCCAGTGCAGGCTCCAGCAGAGACAGGGGGATTTCCTGACTGGCTGGGGACAAGAGGCTGAAGTAGTTTCCTCCTTCTGAGAAAGAAGATGTGAATCCAGGGAGTTCTATTCTTGGTTAAATGAAAATACTCCCTTCTCCTCCCCGAGCTTTACCTGAGGGCTTGCAAGGACAGAGGCTCTGGCCCTCAGGAGGCCCCAGTCAGTACTTGGGGCTGGGGCACAGAGGGAGAAGCTGACCCACTGGACCGAGGTGTTTTCATGCTTCAGAGCAGCTTTTGGTCTGCAGAGATGTCTCAGCTAACACAGGTTAAGCCCTCCCCCCAGAGCAGGCAAACATTAAGCATTTCACAAGTATGGCCTTATGGAAGCTTTCTGACAACGCGGAGGTCAGGTGAGGAGAAGGAGCCCCATTTTACAGACGAGAAACCTGAGGCCCCAGAGAGGCGGAACACCTTGCCCAAAGTCCCACAGCAGATACAGGGACAGGAGCATAGGAAGCCACAGGTACGGGGGTACGGGGGGCAGTCTTCACTGGGTCATAGTCACTGAAAACTGAGGATGAGGGGGCTGGGCCAAGTGAAATGCACTATTCAGTGAAGATGCCACGAGCAGACAGGTGGGGCCGGGGCCTGGTTAAGAAGCGCCCACATACAGTCAGAGGTGCTGAAAGAAAACAGGTCGAAGCCCTGGGTTCTGGAGAGGCAGGCCAGCTCCGCAGGCCTCTCCCTCAGTGTCCTCACCTTCATGCCTGAGGGAGGTGCCGAGTGAATTAAATGAGATAAGATATCCCAGAGGCCCTTAGCACAAGGCCTGGCACATAGCAAACACTTAAGAAACATCGACTGGACACAGTGGCTCACACCTGTAATCCCAGCACTTCGGGAGGCTGAGGCAAGAGGATCACCTGAGGTCGCAAGTTCGAGACAAGCCTGGCCAACATGGTGAAACCCTGTGTCTCTACTAAAAATACAAAAGTTAGCTGGGGGTGGTGGTGGGCAGCTGTAATCCCAGCTACTCGGGAGGCTGAGGCACGAGAATCTCTTGAACTCGGGAGGCAGAAGTTGCAGTGAGCCGAGATCGTGCCACTGCACTCCAGCCTGGGTGACAGCGCAAGACTGTCTCAAAAAAAAAGAAAAAAGAAAGAAACGTCAGCTAGCATTGTTTTTATTATTACTAAGGCTGTCCGTGCTGCCTCAAAGCACTGACACTTTTCCCATTTCCTGCATCAGCCCCTGAGGGCGGGGTTTTCAGGAGCAGGTGAGGAAATCTGAGGCTCACTGAGGGACCTGGTTCCCTTTATCCTGGAAATTCCATTTACAGGGGTGGGGCTGGATGCTCTATCGGTGCCTGGCTTCCTCTCCCGGGGCTGCAGCAGGAGAGAGAACACTCCCCTGTACCCCGTTTAGCCCCAGGATCGCCCTGCCCAAAAGATGACCCTCCTGCCCCCAGTGTCCTGGATGGGAGGCCTCCCAGCCCTCCCAAGCAATGGCTGTAATCCTGTGGGTATAGAGTCTAGCTGGGGATCCTGCTGCTCTGCTGGGAGGAGGAGGCTGCCTTCATAGGAGACTCGGTCCCTGCCCCATCGGTACCGGGTGCCTGGAGTCCACCTGCCCCTCACGGAGAGATTTCTGGCCTCTCGTCCTTGAACTCCATTCTGTCCTGCTCGTGGCTCTCCAGCGGCTCCAGGTGGCTGTCCTTGTCCTGGCTCATCTTTCCCGGAGTCTTTAGAAATCTAGAATTCAGGCCCCAACTGCAAATCATCTCCTGCCCCAGTTGCAGGGGGATTTCAGCCCACCCAACCCCAGTTCTGCGTCCCCCTTTCACCACATCCCCTAGGCTACTCACCTGAACAGGAGCTTCTGCCCCGGTTCCTTCTTAATGATATTAAGCTTATAATAGTGGCGCAGGGCACGAGACATTTTCTCATAGGTCATGTTCACCCGGTTCTGGAAAGCAAAGCAGCCCCCACATCAGCCCTGCTCTCCATGTCCCACTCCTTCCAGGCCTCACTTTCCACCCTGTAAGGGAGCGGGGTGGACTGGACAGCTTCTTAAGCCTCTCATTCCAGGGATCTGTGAGGATTTATGAGTGCTCACTTGAGTTTGGAAGGAGGGGGAAGGTTGGGGAAGAAATGATGGGGCTGGGCAGGGTGGCTCACTCCTGTAATCCCAACAGTTTGGGAGGCCTAGGTGGGCAGGTCACTTGAGGTCAGGAGTTTGAGACCAGCCTGGCCAACATAGTGAAACCCTGTCTAAACTAAAAATACAAAAATTAGCCAGGTGTGGTGGTGCATGCCTGTAGTCCCAGCTACTCGGGAGGCTGAGGCAGGAGAATCCCTTGAACCTGGGAGGCAGAAGTTGCAATGAGCTGAGGTCGTGTCACTGCACTACAGTCTGGGCAATGAAGTGAGACTCCATCACAAAAAGAAAGAAGAAAGAAAGAGAGAGAAAGAAAGAGAAAAAGAAAGAAAGGAAGGGAGGGGGGGGGGGGGGGGAGGAAGGAAGGAAAGAAGCGTTCTCTTGCCTACTTGGCTGAGAACATAGTGTGGGAGTGAACTGCATGTTACTTTTAAATAGCAAATGTCACAACAGTAACAAATATATATATTTGTTCTATAGATATAGATATAGACACAGATATAGATATATTTGCAGGAAATGCAATCAGAGAGACAGCATGGTGGAGTGGCATGGATGGCCTTGCCAGGCCACACCCTGGATGACTTTGGCCAAGTCATTTCTTTCTCTCTCGGGGATAGGCAGTATGAGGTAGGGCCAAAGAGCCTGGGGTTTGGCATCGATTTCAGCCCCAGCTCCAGCGCTTGGCAGCTGTGTCACCTTGGACAAGTTTCTGGACCTCTCTGAGTCTGCTTCCCCAGCTATATAATGAGAAGAACACCCATCGCACAGGTCGAGGATTAAATTATTAATAGCTAATCCATGAAGGCAATTAGCACAGTGTATGGCATGTAGTATGTGCTCATTAAATGGAACTGGTGCTCTCTGGGCCTATTTTCCTCCCTGTTCTATACGAGGATTAGACCAATACGTCCTCTGAACTTTAGTCATCTGCATCCTTCCAGCCACCAGCACTGCTAAGAGCAATAGAATATTGCTCTTAGCTCTTGAACCCACAGCCTGGGTTCAAGTCCCTGCTCTGCCTCTTACATAGCAGGGGATGGGTAAATTTGGGGCAAGTTGTTAGCCCTCACTGAGCCCCAGTCTCCACATTTGATAACACCTCTTATGAGGTTGGTATGAGAATTAAATGAATTAATACAAGTGGAGCTCTCAGGGCAATGCCTGGCAATCAGGCACTATTACATCTTAGGAAAGGCTATAAATTGATGATTATCATTATCATTAATAGTTTTCTTTAAAAGATTTTTTTACTTAAAGAAATCTATTTATTTTAAAAGGCTACATTCCTTATATCACTGCTATAAATCATGAGATGGTCACGGTAGATACATTTTGTAATCCTAATTCAAAAATAAATAATTATAAGGATATCAAACCACCTAAGATCATCTTGCAGACGCCCATTTAGGTACAGGCATTCCTCCTCATGGGAATGCTGGCCTCAGTCATCCCCAGGCCTTTCCAGCCCTGACATCGGATGCTCCTGTTGGGCCTGAGACCTGGGTTTCTGTCCAGCTCCCCGCAGGAAAGCAGCTTCCTCATCTGGCCTAACTGTGCAGTTCATGTAAACATGCTTCTAAAGGCTAAAATGCTAAGCAAAGGTAAGATTAAGCAATGAGAAGACACAATTGTTCAGTTTCAGAGACATTCCCTGTCCATAAGAGGTAACTGCCTGTCCCTCAATAGCTCCCCAAATAAAGTTATCCTGACACTTCTGGGGCTGCTGGTGAAGGCGCCATTAGCTGAGGATTGTCCCATAGTGCTAGCGGTTCACTCTGACTCCCAACTCTGTCGCGTTCTGGTTACGTCGAGACCATCCTGCCGGCCAAGGCTCACCTTGTGATTTCCCCAGAGTCTGGCGAGCCCATTTGGATCCACAACTCGGAAGATCTTGGCGTCCTTGTCTTCCCACCTGATGTAGGGCTCATACCGGGGGTCAAGGAGCAGCTGATACACGTATTCCCACAGCAGCCGGCAGTCTGCAATTTAGCACAGGGAGTGCAGGCAGCTTTACTGGAGCTGTGAGGACAGGTGTTAGAAAGGCGCTCTTGGAGGCCTCCTGGCCAGGGCCCTGGGAGCACCAGCAGAATGGTGAAAATGATGGTATCCACAGAAACGGCCACTAACGGGGCTCCTCATGCATTGTCTCATGAGTCTGGGAAGTGGCTACCTTTATCCCCAGGAAGAGGTGAGGAAATGGGCTCAGAGGTGCAGAGGTGTCTAACGTTGCCCAGCTCCTAAGTGGCAGGCAAAGCGGGGAGTCTGACCGGCTCCACCCGACATCAGAGCCACGTGAGGGTAGGTGCTGGGCCCACAGGCCGAGTGGCCAGGCCCCTGACCGCAGGTCCCTCTCTGCCCCTGGCCCACTTACTCAGCCCCCTGGACTTCTATTAATTATAACATCCACCCCTTCAAGTTCCCTAATGGTGAAGTTCAGGAAAACCAAGCATGCCATTGGGAGGGTAAGTGGGCATCTGGGAGCAACTGTGTGATCTTGAATCCCAGGACCTGGGCATGTCGGCTGGGTCATTGCAGGCAAGTTACACAACCGCCTCTGAGCCAGTTTCCTGGTATGGGGTGGAGAGGGAATTAGGTAACATAATAGACCACAAAACCTTCAGCACAGTGCCTGGGATAGTGTAAGTGCACAAAGAATGTTAAGCATTATAATTGAAGAATACAGTAATTGCAAGAGGCTGAAGTGGGAGGATTCCTTGAGCCCAGGAATTTGAGGCAGCAGTGAGCTATGGTTGCATCACTGCACTCCAGCCTGGGCGACAGAGTGAGACTCAGTCTCTTAAAAAAAAAAAAAAAAAAAAAAAAATCCAATTATTGTGGATCATTGTGTGTTTTATTGATACATAATATTTGTACGTATTTCTGGTGTACATGTGAGATCTTGTTGCATGCATAGAATGTGTAATGATCAAGTCAGGGTACTCAGGACACCATCACCTCAAGTATTCATCATTTCTATGTTTTGGGCCAATCATTGTTTTTTAGTGACTTCTAGTCATTTCCAACCCAAAAGCCAGGCTTCTGCCCACTCTGTGGCTTCATAGAATAAATGTGTGGACATAACGATGGGAACGATAGACTCTGGGCACTGGGGACCACTACAGGGGAAGAGCCAGGGCAGAAAAACTACCTATCACAGGCTGGGCGCGGTGGCTCACGCCTGTAATCCCAGCGCCAAAGGAGGCTGAGGTGGGTGGATCACCTGAGGTCAGGAGTTTGAGACCAGCCTGTGGCCAACATGGTGAAACCCTGTCTCTACTAATTAAACAAAAATTAGCCGGGTGTGGTGGCAGGCGCCTATAATCCCAGCTACCTGGGAAGCTGAGGCAGCAGAATTGCTTGAACCCGGGAGGCAGAGGATGCAATGAGTTGAGATTTTGCCACTGCACTCCAGCCTGGGCAAAAGAACCAGACTCCCATCTAAAAAAAAAAAAAAGAAAAGAAAAGAAAAGAAAAACTACGTATCAGGTACTATGCTCAGTATCTTGGTGACAGGATTATTCATACACCAAAGCTCAGTGGCATGCAATTTACCCATGTAACAAACCTGCACATGTACCCCCTGAACCTAAAAGTTGGAAAAAAAAAGAAGAAGAAGAAGAAATGCAGTGTAAATATTATGACTAGAAAAACACCCTTCAGCTTACCTGTCAGTCTGTCAGGTTGTCTGCCTGCTAATCCTTTAACAATGAATGCAGAGAGGAAGTGTATCATTTGGTTAGCACTCAGGCTCTGGAGCCAGACTGCCTGGGTTCACATTCCAACTCTACCAGTGCTGTGTGATCTTGGAGAAGTTACTTGACCTTTCTGTGTCTCAATTTCCATATCTGTGAAATGGGGCTAATAATAGTACCAAACTCAAAAGGCCATTGTAGAATTAAATAAGGGCCTGGGAACCATGCCTGGCACATAATGAATGCTCAATTATTTTAAAATAGATAAAGTTTTAAAAGGCAGGTGTGACACTCCATGCTAATGTGAGTGTCAGAATATGACTGGTAAATTGTCCCTCTGTGGGAGACAGGGTGAGGCTTGGTGATCCCAGGTATCACTGCCCGCTGTAACCAGATTGTGGCCAGCACACAGGACAGTCATGCTACTCCGAAATCCCCCAGCCACAGACCTCCCATCACCAGGTCAAAATAGCCCTGTCCTTATCACTCGTGACGCTGGGACTCAGACTCAGGGCACCTTCCCATGGCCAGAGGAGCAGCCTCCCACTCACCAGCGATTCTGCCGTCAATGGGGGCCTGTGGCATCGCAGGGAAGGCACAGACCCCCTGGGTCCTGCAGGTGAGCTCTGCACAGTGACATAAGTTGAGGGACTCCTCCTTGCCAGGGGTCCACCTGGCCAGGCCAGGGTCATCCAGATGGCCAAAGGAGCTGGTAAACCCTGGGTCTGGTGGTTGCAGCAGGTGGCCACTTCGGGTGTCCATCTGAGAAGGACCAGTCACCTCTGCAAGCAGATGAGCACCAGTGGTAGCAGGCAGTGGGCCCCAAGCCTCCCCAACTCAATCCCTCAATGGTGAGCCTGGGAGCCCTGTGGGGCAGTACTCCTGATGCTCTTCCTCCGTCCAGCCCCTGGTTAGAAGGTCAGGGAGGCAGTGGGGGGCAGTGGGTGAGAGCCAGCAGCCTAGGTGCTAACCCCAGCTCCCACACAAGTAAAAATCTGTCAAGCCTGTTCCCTCATCTGTGAAACTGGCTGCAAAGCCAAGCAGTGACAGAGCCAGGTCTAGAACCCAGGGGCGCTGTATCCCACCTCTCCATTTGCCCAAGTATTTATTGAGAGCCTTCTATGAACCAGGCATTGTTCTAAGAATCTTGAGGATATATCGCTGAGCCCCCAAAAGCCCCTGCCCTCAGGGAGCTTCTATGCTAGTTGAGAGCAGGGGAGATGGACAGTTAAAATAAAAAGGAAACAGAAACAGTATACAATGTGGGAAGAACAAAATAAATCACCCTAAGGCAGAGAGGGAGATCTGGGAAAGGAGCAGGAGTTGCCACTTTTGAGAGGCTGCTCAGGCCTCCCTGACATTAGCATTTGAACAGACCCAAAGGAGGTAAAGGAGTGAGATCTGTGGGTTTCTAGAGCAGGGAGGGGATGCCAGGCAGAGGGAACAGTAATTGCAAAGGCCCTGGGGCAGGAGCATCTCAGGCTTGTCCAATGAACAAGAAAGCCCATATGACTGGAGCAACAGGAGCAAGAGAGAGAAGGCTGGAAGGGGAAGGCAGGGGCAGGAGTCAGCGGAAGAACTGCACTTGGACTCCGAGTGAGAAGGGAGCCGCTGGAAGATGCCGAGCAGAAAAGTGATGTGACCTACTTCTGAATCTCCCTGCGCTGTGGAGAACAGATCACAGGAGGTCAAGAGCAGAAGCAAGGAGACCAGTGAGGACATTCTCCAGAGGCAGTGAGGACTGGAACGGGGCAGCAGGGGAGGAATGAGAAAAGGCTGGATTCTGGATAGGTTTGAGGGTAGGGCTGACAGGATTTGTGGACAGTTGGGATGAGTGGAGGTGGGGGTAGAAATGACATCTGAGCAATTGGAAGTGTGGAGGCGGGGTTTGTGGGGCTGGGGAAGACTGAAAAGGGGAGGATATCAGGCATTTGGTTTAGGGGCTGTGGGGGTTGAGATACCTACTAGATGCCCCAGTAGAGGGGTAGGGCAGGCAGCGTGGGTGCACATATCTGGAATTTGGAGAGGCTGAGGCATATATTGGAATCATTGGCACCACAGGGTGTTTAAGATCCAGGATCAGATGAGATTTCCCAGCATCTGAGTGCAGATAGAGAAGCAGAGAGGTCCTCTGACCCTGGGGTACCCCAACTTCTAGAAGCAGGCGAGAAGAGTAGAAACCAGGAGGTCAAGGAGACACCAGTGGGGTAGAGGAGACCAGGTGAGTGGGGTGTCCTGGAAGCCAAGGGAAGAAAGAGTTTTGGGGGAAGAAGAGGTGACCCCCAGGGTCGAAGGCTGTGAGAGGCCACAGTAAATCAGGACTGAGAGTGGCCATGGCATGGACATCCTTATTTTCAGGTTTCTGGAGACCCTGACAAGAGTGGTTTCCACGGAGGGCTCCAGAGAGGAAATTGAGACACGATACAAACAGGTCTTTGCTGGAGAGAGCAGAAAATGGGGAGGTGGGAGGCAGGGAGGGTGCAGCACAGAGGGAGGGCTGCCAGGAGCACCCCAGACAGGAAGTGGGGGCGGGGAGGGAGGGGAGCTTGCCCACACTGGCCACCTCCTTCATTGCTTTGCCTTGAGGACGTCCTGTCCTCCCAGTGAGGCTGATTTGAGAGAGGTACTCAGAGCACCACAAACAGCTTCCTCACCTTCCAGGGAGACTGGAGAGTGCTGGGTGGGCATCTTCAGCCTGAAGGCCCCTCCAAAAAAAGGCCCACACACAAGGGCTCGCCGCTGAGTCTTGATGTACTGGAGCAGCTCATACAGGACGTCACCTGGACATGGGTGGGAGGGAGGGCAGGCTGCTGAACAGGCCACGTGGGGAGGGTCAGCCTTGGCCCCCTGCAGCCACCTGCTTCAGGGTGAGGGCTGGCATGTCCTGTCACAGCTTCGTGCTGCTGGCGAAGGGGTTCCTGCTGCAGCTAACAGGAGGCTGGGCTGGCGATGGGCAGGGACGCTGCTGCTCCCGTGGTGGATGAATTTTAGAAAGACAACCTATCCTGCCAGTAGACGCGGCCGCCTCCAGGGCATGCAGCTTGCAAGGTCAGGCTGCTTCTCAATCCCCGCACACACCCTTGGCTGAGGGCTTGTGCACAGTGCATAAACTGTACCACTGTACCTCACGTTTCTGGGGGCAGAGACAGTTCTAAGGCTCATGGGATTCCAAGCTTTTTAAAAAGTCTGCCCCTGCCTTCTAAGGAGCAAAGCTGTCTTAGACTCTTCCTAAAAGGCAGAATTAGTAGCCGCTTCAATAAATGGTTGAAAAAAAGAAAGGCCAGGTGCGATGGATCACACCTGTAATCCTAACACTTTAGGAGGCTAAGGCAGGAGGATTGCTTGAGCCCAGGAGTTTGAGACCAGCCTGGGCAACATGGATAGACCCTGTCTCTACAAAAAGTTTAAAAATCAGCTGGGTATGGTGGCACATGTCTGTGGTCCCAGCTACTTGGGAAGCTGAGGCAGGCGGATCACTGGAACCCAGGAGGTTGAAGCTGCAGTGAGCTGTGTTCACACCACCAAACTCTAGTCTGGGCAATAGAGTGAGACCCTATTACAAAAAGAAAAAAGAAACAGAATTGGGCTGTGTCCAGGGTCCCAGAAATTTCCCTTGACTCATACCTTGGGCTAAGGTGCTGATAGTAGGACAGGAAAGAGGGGATCCATGGGTAGAGAGCCAACCTGGGGATCCCAGGCACCCACTGGGATACAATGTAGAGAGTGGTTACTCGAGCACCAGGAGTGCTTGTAGGAAGATGGAGAGATGAACAAGGGCATGAAGGGGACCAGCCCCAAGCTCACCTGCTTCCCTGCTTTGCCTTGGCACAGGACCATTAGGGCTGTGGGGAAGCTGGAAGCCTTGTCTCTCTGTCCCTGCCTTCCCCTCACCTCCCACTGAGCTCTTGAATCCAAACTCTTAGAAGGACGAAAGTTCCAGCAGCTGCTACAAGAGGCTCAAGGAGGGAAGTGGGTGGGAGGCTTGTGGAGGGAAGTGGATGATAGAACTTGGGATGTCAGCCAGGAGTGGTGGCTCATGCCTGTAATCCCAGCATTTTGGGAGGCTGAGGTGGGCAAATCACCTGAGGCTGGGAGTTTGAGACCAGCCTGGCCAACATGGTGAAACTCCATCTCTACCAAAAATACAAAATTAGCCAGGCATGGTGGTGTGCGCCTGTAATCCCAGCTACTCAGGATGCTGAGGCAGGAGAATTGCTTGAACCTGGGAGGCAGAGGTTGCAGTGAGCCAGGATCGCGCCACTGCACTCCAGCCTGGGCAACAGAGTGAGACTCTGTCTCAAAAAAAAAAAAGAAAGAAAGAAAGAAAGAACTTGGGATGTGACATGAGACTGGCTGTGCGTGTTAAGAAGAAAAGGAGCAAATCAGCAGATTTTAGAACGTCTCTTTGCCACATACACTGTGGGCCTGCTTGACCAAAAGACAGCGTACACAGAAAACATCAGCGAATTCTTAAAAAAAGACACCAAATCAGCACAAACATAAGAGCCACCTGAAAACAAGCCAAATAAGACTCAAATGCAATTCTAGAGATTCCTGGAAGGCCCTGCTGCCCGCTACCACTGGCCACCCTCCCTCCCACCACCAGTCCCTCGCCACAAACTTCGTGCTGCTGGAACACCATAATCTGACGTTCATTCCTTTGCCCTCAGAGCTAGTTTCTGGTTAAAATCAAAAGTCATATTGAGAGTCAAGGCTTTTGCTGTTACCAGCCATTTATACCTCAGTGTGAATGAATATCTGATCTTTCTCTAGTTGGTTTTTTGTTCAGTAGGGGTAGGGGGTGGGAGGCAATAGGATGGAAGTGGGTAAAGGAGACAAGGGCCACAGATAAGGGGAAGAGAAAGCGAGACAGCAGAACAGGCCCCTACAGCTCTGAAAACACGTGGTCAAATGGACTCCCTCGCCTCGAAGGCCTGCTCTAGCAAGGACCCACCAGACACACGCGTGTGCAGAGGGGCATCTGCAGTGCTGGAAATGAGCATGGTTCCCCAAGGAAGACCTCCTCCATCTCCCTCCCTGGACCCCCCTGGGGTACTTGGGCCGTCCTGGCCTACCAGTGTTCCTACTTAAAGGAAAACCTGTGAGTCTCTCTGACCTGAGCTGGGTGCGCGGTGCCGGAAGTCGTCCTTGGTGAGGATACAGAGGGCGCGTCCATTCATCTCGAACCCGTGCTCCGCGGTGCATGGCAGAGAGTACTCCTGCTCTGCCCAGCGCAGCCAGTGCAGCACGTCCTCCCTGCTCCACAGTGCGGGCTGGATGCCTGCAACCAGCAAGAACCAGTCCCATCACTCCCCATAGGCCTCCTCAAAGAAGCCTACCCTGAGCACTCCATCTGAGCAGATGCTCCCCTGTCCTGGCTCCCAACCCCCATCATCTTCTGTCCCTGGCACCTGTTCCTTTCCTTCCTAGCACCTTACCTTCTTTGTAATGACATTTTACACTGGATAGAACCATATGTTGGTGTTTATCATTATATATGTATCACGCATGTATTCACTTATTTATTGTTGGTACCTCCTCCCCACCTGTTTTCCAATCATTCATTCAACAAGTGTTTAACGAGAACCTACTTTGTGCCGGCACTGGACTAGGTGTGCTGGGGCACACTGTTATGTGTATTCAGCACCTAGAACAGTGCCTGGAACACAGTAGGTGCTCAAAAAACACATGTTGAGTGATTACTTGAATGACCGAACAGTCCAATGAAAGGGATGTTACTGGCCGGGCACAGTGGCTCATGCCTGTAATCCCAGCACTTTGGGAGGCCAAGGCAGGCGGATCATGAGGTCAGGAGATTGAGACAATCTTGGCCAACATGGTGAAACCCCATCTCTACTAAAAGTACAAAAATTAGCTGGGCATGGTGGCGGGCACCTGCAGTCCCAGCTACTTGGGAGGCTGAGGCAGGAGAATGGCGTGAACCCTGGAGGCAGAGCTTGCAGTGAGCCGAGATCGCGCCACTGCACTCCAGTCTGGGTGACAGAGAGAGACTCTGTCTAAAAAAAGAAAAAGGAAGGGGTGTTATGATTTCCCAAATGAGGCAATGAGGCTCCCAGAGGTTAAGTGACTAGTCCACACTCACACAGGAAGCATGAGGCACAGCTGGGATGTCTGGTTATTGAATTTTTCTGCTCCATTGTGCCAACTTGGAATCAGGTTTGCTCAGGGAACAGCCCAGGGGACAAGGGAGCCTCCTACACTCACCTTCAGTGCATGTGTTTTTATTTCTGGCAGTAGCCAGACAAATGGCTGCTGATTCTCCCCACATTTCCACTCTGCCTGGGACTGCTACACTCCTAATGCCAAGTTTTGGGTGGTGTTTAGCAGGGCTACATTATGACTTTATGAGCCCTTGACACATTTGCCTTTGTGGGCAAAAAATATTTAAAATAGACTGAGTGCAGTGGCTCACCCCCATAATCCCAGCACTTTGGGAGGCTAAAGTGGGCAGATCACTTGATCCCAGGAGTTCGAGACCAGGCTGAGCAACTTGGCAAAACCTTGTCTCTCCAAATGTACAAAAAAGAAAATTTAGCTGGGCATAGTGATGCACACTTGTGGTCCCAGCTACTTGGGAAGCTGAGGTGGGAGGATCTCTTGAGCCTGAGAGGTCACAGTGAACCATCATTGCACCACTGCACTCCAACCTGGGTGACAGAGTGAGATCCTGTCTCAAAAAAATACATAAATTTACATCCTATTTTATGACTGCACTGGTATAAAGACTCAGAGCTTACTGGGTTCAGTTCTACAGGTAAGAAAGTTGAGGCAGAAGAGAGAAGCAACGGTCCAAGGCCACACCTTGGCAATGACAAAGACCAGACCAGCCTCTGCTCCCTTATACTCAAAGCAACACAAGAAATGAACTTAATTTTAACATTTAAAACAAAGGAGATCTGCATCCTTCACTGTTCATTCATTCAGCCAATATCTAATGAGCACCAGCTTGTGTCAGTCACCGTGCAGGGTCAGGGACATGGCACAGAACCAGGCTGGCAGGAGGGAGGAGTCCCACAACCGGTAACTCTAACGACAGTCCTCCTGACGGCATGCGAGGAGTGCTCACGGTGCCGAGAAAACAGAAAGCAAGGCACTAGAGCCCAGGTTAAAAGTGAGGAGGGGTTTCCTTTACTTCTATTTTGGGACCTAAAAATAAATAAGAGAAAAAAGTAAATGTCTGAAATGGCCAAAAAAATGATTTAAGACGGGAAGAAAGAATACATGTGAGAACTAGCCTCTGTGGTACTACATATGACAAAGCCATGTAACTAAGATTGAAAGGTCTTATGCTAAGATTGGCAAGTATCACTGGGAAAAAAAGGTGGATCCCAGGAGTAAGTGTTCATGCACGCACACATGCATACAAATGTGTGTATGTGTATTTTGTAAAGTTGATACATGACAGAGGTAGGATTTTAATTCAGAGGGAAACGATAGTTAATCTAATATGAAAAAAAAAAAAAAACTTGATTCTCCACCTGGAAAAAAATATATTTGGGTCCTCACCTCCTGTTGCAGGAAGTCAGGGACCCCAAACGGAGGGACCGACTGAAGCCACGGCAGAAGAACACAAATATAAATTGTGAAGATTTTCTGGACATTTATTAGTTCCCCAAATTAATACTTTCATAATTTCTTACACCTGTCTTTACTGCAATCTCTGAACATAAATTGTGACGATTTCATGGACACTTATCACTTCCCCAATCAATACCCTTGTGATTTCCTATGCCTGTCTTTACTTTAATCTCTTAATCCCGTCATCTTCGTAAGCTGAGGAGGATGAATGTCGCCTCGGGACCCTGTGATGATTGCATTAACTGCCAAATTGTTTGTAGAGCATGCGTGTTTGAACCATATGAAATCTGGGCACCTTGAAAAAAGAACAGGATAACAGCAATCTTCAGGGAGCAAGGGAGAAAAGACTTGGAGCCTGACTGCTGGTGAGCCAGGTGGAACAGAGCCATATTTCTCTTCTTTCAAAAGCAAATAGGAGAAATATCGCTGAATTCTTTTTCTCAGCAAAGAACATCCCTGAGGGTAGGTCTATAGACAGCCCCCTTAAGGTGGCCGCCTTTTACAGTCGAAGCCGAAGGGATGAAATAAGCCCCGGTCTCCTGTAGTGCTCCCAGGCTTATTAGGACAAGGAAATTCCCCTGCCTAAGAAATTTTGGTCAGACAGCTTGTTTGCTCTCAAACTCTGTCTCCTGATAAGATGTTATCAATGACAATGCATGCCCGAAACTTCATTAGCAATTTTAATTTCACCCCATCTGGTGGTCCTGTGATCTTGCGCTGCCTCCACTTGCTTTGTGATATTTTATTACCTTGTGAAGCATGTGATCTCTGTGACCCACACCCTATTCGTGCACTCCCTCCTCTTTTGAAAATCGCTAATAAAAACTTGCTGGTTTTATGGCTTGGGGAGCATCACAGAACATGCCAAAGTGTGATGTCTCCCCCAGACACCCAGCTTTAAAATTTTTCTCTCTTGTACTCTTTCCCTTTATTTCTCAAACCAGCTGAGACACTTAGGAAATAGAAAATAACCCACAATAAATATCGGGGGTGGGGTTTCCCCCGATAACCTCCCACCATTCACATTCACAAAAATCAATTGTAGGTACATTAAAGGCCTAAAGAATAGAACAATACAAATCTTAATATAGTAGAAATAAAAAACCATATGCACTCAATAAGAGCGGAGGGGACCTCAACCATGACAGGAAACACAGAGGCTATAATAAAAATGAAACACACATTTGACTACATTAATTTTCTGTATTTGCTGCAAAAGATACCATAAACAAAACTAAAAGAACATAGATTTCGGGGAAATATTTCCAATGCAGATGATAGATAAAAGGTTAATGCCTTGTCAAGAGCATCTGTAAATTGATTTTTTTTAAAGACAAAAAAAATCTTCCCAGCAATCCCAGCAAAGCAGGATTTCTCAGCCTCAGCACTATTGATGCTTTGGGACTGATAATTCTTTGCTGTGAGGGCCTATCCTGTGTGTTGTAGTATGTTTAGGAATACCCTGGTCACTATCCACTCAACGCCAGCCTAGTTCCAACAACTAAAAATGTCTCCAGACACGGCCCAAATGTCCCCAGGGGGAAGGGAACAGCAAAATTGCTGCCAGGTGAGATCCCCTGCAGCACAGCAAATCTACCAATAAGCATGTGACAAGACATGTCACCTCAATAGTCAGGGAAAGGTACCATCAGAGAAGAATAAGATATCATTTAATAGCAGGAGTGCAGGGAAAAGGATGCCTTGCTGGTGAAGACAGGAATTTGGAGCCTCGCTGGGAGATGAGTCTGGTGATACATGAGATGCTGAAAGCTGACTTAGTGTAAAATGTGGAGGTCACATGATGGGCAGATTCCTGAGGGGTCGAGGGCAGGCCTCCACAGCCAGCCAGGGCTTCTGCGGCTAGGGGGTCAACCGCCAATTGCATTGTACCTGAACTCATATTTTTTGTGTAGTTCCCCTAGTTCACCATATTGGAGGCTTCAGCCTGAAAATTCAAAACTGTGATTCCTGGCCAGTTGTGGTGGCTGAGGCCTGTAATTCCTGCAGTTTGGGAGGCAAAGGAGGGAGGATCATTTGAACCTAGGAGTTTGAGACCAACCTGGATAACATAGTTAGACTCTTGACTCTACAAAAAAAAAATTTTTTTAATTAGCCAGGCATGGTGGTACATGCTTATAGTCTCAGCTACTCAGAAGGCTGAGGAGGGAGGGATTGAGCCCAGGAGTTCAAGGCTGCAATGAGCTATGATAGTGCCACTGCACTCCAGCCTGGGCAACAGAATGGGACCCTGTCTCAAAAAAAAAAAAAAAAAAAAAAAAAGAAGAAGAAAGAAGAAGGAAGAAGGTGTGGTGTTGTGGCTCACGCCTGTAATCCCAGCACTTTGGGAGTCCGAGGCAGGCGGATCACAAGGTCAGGAGTTTGAGACCAGCCTGGCCATCATGGTGAAACCCCATCTCTACTAAAAATAAAAACATTAGCCAAGCACGGTGGCGTGTGCCTGTAATCCCAGCTACTTGGGAGGCTGAGACAGGATAATTGCTTGAACCCAGGAGGTGGAGGTTGCAGTGAGCTGAGATCAAGCTACTGCACTCCAGCCTGGGTGACTGAATGAGACTCCATCTCAAAAAAAAAAAAAAAAAAAAAAGTAAAAACATGCAACAGCAACTGAAAGCATAGATGATGTTGCCAGGCCACTTGTAAATAATGTGACCTAAATGACAGTACCTCAGTTTCGTCATCGGTAAAACCAAGGATGATGGAAAAAACTGTACCGTCCACACAGGGCTGTCACAAGGATGCTATGAGATAATCCATTTAAAGAGCAGCATCTGGCATGTGGCATGTGCTTTTTGACATACATGGAGCTATAGATGTCAATGAGGTAATATGTGTAAAATGCGTAGCACAGGGTCCAACACCTGGCGGGTATTATCTAAGGCGTCAATCACCCTCAAGAAGTCTCCCTGACCTAGTTGCCGGGATGAGAGCAACTAGGACTCCCCTTCCCAATCGAAGGTGAATGTGGGACTTCCCCTGCAGATCGGCCCCTGGCCTCTCCCTCTCTTGGCAATAATCCACTGCATTTTCACTTCTTTCCCATTCACCATCTTTGTCTCTCAAGATTCCAGGCAAATGTCACCTTGTCACCTCACTCTCCTGGCCCAGTGGCCTGCTTACTGAGGATTTCCAGCTTGGCCAGCTCCTGACTCCCAGCTCCCAAGGCAGATATGGACAGAGCCCCCTGGCTGGGGCAGCAAGAGGAGCTGCCTGTCCAGGACACAATTGGAGGGCTCAGGTGTCTCCCTGAAGAGTCAATACTGTGTCCCCTACCTCCTTCCAGAGCAGAGCTAGATGTGGGGGCTCCCCTCCACCTCCCAGCTGTATCATCTCCACTGCCCTTATCTGTGGACATAGTGCTTCTTTACGTAGTCACCTGAATCCCCAACTAGAATGTAAGCTCCAGGAGGCACAGACTTTGCCTGTCTCAGTCACTGTGGTCTCTCCAGCCCCTACAGCAATGCTTGGCACGTAGTAACTGCTCAACTAAAATAAATTGCTTAAATAAGTGAGTTGAGCAAAGCAGTGTGGAGTCACCCCCAGGGCTTCCTTGCCTGCCCTTTCTCCAGCCCCTGACTCCCACCTCGACTGGACCTCTCTTCCCACAGCATCCCTTTTACTCTCTTGCTGAAGAAACTATTGCTCCCAACTATCAAGCCCATCAAGTCAAAACCCCTCTGTCCTGGTTTCAAGACCCCTCAAAGTGCCCCTCCCCACCTGACCAAAGCTATTTCCCACCACTTCCCACCACACCCCTGTACTTTACTGGGTCTAGTGAGCTCCAGGAGCCACAGAGCCTGACCAGCATTCAGCAACCAAATCAGAATGAACAGCTGGCTTTTCCCTACCTTGCAGGATCCTCTTGCAGGAAGAATGCAAGAGACAGTTAAAGTGCTTGGCCAGTATGCTAAAAATGGGAGCTATCATAACCTGAGGCTAGAGGCAGTTTCTCAAAGCAAATGGCAGCTGTGGGGTCTAAGGGATGCCAGTTCGAATCCCAGCTCCACCATTTTACTGGTGAGTGGCTTTGGACAAGATAATTCACCTAAGGCCCACTTTTCACAAATGTAAGGCAGAGATAACAAAAGAAGCTACTCTCCACGCCTACTGAATATATTCAATCAGATAGTAAATACGGTATGCCCATCACAATGCCTAGTCAAGAGTGAAAACTCAAACAATGGCCTTTATGCTGATTATCAGCATCCTCACTGGCGGAGCCCAGCCTGAACACAGAGAGACTAGCTTGCTTCTCTGCCGTGATGACTACGGCTTATCAATTACCATGTCCTTAGTTTATTGTATGTCATTGTGTCTCCAGAGACCCCTTAAATCTGTCACCCCACTACTTGGCCCCATTCTTAGCCGATAATCCTTTTCTTGGTAATCACACCAAGCTTTATGGTCATCACTGTGGGGGGTGGGGTCAGTGCATATAGTTCACATTGTGTACTGCACAAAGATACCATCAGAGGAGGGGAATGGGAGGATGGAGGTGAAATCCAGCCAGGACTTTGATTGGCTTCTCCCCAAAGGAGGGGTCTTTCCAATTTGCACAAAGATGCATATGATCTAGCCCTGACCTTGTGTTTAGGGAGGAGAGAGGTTCTTTATCCTCATATTAATAGTTTTTGCAATTCCCCATCTGTTTGTTTGGGCCCTCACCACCATATTCCTTTTCATTGCCAGGTGATGATGTCACTGTCAACACTCACACATTCCAGTGAATTAGAACATTCGCTTTTAATCTCCATCCTCCCATTCCACCCCACCTCTCTGGTGTTTTACACCCACATCCATCTGGTTTCCTGCTTCTCATATGCCATGATCTAGGGCAGCATTTCTCAAACCATTTTGACCTCAACCCATGGTAAACAAATACATTTTGTACCCACACACACATATATATATAAATAGCCTAAACAAAGTAGTCACAAATCTCAGCTACCTTTACTATTTATAATGCACCCTGATGTGTTGTTCTATTTCAATTTTTTAAAATATTTATCTTGGTCCACTAAGTTGATTTCACTTCCTTAGTAAGTCTTGACCAGCATTTTGAAAATAAATAAAATGTGGTTCTCAAACCAGCAGCATCAGCATTACCTTCTGCAGAGTTTATTAGATTCTGCAGAGTTTATTAGAAATCTCCAGAATCTCAGTCCCCATCCCAGACCTACTGCTGAACCAGAATCTGCATTTCAACATGGTTCCCAGGAGATTCATGTGCGCATTAAAATCTGAGAAGCCCTGGTCTGGAATACCAGGAAGCCACAGTTGTTAACGCTGATCTATTAAATGAAGTGCCCAGGAACTCTCTCACACATGAAGGATGTGAACTTGAGCATGGCCACCCAAAATCTGTTCAAGCTTCCCAAAGGCCCATTTCTTCTGCTTTACACTTCCAGGGAGTCACAGAGAGGTATTATCCCTCTCCCTGTGATTCTGAATATAGGACATAGCACCCTACGTCTCCTCCCGTGGCTTATTTACAGCTAGGAGCTTTGAAAGTCAATTTCAAAACACAAAGAAGTCTCATTTCCTCTGCATCCAAAGCGAGAAGTTCACAGACCTTTTCTCTGGGGAATAAGCTCCAGGGAAAAGAAGAGATGCAGGACCGAGAAGTAAGAGTCCTGGGTTGGAGGCCTAGTCTGGCCGTTAGCATCACAGATGACCCTTGCCCTCCCCGAGTCTCAGTTTCTCTGTCATTGAATGAGGCCATGGTGGTGACCATCTCTGAACTGCCTCCTCTCAAAATTCTCCCAAGTTGTCCCTTGAGGATACATCAACTCCTCCCAGACTCACTCCTCTGTGACATCAGCCCAGTTCTGAAAGTGGTCCTACAGTCTGCACTGCCAGCTGTCCCTGCTCTGCAACTGCATCCCCCCCATAGCTCCTGACTCACTCTGGCCTTGGGCAGACCCTCATGGCCGTGGACCAGGGATGGGGAGGTAAGAATCATCTTTTGTTCCCCATTTCCATACAGGGAAGCATAGTTGTGAATCTCCATGAATCCCACTCCTCCATCCCAGTAGACCTCATGTCCCTTGCCACAACCCTGGACATCACAGTTGTCCTCAGAGTGGACTTTCCACTGCTTTACTACACATCTTTGTCAGGAAAATCAACACCAAAACAGTGAGCTCTGCAGGAAAATAACTTCCGTGTTCCTCTTAGCGTCAACTCACAAGGCTAAACAAGATGTGTTTTGTTTGTTCACTTCCTGCTGAGGCAAATCAGTCCTGACTGCTAAAAGGGAGGCTGGAGGTAGGGGAGGGAATGGGGTGGGTGATGGGGTATAAACAAGCGAGATGGACAGAGATGGAAATCCAGCTTCCAGAAATTTGGGAAACTGGGCTGAGATCACCCCCAACAGGGCTGAAAAGTCGAACCCTCATTTTGTGTCAGCAGTTGGCTTGTTTGGGATGCTGTTGACAGGAAAATGAGTCATTTGGCATCCCCTATCTTTTAAAACTGTCAGATATTTACTAAGGGCCAGAACTGTATTGTCTGAATATTTGCAGATGTTCCAATAAATATGAGTCATGGAATCTAAGATGACAGGTATAGAAGACGCTGCTGGGGCCCTACCCATAGGCACTGCCTCTCACCTCCGCACTCTGAAGGCTGCCAAATGCCCCATCTGACTCTGCCTTGGGTTCTTTCTGGCTGCGGGAAGCCCTTAGCCAGTGTACAGGGTAACTTGGAAATGCTGGAGAGCCAATACCCCTGGAAACAGTATTCGTCCTGTCATGGAAGGGAAGTGAGTGGATAACCCCCTTACCCATTGGTTGGAATAACTTAGGATTCACTGTCCCCAGAGACCCCATGGTGCTAACTGGCCCAAAAGAACACCTCTGGGATTTCTTTCTCTTATTTGTCTTTCCTCCCCACTCCTCACCAGTATTTTAGGGTTTGCTCCTGGGGAAATCTAACCCAAGGCAACAGAACTGGTAGCTCAGGAGTTCTAATCTATGAGAAAATAGGCCACGATGACCTGCACCCTGAGTTATGCAACCAGAGAATAAGCTGCCTCAAGAGGGGATGAAATGCCTGTCCCTAGAAGTGTGCAGGAATATCTGGTGACCATCTCAGAAGGGCCCACAGAAGTGACCCTGCATTGTTTGGAGGTCCTGGTGTTCTTGACAGAGATCCTGAGTCATTCATGCATTCATTCATTCAGTAGATATTTAGTGAGCTTCTGAACTTAAGAAGTTTGGTCTTAGGGAGATAGGATTTCCCAGGGCTCAGAGAAGAGTTGTGGGTCTTGTGCTTGAGCTTCACTATTAGAAAGTATTTCTTGGAAGTTGTGTTAAAATTTCTAACCTTGGCCAGGCACAGTGGCCCACACCTGTAATCCCAGCACATTGGGAGACCAAGGCAGGTGGATCATGAGGTCAGGAGTTTGAGACCAGCCTGGCAAATATGGTGAAACCCCATCTCTACTAAAAAATACAAAAATTAGCCAGGTGTGGTGGCGCACACCTGTAGTTCCAGCTACTTGAGAGGCCGAGGCAGGAAAATAGCTTGAACCAGGAAGGCGGAGGTTGCAGTGAGCTGAGGTCATGTCACTGCACTCCAGCCTGGGTGACAGAGCAACACTCCATCACAAAGGAAAAGCTAAAGAAAACTCAGCAAAGAAGCAGCAAACAGAGGGAAGGTAATTTAATTTTGGCACCTGACCAAAATTAAATTTTTAATTGACAAATTATAAATAATAATTGTATATAGGGCCGGGCGCGGTGGCTCAAGCCTGTAATCCCAGCACTTTGGGAGGCCAAGACGGGTGGATCACGAAGTCAGGAGATCGAGGCCATCCTGGCTAACATGGTGAAACCCCGTCTCCACTAAAAAATACAAAAAAAAAAAAAAAAAAAAAAAACCCCAGCCCGGGCGACAAATAATTGTATATATTTATGCGGTACAAAGTTACGTTATGAGATATATATAAAATCTTGGCCAGGCACAGTAGCTCGTGCCTATAATCCCAGCATTTCGAGATGGGAGGATTGCTTGAGCGCAGGAGTTTGAGAACAACCTGGGCAACATAGACAGACCCTGTCTCTTATTTAAAAAAAAAAAAAAATTTAATTTTAAGGGCCAGGTATAGTGGTTCACGCCCCATAATCCCAGCACTTTGAGAGGCAGAGGTGAGAGGATAGCTTGAGCCCAAGAGTTCAAGACCAACATTGGCAACATAGTGAGATTTCCACTTCTACTAAAAATTTTAACATTAGTCAGTGTGCCTGTAGTCCCAGCTATTGGGGAGGCTGAGGTGGGAGGATTACTTCAGCCCAGGAGCTCGAAGTTGATGCTGCAATGAGCTGTGATTACACCACTGCACTCTAGCCTAAGCAACAGAGCAAGACCCTGGATCTAAAACAAAATAAAAATTTACCTTTAAAAACTCAGCTTTTCTCCTCCCCTCTACTTACGGAGTCTTCCCGGCAGCTTGCAGATCCCCCTTTCACCCAGCAGGTTAATTTGAGCTTCACATCTGGCTTGCACGTGGGTGCCTAGGGGAGGCATGGCTGCCACAGGGCTTATAGGAGAACCAGCCAATTCTCCCTCCTAGAGAGAGAGAAACCAGGACAGAAGAAGAGCGTCTTGATGAAGGCTCAGCCATCTTTAAATGTCTTAAGAATTTTTTTGGAAGGGAAAGAGTGTTTATCTCTCCCAATAGACTGCATCAACCTTAAAGGTAGGAACCATGTATATCTTCAACCCAGTACCATCAACATCTTGTACCCAGTGGGCACAATAAATGACATCCTTCCAATTCAAGCTTTCCATGCATGTGCCTAACTCCAAGAGGGATCCCCTGTCAAGACTTGTATGATTGAAATCTGAGAGCCTAGGAATACTCACTGGATCCTTGGTGAGGACAACACAGGAAACCTGAGAGGCCAGTATCAAAAGACCTTAAATCAGAAATAAACAAACAGGCCAGGTGCGGTGGCTCACACCTATAATCTCAACACTTTGGGAGTCTGAGGCGGGTGGATTACTTGAGGTCAGGAGTTTGAGACCAGCCTGACTAACATGTGAAACACCGTCTTTACGAAAAAATACAAAAATTAGCCAGGCGTGGTGATGGGCGCCTGTAATCCCAGCTACTCAGGAGGCTGAGGCGGGAGAATCACTTGAACCCGGGAAGCGGAAGTTGGAGTGAGCCAAGATTGCGCCACTGCACTCCAGCCTGGGCAAGAGAGCAAGACTCCGTCTCAGAACAAACACACACCATTTTCAAAAGAGAAAAAAGGATAAATTTCTGAATCCTAAGGTCTCACCACGGGAAGCCTGTATCTTTACAATTCAACAATCAGCCTGGCCCCCAGAGATGACGGGAGTTCATCCATCCAGATGAGAAAATGAAGAAAGTGGCAGGATTTTGTAGGAATAGGAGGCTCCTTGGGGCTCATGCCCAGCCACAGGCTGCCACAGCACGGAAAGGAAAAGTGAAACCAATTCCATCAAGTCATTTTTCACTCTAGGATTGTCAAAAGCTTTACATTCATCTCTTGGGATCCCAGGAGAGCGATCTGCTGAGAAAGAATTTGGATCGGAGCCAGCAGAACTCCAGAAGCCTTGGCTGCTGTGCAAGGGGATTCAACACCTTCCAGGGTCGTTCTCACTTCATTTCCAGCCAGACCCCCTTTGGTGCTGTTTCCCAAGTAATCAGACCTCAGGGGCTGCCTCCTAATGGGGAAAGGAAAGCTTACCTTGCTGAAGAAGGGGCGCAAGTCACAGGACTTGCCTAGGACTTGCCTAGGACTTGCAGGAGGCTCTTTGTCTACTCCTCTATCCCCATCCAAGTAAGAGGAGCGGGGAATTCCGGGGCTGTAACTGCGTGGGAAATGCCAGCCATGGAGCTGCTGAGGATCAGACTCCTGGGTTTCAGCATGGAGGCCAGGGAAGGGTCTGATAAACGGGTATGGGTCTTGGCGAGAAGCGAGTAGAGAAAGGCCTTGGAGTGGGACAGGGCCCCAGCTCTGGGGGCAGTTCCGAGGCTCCCAGGAAACCGGCGAGTGGAGAGGGGCTGCTAAAGAGGGGCTCCCTGCGAGAGAATGCGTTCACCAGCTGTGAGGACCCGGCTTGCGCAGGAACTTCCAAGGACCTCACATTTGGTTGGTGTAGGGACGACCAGTGGTAAGGGGGCTGCAGAAAGGGCCTGCAGGGGCTGTGCGTGATGCCTTCAGAGCTGTGTATGACACTGAGTCAGGGGCGGTGACCCGCGTCTGGAGGTGGAAGGGGAGGTGAGTGGGATGGGTGTGAGGTTTAGGAATGTGTTGGAAAGAGAGATTCCCGCCAGGTAAAAGGTCTGATAAAATAGGTTTGGAAATCTGGATAGTGGGGAAAGGATGAGGGAGCAGGTGGCTCCGCGTGCGCGCTGCGTGTTCAGCTGCCAGGCTCTTACCTGCATTACAGGTGGAGGTGAGGAAGCCACCGGCTTTCTGTCGTGAGCGCTTTCCCGGCTGTGGCTGCTGGGGCCCTAGGCCCGCGCTCCTAGTCCTCCTCCCCCAAACCCCTAACCTGGCTCCGAGAACTGGAAGGTCGCGTGGGAGGAAATGTCTTTCGAGAAGCGCCAAGGCGTGTGCGCCCGGGTCCCCCGCAGGCGGGCAGGGGCGCCAGGCGCTCCGGTAATCGCTATCCTTCCGGGAAACGAAAATGAAAGAGCGGGATGCGGTTCCACTCGCGCCGCTGCGGGCTAGGGGCAGGGCAGGGGCCGGCCCCACGCGAGCGCAACCCCGGGGCGCTTCCCGCTCGCCAGCCTGGGAGGCGTGGATCCTGCACACAGCCTCCTGCCGGTGGACAGCCCCTCTGGCGACCAGGCCTTGGCTCCCACTGGGGCAGAGGTGGGATTCTGCAGGATCTGAGGAGCTAAGGGGACCCCTAGTCCTGAACTCTGGACCAGCTGCCTCTCTTATGGTCCCGAGCCCAGGAGCAAGACCCTGTGAGTCTCCGCACATGGGATGGGAAGGGGCCGCCCACGGGGTGTTCCTGGGCCTGGTGCCTCTCCGTTTAGGGGTGGGTGACCTTCCCGGCCCCGATAGATACTGTCTCGGTCTGCTGTTTGGCCCCGCGGAGGCCCCACAGGTCCGGAACCGTAGCGCCACCATCAGAGCGGCTGTGCTCTCCTGAGCGGGACCAGACTACTCCGAGATCCCGACTGACACCTTTTCCTGGGCCTCTGAGTGCTCCAGAGTTGGTGCCTGGCCATCCATCACCCTTTCCATCTGTCTCAGCTCCCCCTGTCTCAAGAGAGGTTGTGCGCATAAAAACAAACCAGCAGACACTGAAGAAAAGGAAAGAAAAGCATTAACAACCTTCTGCTGAAAATCTGACGGTGTAGATGCTGTTACAAAGTAGGCTTAGCGCTGATATATTATCACCAGCTCTAGGCCAGCAATAAGAAACCAGTAAGAACAAGGCCAGAAACCCAGTAGAAAAAAAATGAGCAAAGGATATGAATAAACAGTCCACATAAAAGGAAATGCCAAGTGGCTCCTGAATATGCGAAAAGATGCCCAGGGCGCAGTGGCTCATGCCTGTAATCCCAGCACTTTGGGAGGCCAAGGTGGAAGGATCCCTTGAGCCCAGGAGTTGGACACCAGTCTGGACAACATGGTGAGATCCTGTCTTTACCGAAAATTTTAAAAATTAGCTGGGCTTGGTGGGGCTACACCTGTAGCCCCAGCTATTCAGGAGGCTGAGGTTGGAAGATCGCTTGAGCCTGAGAGTTGGAGGCTGCAGTGAGCCGTGATTGTGCCACTGCACTCCACCCCGGGCAGCAGAGAAAGAAAAAGATGCTCAGACGAACTCACTATTTCCAATGTGCAAATTAAAGTTATTCTGAGACAAAAATTTTTACCCATAAATTTGGCAAAAATTTAAAAGTTTAATAACACAATCTGCTGGAGAGGCTGAGAGGAACAGGTACTCCACTGGGAGTGTAAAGTGGTGCAAACCCACGGCAGGGTCTGGCAAAGTTACAAATGCATTTTCCTTTCACCCAGCAATCTGCCCACCAGAAATTTATTCAACAAATATCCAAAGTATACATAGTTACATATTTCATTATGGTTTATAATAGCAAAGTATGAGAAATAACTCAAGGTGTCCATAAAAGGCGGCTTGATAAAGTAATGTGCATTCATTTGTTTTAATTTTAATTTTCCTTTTTTTTTTTTTTTTAGAGACAGGGTCTCACTCTATCACCCAGGCTGGAGTGCAGTGGTGCCATCAAAGCTCACCTTAACCTTCAACTCCTGGGCTCCAGTGATCTCCCACCTCAGCTCCCAAAGCACTGGGATTACAGATGTGAGCCACCACACCCAGCCAAATTATGTACATTCATTTAACTGAATACAGTTCAACACTTTATGGAGTTCTCTGTGGATCATGGCAAGCTCTCCAAGAGGCAGTATGGCATAGTGGATAATAATCTAGACTTAGGAACACCTGCCTGGTTTGGAATCCCAACCATGTCATTTACTGGCTGTGTGCCCTTGAGCAAGTTTGTTAACCCCTCTACTGCCTCCCTCTACTAACTACTGCCTCAATTTTTTTAACAGTGAAAAAGAGCAAATAATAATACCTGTCTCATAAGGTTGTTATGAATAAGTAAGTTAACATTTGTAAAACACCCAGAACAGTGCCTGACCACCCATGCTAAGTAAAAAAATCAAGGTACGAAACAGTGTGTATTACTACCTCTTGTATGTAAATATATGTGTGTGTATATATGTGTGTGTGTGTGTATGTATGTATTAACTAGTGTTTATACAAAGAACCTCTGGAAGAATACATAAAAACTAAAAAGCATAACTGGAATTTAGAGTAGAAAATAAGAGAAAGGGTTTTTGTTGTAAACCTTTTCATATTGTTGTGATTTTTTTTTTCCCCTAAGACAGAGTCTCGCTCTGTCGCCAGGCTGGAGTGCAGTGGCATCACTTTGGCTCACTGCAACCTCCGCCTCCTGGGTTCAAGCAGTTCTCCTGCCTCAGCCTCCTGAGTAGCTGGGACTACAGGCACGTGCCACCGCGCCCAACTAATTTTTGTATTTTTAGTAGAGACGGGGTTTCACCATGTTGGCCACGATGGTCTTGATCTCGTGACCTTGTGATCTGCCCACCTCGGCCTCCCAAAGTGCTGGGATTACAGGCGTGAGCCACTGTGCCCGGCCTTGTTTTGATTTTTGAATCATATAAATAAAAACCTATTCAAAATACATTTTAAAAAGAAAGTTTTAGGGCTAGTCTGCCAGAACCTAAGTAATAATAGAAATAAATAGGCACTGCCTGAGACAGACTAAAAATGGAGACATTTCCCTTTGGAAGGACAAAGTTGATGGTATGTATAATTAAAGTCTACAAACCAATATGAGCAGGAATAAGTGGCTAGATCCTGCCATGGGGTTCCTCCTTCAAGAAAGAAATATGCACAGGGGTTTCATGCTCAATAAAATAACAATATTTATTTCTTTTTTAGAATTTTTAAAAATAACACTACTATGAAGAGCTCAAGATACATAAACTTTTAATTTATAACAACAAACCTTCTTAATATGTGTAATTATTTTAAAGGAGGGGAGAGAGGGACTATGAGGTAGACAAAAATGTAAAAGGAGAAGAATGGAGGTGAAAAAACTGCGTAAAAGCGTGCAGGAAAGAATGAGTGAAATACATTCAACAGGCAAAGGGCCCACCAACCAATAACAGCAAAACCATCCAGCAATAGGAACAGAGAGGTTTTTGCCTTGTGATGGATTCATAACTCTGTCAGGTCTTACACTCTTCTAGAAGGCAGGACTGTTGGCTAAGGACTAAGCACTCCCAATTTTAAGCAGGCAAGCCTAAAAGAGGATGGCAGAGCAGGGAAAGACACCTTGGAGCAGGGTCGAGTGGTATGGGAAAACACTGGAGTGCTGAAGGAAGACCTGAAGGGGGTCACAGAGGAGTAAGAGGATCAAAGGTGAGACAAGAACGTAAATGTTGTAGAATCAGAGCCTGAGAAGGAAACACCCAACGGTGCTAGTGGTAGTCGTGGGGCCTCTAGGCATGGAAATGGGAAGGTAGATGAGATGGACCATATGTTGGATTTGAGTATTAGAGACAAATGTTTCACTTCGATTTTCCAGAGAGAGTTGGGGCCAGGACTGGGGCAGGGAGGTGACATGTCACTGAGAAGGAGAAGCTGGCACTGCAGATCTGGACATGAGTAACGAGAGTGGAGCCAACAGGTCACCAGAGGGCATGGTGCCCAGGGAGTGGCCCAGGAGAAAGTGCCCATTTTTGTGATCTTTAGTTTGAGGACGAGATTCTCTTTCATTCCTGGAAGGAAATGTTCAAGGTTTCCTCACAAGGAGCCCTGGGACCATCCACAGCACTGGCATTTTCTGGGCAGCAAGGCTTCCTGGGGTTTACTCCTTGGGCTTTACCATGACGTGATTGCAGACATCTCATAGCTAGTTCCTCTGAAGAGACAAATGGCTCGTGAGCCTGCAGTTCTTCAACAAACCAGGTGTAGACCAACAGTGATGGGAGACGAAGAAGGGTGTTCTTCCCGTCTGTCCCAGTGGGATTCATGTTTCTCAGAGGGTAAAAAGAAAGCAGAACTTGACCTTTACTTTCCTTTTACAGCAAATGGTTGTTCCAGAAAAAATGCAACAACACCTGAACTCTTCTAAAGAAAAAGAAGACAAAACCATCTAGTGCATCTATGCCATCCTGTTGAAGATCCTATTTGAAAAAAAGAGAGAGAGAAAGGTTTTGTTTTTAAGTGATAGAATAATCCAAAGTTAAAAATTCAACACAATGGAAAATAGTAATTCAATCCATGCTGCAAACAAGCTTCTTGGGTTGCTTTATGAATTGTATGAGCTGAAGGACAGCACCTTCCATATGGCCATATCCTCACATCGCCTTGGAAGTTTGCCTCTGGACATATTTTCCTATCTGACCATCTTTCCCATCTGGCTTCAAACTTCTGGGCTCAAGAGATTCTCCCACCTCGGCCTCCCCAGTATCTAGGACCACAGATGCATGCCATCACATCTGGCTAATTTTAAAAAATATTTTGTGCAGACAGGGTCTCACTATGTTGCCTAGGCTGGTCTCAACAAATTGGGGCTCATCAGCAAACTGGGACACTCTTTTCAGGGCTGATAACCTATTCCCCTGGCTTCCCAAAACACTTTCTTAGTCCTCTCAAAGGGGTAAGCAAATTTGCCTGGAGGCTAGAAGAATGGAGAGAAGACTGGGCATGGTGGCTCCCGCCTGTAGTCCCAGCACTTTGGGAGGCCAAGGCAGGTGAATGGCTTGAGCTCAGGAGTTTGAGACCAGCCTGGGCAACATGGCGAAACCTCATTTCTAGAAAAAATTAGCCAGGCATAGTGGCACACACCTGTAGTCCCAGCTACTCAGGAGGCTGAGTGGGGAGGATCACCTGTGCCTGGGAGGTCGAGGCTGCAGTGAGCTGTGATTGTGCCACAGCACTCCAGCCTGGGTAACAGAGGGAGATCATGTCTCAATAATAATAATAATAATAACCGTAATTAATGTCTAGGACTTAGATGGGCAAAGAGGTGAGGTGAATATTAAGTACTTTGGAGCAGAAAGTAACAACTGTTTATGTCAGAACATCAGAAAAAGACTGTGGGTCAGACACAAATGCTCCCCCTGCCTGCCCCCTGCAGTCTGTTCTCAGCACAGCTCCCTCTGTGGACTGTTGAAATGTGGTTCCTCGGCTCAGTGCCCTCCAATGGCGCCACCTCACTAGAAAAAAAGCCCTTGTAGTGACCTCAAGGCCCTACCTAATCTGCCCACCACCCACCCCTGACCATAGATAGATAGATAGATAGATAGATAGATAGATAGATAGATAGATAGATTTTTTTTTTTCAGATGGATTTTCGCTCTTGCAGCCCAGGCTGGAGTGCAATGGCGCACTCTCGCTCACCACAACCTCCACCTCCCAGGTTCAAGCGATTCTCCTGCCTCAGCCTCCTGTGTAGCCAGGATTACAGGCATGAACCACCAAGCCCAGCTAATTTTTTTTGTATTTTTAGTAGAGACAGGGTTTTTCCATGTTGGTCAGGCTAGTCTAGAACTCCCAACCTCAGGTGATCCGCCCTCCTCGGCCTCCCAAAGTGCCAGGATTACAGGCGTGAGCCACCATGCCCGGCCCTGACCATATCTTTTATGACTTTCTCCCTCACTCAGCTTCAGCCACACTGGCCTCCTTGCCATTCTTCAAACACATGAGATGCATTCCTGCCCCAGGGGCTTTGCTGTCCTCCTGCCTCCAATCCTCTGCCTCCTCCCTGATACTCACAGCTCAGTCCCATGCTTCTTTCAAGGTTTTCCTCAGAAGTCACCTTCTTTATGGCTCACGCCTGTGAGCACTTTGGGAGGCCGAGGCTGGTGGATCACTTGAGCCCAGGAGTTTGAGACCAGCCTGGCCAACATGGTGAAACACCCCTGTACTAAAAATACAAAAATAGCCGGTGTGGTGGCATGCCTATAATCCCAGCTACTCGGGAGGCTGAGGCATGATAATTGCTTGCACCTGGGAGGCAGAGGTTGCAGTGATGACTTTGTTCCACGGCATTCCAGCCTGGATGACAGAGTGAGACTGTCTCAAAATAAAATAAATAAAATAAAATAAAATAAAATAAAGTCACCTTCTCAGTGAGGCCTTCCCTTAACATCTCTACTTAAAATTGCAAACCCCAACACTCCTTATCCCTTTCCTTGCTTTACTTTTCTCCAAAGCATGTATCACTATCTGATAAACTACCTACTTTATTTGTGTAGATACTGTTTGTCTCCCTTACAAACTCTGTGAGATCAGGAATAGTGTCTCTTTGATCACTCCCATATCTCCAGTACTTAAACAGAGCCTGACATACAGTAGGTGCTCGATAAAAGTTGAAGAAATGAATGGAGAAAGGAATGGAAAACTATTAGCAGTAGGCTAAGGAACTTAGACTTTGTCCTGCTAGTAATTGAAAATCATTAAAGGTTTTTCTCCCCCTCTTATAGTTGGTATCAGCTAGGAAAATGGAATGAGTTTCCTTTCAGCATGGCAGATAAGAAAAAGTATAGAACACTGAGTCAGATGCTCATATATTTAAATTCCAGTCTTGTCACTTAGAAGCTAAGTGCCCTTTGATAAGTTTTGTAATCTCTCTGAAACTCCACTGCTTCTCCTGAAATACCTGTGACAGCAGTTCATAGGGTTACTGGGAGAATGAAATGAAACATGAAAAAGTGTCTCAAATAGTACTTGGAAAAAAATTTAATAAATGTTTGTTTCCCTCCCTTCCTCCTAACAAACTGAGAAATTCCCTATGCATTATGACATCAGTCAGATTCCCAGAGGAAACAGATGGCACACCCAAATTAGGCTAATTCAAGGTGAGTTAAATAGAGAGACTCTACAAAGGTGTGGAGAAACCACAGAGGATGGGGCAGTACCCAGACCCAGTGACAACAGAGTTGTCACCACTCCTAGGGGCGTAAGGACAGGGAGGGAGCAGTTTCCAGAACCCAGAAGGAGAGAAAAATTTCGAAGGCATATTTAAAATTCTAAAAGTGATGAGAAGCCTAACTATTTTAAAACATGCTTTATATCTAGAAAAAGTATATGTCCCGGGCTTAAAAAAAAAAAAAACAAAAAAAAACTGGATTAAAAAAAAAAATACTTGAAGCAAAACCCCACACAACTCAATGGTAAAATAGAGATTTTTTTTTTTTCTTTTTCAGATTCAGGGTCTCTCTTTGTCACCCATGCTGAAGTGCAGTGACACAATCATAGCTCACTAAGGCCTCGAATTCCTGGGCTCAAGCAATCCTCCCACCTCAGCCTCCCAAGTAGCTGGACTACAGGCACACACCACCACACCTGGCTAATTTTTCAAAAAATTGTTTTGTAGAGACAGGGTCTCACTATGTTGCCCAGGCTGGTCTCAAACTCCTGGCCTCAGCCTCCTAACGTGCTGGGATTACAGGTGTGAGCCACTGTGCCCAGCCTAAAAGATGTTATTTTGAGAAACACAGAACACTTTTGAAAAAGACAGAGCACTTGCTTAAGTAAAAAGAACAAGAGAGGAAAACTTTGGCAGTTCAACAACAATCCATTTAGCATATAAAAATATAACTTGATGAGCTGCTTGATAGGCAGTTCCAAGAGCAAGAATAAAAGTTTCTTTAAATACATCAGTGGCAGGAAGGCATCTAGAGAATCGATGTGACTGCTTGATTAAACAGAGTACAAAAGGTAAATAAATGATGACTATATATGAAAGAAAGTTACCATGCCAGACTTGAAATTCTGTTAATTTCCTTGATTTGAACTTCGAAGCAGCAAAGCCTTTAGCATTTCAGAGCCAAACTTAGAAGGATTTTTTTTTTTTTTTTTTTTTTTGAGACAGGGTCTCACTCTGTTACCCAGGCTGGAGTGCAGTGGCACTATCACAGCTTATTGCAGCCTTGACATCATAGACTCAAGCGATCCTCCCACCTCAGCCTCCCGAGTAGCTGGGACTGTGGCCACCACACTCGGCTGGAATTTTTCAAACTATTATTTTTTAAATGTGTTGTGGTCTTTTTAAAGGTGTTCTAGGCTGAGCGCAGTGGCTCATGCCTGTAATCCTAGCACTTTGGGAGGCCGACGCAGAGATTGCTTGAGCCCAGGAGTTTGAGACCAGGCTGGGCAACGTGGCGAAATTGTGTCTCTACAAAAAAAATACAAAAAAATTAGCCAGGTGTGGTGGTGGGCAACTTTGGTCCCAGCTACTCTGGAGGCCTAGGTGGGAGGATTCCTTGAACCTGGGAAGTTGAGGCTACAGTGAGATAGTGCCACTGCACTCCAAATTGGGCAACAGAGTGGGACCCTGTCAAAAAAAAAACAACAAAAAAGGTATTCTAAAGTGCAAGTTTATAGGTTTATAGTACAGAACAAATGTCTAGGTCAAAACCAGCTTTGTAAAGTTCTGCAAGAAAAGCTGGAGCAGGCATAAGGATAGCTATACAGATCAGTGGAACAGAATTGAGAGTACAGAAAGAAACTCTCATATTTACAGCCCATTGGTTTTCAACAAGGGTGCCAATGATGGCAATGGCTGCTGCCCTCATACTGGCTGCAGCAGGAAGGTGCAGCTTGGGCCGCATGCTCCATGGAGCCAGTGGGAGCCCCACCTCTTCTTATTGGGGCAGGAGCTCCCTGGGTGACACTCTGGCCACCCTCCCAGTTGCAGGACCCAGGCATCTCTGCAGCCTGCATCCTTGGGGGCCCCAGGAAGGACATACCCCTACCCCTGAAGGCTCAGGGGTGTCTGTTCCCACTGCCTAGCCTCTCTCTGCTCCCAGAGCCTGCTCCAATCTCTGAGTAGGGGTGGGGGCCAAGTCCCTCATAGTGCCAGAGGCAGATTGATTCCTGGGTGGAAGGGAGTGGGTCCCCAGTGAGACCCCACCTTCAGGTCAGGGAGGGTCTAAAGGCTGGGGGCTAGGCTGCCAGTCCTGTGGACCAGAGTGGGGACTGGTGTTGCCCCTTCCAGACCCACCCATGGCCACCCATGGACCAATCAGCATGCACTGCCTCCCCTCTGAGGTCCATAAAAGCCTTGGGCTCAGCCAGAGCAGGGCAGATGATGTCCTCAGGACAAAGAGGGTAGAGAGACAATGGGATAATCAGCTGCAGAGAGAAGCTACCCTCTCTGCTGATAGCTGGAGATGAGGCAACAACAAGTTGCAGAGAGGAACTGCCCTCTCTGCTAACAGATGCAGAGATGACCTGCTGGCAGAGAGGAGCCACCCTCTCTAGGGCTGCCTCTCCACTGAGAGCTGCAGACATTGGGAGGACTAGTTGCAAAGAGGAGCTACTCTCTCCAGGGCCTCCTCTCTGCTGAGAACTGAACACTCAATGGATAACCTGCCTACAGAGAGGAGCTACCCACTGCGGATCTCCTCTGAGCTGTTGTAACACTCAATAAAGCTCATCTTTGTCTTGTTTACCCTTCACTTGTCTGCATACCTCATTCTTCCTGGATGCAGGACAAGAACTTGGGGAAAAGATGCCATGGCCACAGAGATTTCCGGCCAGAAAATTGACACCCCAAAGATCCCATAACACCAAAACAATTTATAGGGAAACAATCGTCTTTTCAACAAATGGCACTCCAGACACAGTGAGATGTACCTATAGTCCCAGCTACTCGGGAGGTTGAGGTGGGAGGATCTCTTGAGCCCAGGATTTTGAGGCCAGTCTGGGCAGCATAACAAGACCCCGTCTCAAACAAATAAACAAACAACAACAAAATCCAAATGATGCTGGGACAACAGGGTATCCATATGCAAAAAAAGGAAGACAGACTCTTAACTAAAATGTATGCAAAAATTAATTTCAAATGGATCAAAGACCTAAATTTAACAACTAAAACTAAAAAGCCTTTAGAAGAAAACATAAATGTGACACCCAAAGCAAAAGCACTAGCAACAAAAAGAAAAGTAGATAAATTGAACTTCATCAAAATTTAAAACTTTTGTACTTCAAAGAACACTATCAATAAAGTAAAAGGACAACCTACGGAATGGGATATAATATTTGCAAATCATATATCTGATAAGAAACTTACATCCAGAATATACAAACGACTCCTAGGCCAAGGCAGGAAGATCATTTGAGCCCAGGAATCCAGGACCAGCCTGGACAACATAGTGAGGCCCTGTCTCTACAAAAAAATAAAATAAAATAAAAATTAAAAAATTAGCCAGGTGTGGTGGCACGTGCCTGTGGTCCCAGCAACTCAGGAGGCTGAGGTGGGAGGATCAATTGAACCCAGGAGTTCAAGGCTGTGTGAGCTATGGTCACAGCACTGCACTCCAGACTAGGCAACAGAGCAAGAACCTGTCTCAAAAAAAAAAAAAAAAGACTCATATAATGATAAAAAGATAAGTAGTCAATTAAAATGGGCAAGGATATGAATAGACATTTCTTCAAAGAGAAAAATGACCAATAAGCATATGTAAAGATGCATATTATTCATCAGAGAAATGCAAATCAAAAACACAATGAGATACACTTCATACCCACTAGGATGGCGATAATCAAAAAGATAGTTAATAACAAATGTTGGCAAAGATGTGTAGAAACTGGAACCCTCATACTCTGCTGGTGGACCACAGTGTATAATAGTGTAGCCACCTTGGAAAACAGTCTGAAAGTTCCTCAAAAAGTGAAACACAGAGATGTCACATGACCCAGCAATTCCATTCCTAGGTATGTACCCAAAAGAATTAAAAACATTTCTACACAAAAACGTATATACAAATGTTCATAGCATCATTATTCATAACAGCCACAAAGTGGAAACAACCCAAATGTCCAACCACTGGTGAATGGATAAGCAAAATGCGGTATATCTGTACAATAGAATATTCAACTGTAAAAAGTAAAATACTGATACATGCTACAACATGGATAAGCCTTGAAAAAAGTATGTTAAGTGAAAGAAGCCATACACAAAGTTCCATATTGTGTTACTCCACTTATATAAAATGTCCAGAATAGACAAATCCACAGAGACACAAAGTAGATTGGTGGGGCCGGGCTTTGCACTGGCTGTTCCCTCTGCCTAGAACACTTTCCCACTCCAGGTGTTCCCATGGCTAGCTCCGTCATTTCCAGTCTCTGCTTAAATATCACCTTCCCAGAGACGCCTTCCCCGACAGCCTATTGGAAGTCACTCTCCATCAATCAGTGTGCTCTGATCCCGCTTGGAGCTCACATCCCTGTCTGACTTGGCTGTTTACTGTTCATCTGCCTTGTTATCTGCTCCCTCCCCACATCATTTCTATGAGACTGCTGCTTACTGCTGTAGCCACCAATGCCTGGAACTGAGTCTGGCATTCAATAAATATTTGTTGGAGCCGGGCGCGGTGGCTCAAGCCTGTAATCCCAGCACTTTGGGAGGCCGAGATGGGCGGATCATGAGGTCAGGAGATCGAGACCATCCTGGCTAACACGGTGAAACCCCGTCTCTACTAAAAAATACAAAAAACTAGCCGGGCGCGGTGGCGGGCGCCTGCAGTCCCAGCTACTCGGGAGGCTGAGGCAGGAGAATGGCGTGAACCCGGGAGGCGGAGCTTGCAGTGAGCTGAGATCCGGCCACTGCACTCCAGCCTGGGCGACAGAGCGAGACTCCGTCTCAAAATAAATAAATAAATAAATAAATAAATAAATAAATAAATAAATATTTGTTGGAATGAAATTGGCCTATCAAATAGTTTATTTGATTGCCTATGTTCTCTATGTTTATTTTCTCTTTATTTCTCTCTTGCTTTATTTTATTTTATTTTATTTTATTTTATTTTATTTTATTTTTTGGGACAGAGTCTCACTCTGTCACCCAGGCTGGAGTGCAGTGGCACAATCTCGGCTCACTGCAACCTCTGTCTCCCAGGTTTAAGAGATTCTCCTGCCTCAGCCTCCCGAGTAGCTGGGACTATAGGTGTGTACCACCATGCCTGACTAATTTTTGTGTTTTTCAGTACAGATGGGGTTTCACCATGTTGGCCAGGCTGGTCTCGAACTCCTGACCTCAAGTGATCTGCCCAACTTGGCCTCCCAAAGTGCTGGGATTACAGGCATGAGCCCCCTCTTGCTTTTATAGCATTATTGTTGGGATCTCCCATCCATGTTTTGTCTCCAGGATGTTTTATCTGAGGAAAAGGCTGTGTGTTGTCCACATTTGGACCTGAGTATAAAAGAGGACACGGCACTCCCTGTGGCATGCATGGTGGAGGACAGCATGGTGGAAGCTGCACCAAGAAAGCTTCACAGGATAGTTGAATCTAAGAGCAAGAAACTGGGCTCTGAGGGGTCCGCCACCCCGTCTGTCACAGAGCGCATGTGATCACACAAATCACCTGAGGAATGCATAAAAAGGTAGATTCTGATTCTGACTGTGTGGGCTGGAGTCTCAGATCTTACACATCTAACCAAGTGATGCTGATGCTGCCAGTCCACAGACCACAGTCTGAGTAACAAGTATGAGATTAAATGCCAGCTTTGGCTCAGGTTCACAAAGTGTAGATCTAATATGTGGTAATCCAGACAGTATTAATCCATTAATTCTGATAATTCCTGGGCATCTCAGACACTTGGCAGCTGTGGTTTTGTTTGCTCTTTCTTCCTACCTGACAGGCTCTGGCTGGGGAAACTGAAGCCTCACCTCTTGAACCATCCTATGATCAATACTGTCCCCAATGTGTCTCAGCTGCATGGCCAACTTGTGAATTATTTCCTCCTGATGATGCTTCTGACCAATGCTATACTCCTTGGGCTGAGAAGGTAGATTATGATCTGCATTGAGAAAAAAAGAGTTCAAAAGAGATAATCCTACTTAATTATCTGTAAAATCACCACTAGTTACTAAAAACTGTCTTAAAAAATGAGAGGGTGGACTGGGTGCAATGGCTCATGCCTGTAATCCCAGCACTTTAGGAAGCCAAGGTGGGTGGATCACTTGAGGTCAAGAGTTCAAGACCAGCCTGGTCAACACAGTGAAACCCAATCTCTACTAAAACTACAAAAAATTAGCTGGACATGGTGGCGGGCACCTGTAATCCCTGCTACTCGGGAGGCTGAGGCAGGAGAATCACTTGAACCCAGGAGGCAGAGGTTGCAGTGAGCCAAGATTGCACCATTGCACTCCAGTCTGGGTGACAAGAGCAAAACTTCATCTCAAAAAAAAAACAAAAAACAAAAAACAGAGAATTGAAATTCAGTTCTTATAATAATTATCAAAAAGCAAAGCCTATCTATTGGAATAGGTCAGCTCTCTCCAATAGAAATATAATTCAAGCCACACATGTAATTTTAAATTTTCTAGTAGTAAAATCAGGTAAAATTAATTTTAGTAATTTATTTTACCTAAATCAATATATCCAAAATATCATAATTATAACATTAATCAATATAAAATGATTAATTATGTATTTTGCATTTTAAAATTATACCTAAGTCTTTGAAATTCAGTGTTTATTTTGTACTTACAGGACACCTCAATTTAGATGCTAACTTTTCACCAGAAAATCTTGATCTATACTTAGATTTCATGAAGTTGACAGTTTAAAAAGTAGATTCAGGCCAGACGCCATGGCTCACATCTATAATTCCAAAACTTTGGGAGGCCAAAGTGGGAGGATCACTTGAGCCCAGGAATTTCAGACCAGCCAGGGCAACATAGTGAGACCTTGTCTCTACAAAAAATTAAAAAATTAGCTGTGCGTGGTGACTCACACCTGTAGTTCCACCTACTTGACTGAGGCTGACATGGAAGAATTGCTTGAGCACAGGAGGGGAGGCTGGAGCCAGCTATGGTCACACCACTGCACTCCAGCCTGACCAACAGAGCAAGGCCTGCCTCAAAAAAAAAAAAAAAAAAGATTCACATATCCAAGTCATTTCAAACATACTTAAAAGGGCTCCAACAATTAAATCAATTATCAGTTTTCAAATTTAAATTAATTTAAATTAATTAAAACTTAAAATTCAGTTCCTCAATTGCACCAGCCACATTTCAAGTGCTAATAACCAAATGTGGTTAGTAGCTATTGTATTGGACAAGTAGTAATAGATCTTTATAGCTTTTCAAAATAGATTTTTCCACTATATATATAATATATAGTATATATTATATATGTGTGTGCACATATATAAAATGGAAAATCTATTTTGAATAACTATATATAAAAATTATGTGCGTATACACACACACACACACACACACACACACACATATATATATATATTTTAATAGACACAGGGTCTTGCTTTATTGCCCAGGCTGGTCTTGGTTTTAAACTCCTGGGCTCAAGCGATTCTCACACCTCTATCTTCCTAAGTGCTGGGATTACAGGAATGAGCCACTATGCCCAGCCCCATTTAATATTTTTATGCACTCTCCTTGATGAGCTCTCCAAACTTTATTTGCTTCCAGCAACCAATGAGCGTTTTTAAGCAACACTATAAGTTAACACTTGTTAGGTGCTTTGGGGAAGGTCTAAAGAATACAACAAGGTTTCTGTCCTTTAGTCACTTAGAACCCACAGGTTAGAGATGATACAATTCCCAAGTGCTTTAGGACTACAGAAGAGAAGGAAATGAATTTGGGCTAAAGTAGACATAAGTATGGCTTCATAGAGAAAGCAAGAGTTGTGTTGAACCTGTTTCATTTCAATAAAATTGGAGAACCTTTGATTTTCAGGCTTGAACTCAAAGAGTTGAGTGGGAGAGACACAAACTACAATTCAACATGTTAGAGTAAGTATGAGGTTTGCACAGATGGGTCAGGAAGACATCCCAAACGAAGTAGGTGATATCTGAGTTGAGTCTTGAAAGATGAAGGATGACTAAGAATTAGCCTGGAGAAGACACAGACTGGGGAAGAGCCAGCTGAGAGAGTGCAAACAGGACATTCCAGGCAGAAGGATCAGGTGAGCAAAGGCTTGGGGGTGACAGACAGGGAGGTTTTATGCATAAACTCTAAGTAGTGCTGTTATTGAAAGGGAGGGACATAGGAGACAAAGCTAATAGAGACAGCACAAGAAGAGGCTTCAACTTTATCCAGTAGAGATAAAGGAGAGCTCCCCGAGGGGAGACTTTTTAAACTCCCAATGCTCAAGCCTCTTTCCGCTCCAGTGAAATCAGCAGCCTTGGAGTTGGACCAAGCATCAGTAATTTTCTTTTTCTTTTTCTTTTATTTTTTTGAAACAGTTTCACTCTGTCACCCAGCAATGGTGCGATCTCAGCACCACCATGTCCAGCTGATTTTTGTATTATTAGTAGAGATGGGTTTTCACCATGTTGGCCAGGGTGGTCTCAAACTCCTGACCTCAAGTGATCTGCCCACTTCAGCTTCCCAAACTGCTGGGATTACAGGCATGAGCCACTGCACCTGGCCAGTACTTTCTTTAAGCTCCACAGGTGGTTCCCATGTGTAGCCAAGTTTGAGGATTGATGGTTTAGAGAGGTTGAGTAACTTGCCTAGGGTTTGAAAGCCAGTGAATGTGAGCCAGGATTTAAACTCAGGTATGTCTGGCTGCAAAACTCATGCACTTAACCTTAGCATGGAGCCTGAACTAAAGCAGTACTAATAGGGATGTAATAGTGGAAACAGATTATATATTTAGGAAACAGAATAGGCTGGGATTTAGTATTAGCTAGGGAAAGGGAGGAAAAGGGAAACTCCCACTTTTTAGGCTCGAGGTATTGAAATGGCAAAGGCAGCATCAGCCTGTACAGAGAATGGGATGGAGAGAGGGCAGGTGTGGAAGGCAGAGGAGGCCAGCAGAAAGAGAAAGAAGAAAATTTGAGTTCATTTATAAATTTTAGGTACCAACTAGGCATGGTAGCTCATACCTGTAATCCCAGCATTTTGGGAGGCCAAGGCAGGCAGATTGCCTGAGCTCAGGAGACTACCCTGGGCAACATGGCTCAACTCCATCTCTACCAAAACTATAAAAAATTAGCTGGGCATGGTGGCACACGCCTGTGGTCCCAGCTACTTGGGAGGCTGAGGTGGGAGGATCGCTTGAGCCCAGGAGGTCGAGGCTACAGTGAGCTGAGATTGTGCCACTGCACTCCAGCCTGGGTGACAGAGAAAGACCCTGTCTCAAAATAACTAAATAAATCGTAGGTACCTTTATGACATTTTAGCAAGCATTTGGATAACATTCGGGGCACAGAGGATGTAGAACTTAAGATAAAGATTTAAGAGTCATTCATTCATTTATTCAGTAACAATGTAAGAGAGTGGTTGTGATTGAGGGAGAGTTTATACAGGTGATGACAGGACCTCTGGATAAACCAGATGGTTAACAAGATAGACAAAGGAACAAAAGTCCACAGAAATGACTGAGAAGAAATCAAAGAGGTAAAAAGGGAACCAAGAAAATGATGTCAGGAAAGGCATCTTTCAAGTCTTGTTGAAAATGTCCTTTTAAAATGTATTAATGGACACTGTTACTTGGTTAACTACAGTATAAGAACACAGACAAGGGTCGTATAACCGTATTTCAGTCAACCACAGATCATGTATACAATGGTGGTCTCATAAGACTACAATGAAGTTGAAAAATTCCTATCACCTAGTGACATCATCAACACATTACTTATGTGTTTGGTGATGTTGATGTAAACAAATCTACTGTGCTGCCAGTCACTCAAGCAATCCTCCCAACTTAGCCTCCTGAGTAGCTGGGACCACAGGTGCAAGCCACCATGCCCAGCTAAATTTTGTATTTTTTGTAGAGATGGAGTCTTGCCATGTTGCCCACACTGGTCTCAAATTCCTGAGCTCAAACAATCCACCTGCCTTGGCCTTCCTAAGTGCTAAGATTACAGGTGTGCACCACCGTGTTCAGCCTGTTATTTTAGAGTATACTCCTTCTACTTACTAAAAAAAACAAAAACAAAACAAAACAAAACAAAAAAACGGCCGGGCGCAGTGGCCCACACCTGTAATCCCAGCACTTTGGGAGGCCGAGGTGGGTGGATTACGAGGTCAAGAGTTTGAGACCAGCCTTACCAACATGGTGAATCCCTGTCTCTATTAAAAATACAAAAATTAGCCGGGCGTGGTGGTGTGCACCCATAATCCCAGCTACTCAGGAGGCTGAGGCAGAGAATTCCTTGAACCTGGCAGGTGGAGGTTGCAGTGAGCCGAGATCGTGCCACTGGACTCCAGCCTGGGCAACACAGCAAGACTCTGCCTCCAAAAAAAAAAAAAAAAGTTAACTGAAAACAGCCTCAGGCAGGTCCTTCAGGAGGTATTCCAGAAGAAGGCATTGTGACCTTCCCACGGGACAAGATATGGAGGTGGGAAAGAGTGATATTGATGATCCTGACCCTGTGTAGGCCTAGGCTAATATATGTGTTTGTGTCTCACTTTTTAACAAAAAGTTAACAAAGTAAAACATAAAAAATTTTAATAGAAAAAATCTTATAAAGATGTGAAGAAAATATTTTTGTACAGCTGTACAATGTGTTTGTGTTTAAGCTGTGTTATTACAAAAGACTTAAAAATGTAAAAGTTTTAAAATAAAAAGTTACAGTAAGCTAAGGTTAATTTATTATTGAAGAAAAACTTTTTTTTTTTTTGAGATGGAGTTTTGCTCTTGTCGCCCAGGCTGGAGTACAATGGTGTGATCTCAGCTCACTGCAACTCACTTTGCCTCCTGGGTTCAAGCAATTCTCCTGCCTCAGCCTCCCGAGTAGCTGGGACTACAGGCACTTGCCACCACGCCTTTTTTGTAGTTTTTTAGTAGAGACGGGGTTTCACCATGTTGGCCAGAATGGTCTGAAGAAAAACTTTTAAAAATAAATTTAGTGTAGCCTAAGTATAGTGTTTATAAAATCTACAGTAGTGTACAGTAATGTCCTAGGCTTTCACATTCACTCACCACTCACTCAGTGACTCCCCCGGAGCAACTTTCAGTCCTGCAGGCTCAATTTATGGTATAAAAGATAACCACTTTTTACTTTTTATACAATATTTTTACTCGACCTTTTCTATGTTCAGATACACAAACACCATTGTGTTACAATTGCCTATAATATTCAGTACAGTAACATGCCGTACAGGTTTGTAGCCTAGGAGCAATAGGCTATACCATCTAGCCTAGGTGTGCAGTAGGCTATACTATCTGAGTTTGCGTAAGCACACTCTCCGATGTGCACACAATGATGAAATCACCGGATTTCTCAGAACCTGTCCCCATCATTGACACATGACTAGTGTAATGATTTGAGTGTTTGAGTGTGATAATAATGATGATCCAGAATCCTAAAACACAACTTAAGGTCCTTGTTTTAAAGATGCCAATCACTATCTGATTTGCCCACACCCCCTTCCAAGAGAATCTATCTTGTTGCCTAAGCAATCAGGTTCTTTCCTACATGTTTCCACCACAACCTCAGGCCAAAGTGGATTGGATCAGAGGTGGACACCTGACCCAAGGACAAATAATCCATTGCCTGGCCAAGTACTCACAACCTAGTCCCAAAAGGAACAGGGTGAGTCAGGTTCCTCTCTGCTCAATAGACTCAGGAGACTAAGGGAATGGGTGGCATTGGGATCACAAATGCCACAGGACTGTGTTGGGGCCATGATGAGTTGAAGCCACTTGCAAGTAAAAATTATGAAGAGGAAAAAAGCATTGAAAAGACACGGGATGCTGGTTAATAGAGGAAAACTGAACAGGTAATCAGAAAGAAACCAAGATTCAAGAGGCCAGGTGCGGTGGCTCACGCCTGTAATCCCAGAACTTTGGGAGGCCGAGGTGGGTGGATCACAAGGTCAGGAGTTTGAAAGCAGCCTGGCCAACATGGTGAAACCCCATCTCTACGAAAAATACAAAAATTAGCTGGATGTGGCAGCACATGCCTGTAATCCTAGCTACTCGGGAGGCTGAGGCAGGAGAATCGCTTAAACCTGGGAGGCAGAGGTTGCAGTGGGCCGAGATCACACCACTGCACTCTAGCCTGCGTGACAGAGTGAGACTCTGTCCCAAAAAAAAGAAAAGAAGACTCAAGAAAGACTGGCCCCCAGTGCCAGCCTGCCTCAGAGCCCAAGCCCTTCAAGTTCAGTTCATTTTCATAAGCATCCTCACCAGAAACCACATCTTTCTGGAGCTGACTGAAGTAGATTTCTCTTCCCTGCAGCTAAACATCTTAAATATCTATATCCATTATTTCCATTGTCCAGAGCTGTCGAATGTACATAAAACTGTAGGAGTATACGTTGGCTATAAATCAGCTTCAGCACAGACTCTGGAAGTGAAATTTAAAAATTAACTTCGTGATACTAGTAGGTTGTGTTTTTAGTTCTGGTCATTTGCCACTCCTCATAAAAGTTCAATGTAAAACAGATTGAAAGCTGTGCAGTACTCAACCTATATATGACATTATTTGCTAGCTAAAGAGAGTTGGTGCACTTGCCTTATAGACATTTATGCACTAAGATAGCTATACCACCATATCGTAAGAAACATCGTTAACAGGGAAGAAATCATTAGATCACAGTTCTAAACTAGTCACATATTGGAGGCAAAAAAAAAAATTCCTTTAGCAAGATTATCAAAATGAATGAAAAAAGTAAAACTCTGTATTATTTTCCAAGCATTAAAATATTAATATCTAGGAGAAAAAAGTTTCTCATTTTATGTAATAACTGTTACTGAAAAGTTGTGGGAATATGTATACATCCACACACAATTCTCAAGATAAAATCATAGTCTAAATGGCCCCGTAAGGAATTTGGAAAAACTTCATGGTTAATCTTTTTTTTTTTTTTTTTTTTTTTGAGATGGAGTCTCAGGTTGCCCGGGTTGGACTTGAACTTCTGGGCTCAAGCAATCCCCCTGCCTCCGCGTCCGAAGTGTGTGATAATAATGATGATTCAGAATCCTAAAACACAACTTCAGGCCCTTGTATTAAAGGTATAGCCTATTGCTCCTAGATAAAGATTCTCCCTCCAGGAGAATGTATTCTGTTGCCTAAGCAGTCAGGTTCCTTCCTACATGTTCCCACCACAAGCCCAGGCCAAAGCAGATTGGATCAGAGGTGGACACCTGACCCAAGGACAAATAGCTGGGACTTCAACAGGCCCTGCTACCAAGCCCAGTTGGTTAATCTTTTTTTTTTTTTTTTAGATGGAGTATTGAGTATTGCTCTGTTGCCCAGGCTGAAGTGCCATGGTGCAATCTTGGCTCACTGCAACCTCCACCTCCTGGGTTCAAGTGATTCTCCTGCCTCAGCCTCCCGAGTAGCTGGGATTACAGGAGCCCGCCACCACACTGGGCTAATTTTTGTATTTTTAGTAGAAACAGGGTTTCACTACGTTGGCCAGGCTGGTTTCAAACTCCTGACTTCAGGTGTTCCGCCTGCCTCGGGTTCCCAAAGTGCTTGGATTACAGGTGTGAGCCACCATACCCAGCCTTTTTTTTTTTTTTTTTAAATACAGGGTCTCTCTCTATTGTCTCTCTCTGCTTCTCTCTGTTGCAATGGCACAATCACAGCTCACTGCAATCTCTCAGGCTCAAGCAATCCTCCCACCTCAGCCTCCCAAGTAGCTGGGACTACAGGCATGTACCACTATGCCCAGCTAATGTTTTATTTTTTGTAGAGACAGTCTTACCATGTTGCCCAGGCTGGTCTAGAACTCCTGGCTCAAGTGATCCTCCCTCGTCAGCCTCTCACAGTACTGAGATTACAGGAGTGAGCCACCATGCCTGGCCTTGGTTAATCTTTTCTCAAAAAAGAAAAAAAAAATTTTTATAGGCCAGGTACTTTGCAGCATTTTGGGAGGCTGGGGTGGGAGGATCCCTTGAGCCCAGGAGTTCAGGACCAGCCTAGGCAACATAGGGAGAGCCTGTTTCTACAAAAAAAAAAAAAAAAAGTTTTAATTAGCTGGGCATGGTAGTGCCTGTAGTCCCAGCTACTTGGGAAGCTAAGGTGAGAGGATTGCTTGAGCATGGGAGGTCGAGGCTGCAGTGACCCATGATCATGCCACTGCACCCCAGCCTGGGTGACAAACACCATGTTTAAAAAAAAAAAAAAAAATCCTTTGTAAAGGAAATAATCAGCCTCAGTGTGTCAGAACTTTAAAAAATATTATCGTATGTTGCGAATCCTATGTAAGGACCTCCCACCACCTGTCTTTCAGTTGCATTTAGGAAAGCTTTGAAGCAAACATGCTGTGAAGATTTGTAAGTGCCTTTCCACTGCCAGGCATAATGTTAATATTCTATTTTCTCACATGGTGGTCATCCATTTATACTCCTGATTTTGTTCACTAAAAATAGGGGTCTAGGGGCTTCTGGTTCAAGACTGAGCACAAGCACTGGTTTCTCCATCTCTCCTAATCTCCCCAAGACCTCACCAAAATGAAAGTATGAAAAAGAACAAGGTCAGAACACCGAAGAGAATGGGAGGCAGGTCAAACAACAGATGAGAGACCTATATGTGTTTCTGGAAGGCAGAAAGCAGACGAGACAAGCTGCAGATAAACAAACCAGGAGAGAAAGCACAGAGAACCCACCACAGGGGCTCCTGAGGCTTGGAAGCCCATCTACCCCGCCAAGACCCAGAGACTGGAAGAGGGAGACGCACTCTTGACTGGAAGTCTGATGGGGACCAACTGCACCACTTGGTGCCCCCAGCTCACTGTACCCAGCACAGAGTTCAGGCAAATAAAATGAAAGAAAAGAGAATTCAGACCAGGCAAGGTGGCTCAGGCCTGTAACCCTAGCACTTTGGAAAGTTGAAGTGGGTGGATCACTTGAGGCCAGGAGTCCGGGGCCAGCCTGGGCAACATGGTGAAACCGTGTCTCTAGAAAAAATACAAAAAATTAGCCAGCTGTGGTGGTGTGTGCCTGTAGTCTCAGCTACTCAGGAGGCTGAGGTGGGAGGATCACTTGAGTCTAGAAGTTTGAGGCTGCAGTGAGCCATAATTGTGCCACTACATTCTAGCCTGGGTGACAGAGCAAGACCCTGTCTGGAAGGAAGGAAGGAAGGAAGGAAGGAAGGAAGGAAGGAAGGAAGGAAGAAAGGAGAAGGAAGGAGAGAGAGACAGAGAGAGAGAGAAAGAAAGAGAGAGAAAGAGAAAGAGAGGAGAAAAAAAGAAAGAAAGAGAAAGAAAGAAAAAAGGAAGAAAGAAAGAAAGAAAGAAAAAAAGAAAGAAAGAAAGAAAGAAAGAAAGAAAGAAAGAAAGAAAGAAAGAAAGAAAGAAAGAAAGAAAGAAGGAAAAGAAAGAAAAGAAAAGAAAGAAAGAAGAAAGCAAGGAGGCAGGCGGGGGGGTGGGGGGGCACGCAGTGGCTCATGCCTGTAATCCCAGCACTTTGGGGGGCCAAGGCGGGTGTATCATCTGAGGTCGGGAGTTCAAGACCAGGAAGGAAGGAAGGAGAGAAGGGGGAGAGAGAGAGAGAGAGAGAGAGGCCAGATGCGGTGGCTCATACCTGTAATCCCAGCACTTTGGGAGGACGAGGAGGGTGGATCACCTGAGGTTGGGAGTTCGAGACCAGCCTGACCAACATGGAAAACCCCTGTCTCTACTAAAAATACAAAATTAGCCGGGCGTGGTGGTGCATGCCTATAATCCCAGCTACTGGGGAGGCTGAGGCAGGAGAATAGCTTGAACCCAGGAGGCAGAGGTTGCAGTGAGCCGAGAATGAGCCGTTGCACTCCAGCCTGGGCAACTAGAGTGAAATTCAAAATAATAAAAGGAGAAGAAGAAAGAGAATAAAGAGAGAAGGAGAGAAAGAAAGAAGGAAGGCAGGAAGGTAGAAAGAGAGAAAGAGAGAGAGGAAGAGAGGAAGAGAGGAAGGGAGGAAGGGAAGAAGGGAGGAAGAGAGGAAGGGAGAAAGAGAGAAAGAGGAAGGGGGAGGAAGGGAAAGACAGGAAGAAAGAAAAAAGGAAGAAGGCAAGAAGAAAGAAAAAGAAAAGGAAGGATGGGAGGAAGGAAGGAAGGAAGGAAGGAAGGAAGGAAGGAAGGAAGGAAGGAAGGAAGGAATCCAGACCATTATTTGACGGAAGAGGTCAAACCCTGTGGTGAAAGCAGAAGCTTCTTATGGACGTTGGCACCTCAAACTAAAGGTCTCTTTGTTCTGGCATTTGGGGGACACAGAGCTAGAAACTAACTCATCTCCCTAAATCCCAGACAACTCAAAACCCTCCTATGCACCATCTGAGCCTCCATTAGAGAGAGTCCTGGAGAGGCACTCAGGTATAGTGGTAGAATTTTGAAGCCAGAAAGCTTGGGTTCAAATATAAAATCTGCCACATATTAACTATGTAACCTGCCACAAGTTATCCATTCTGTCCATGCCTCAGTTTCTTCATTTGTAAAACGGCAAGAGTAATGTATTATTTCATTCATTCTAAGAGTTTTAATACAAGAATAATCAGTATGTGTCTTATAATCTTATAAAGACATATCATACTTCAACAGCATTATTTACCTTTTTAGTAGTAAACAAAATAATGGTTCATCTTACAATTGATGGAATAGTAAACTGAATGAAATACTATGGCCAGGCACAGTGGCTTAATGCCTGTAATCCCAAAACTTTGGGATGCCAAGGTGGGCGGATCACCTGAGGTCAGGAGTTTGAGACCAGCCTGGCCAACATAGGGAAACCCCGTCTGTACTAAAAATACAAAAATTAGCCGGGCATTGTGGCACGCACCTGTAATCCCAGCTACTTGGGAAGCTGAGGCAGGAGAATTGCTTGAACCCAGGAGGTGGAGGTTGCAGTGAGTCAAGATCCCACCACTGCACTCCAGCCTGGGCAACAAGAGTGAAACTCTATCTCAAAAAAGAAAGAAAAGAAAAGAAAAGACCATAGTAACTACCTCATAGAGGAGTTGTTGAGATGACTTAATAAGTTAATATATTTAACTTACACAGAACTATGCCTAGAACGCAGGTAAACACTGTATAAATGTTAGTTATTACTACCCACCTGGGGGAACAGTTCTCACATAACAGCAGAAAAAACCCACACTAGCTACCCACTGTCTTTCACTAAAATAACAAAGAATTACCTGCAAGGTGGCTCATGCCTGTAACCCGAGCACTTTGCGAGGCAAAGGCAGGAGGATCACTTGAGGCCAAGAGTTCAAAAGCAACCTGGGTAACATAGTGAGACCCCATCTCTACAAAATAAAAACAAACAAAAAATTAGCCAGGCATGGTGATGTGTGTCTGTAGTCCCACCTACTCAGAGGCCGAGGTGAGAAGGTCATTTGAGCCCAAGATGTTGAGGTTGCACTGAGCCAAGATCTTGCCACTGCTCTCCAGCCTGGGTAACAGAGTAAGACCTTGCCAAAAAAATAAATACCAGATAAACAAAACGGTAATTCTGAAGAAAACACATAATTCAGTGAACAGAAAATAATGTTTGCAAATTCTAATGTATGTGTTTAGAGAGGTTTTTAAAAATAAGAGTGGAGCCAGGCGCAGTGGCTTACACCTGTAGTCCCAGCACTTTGGGAGGCCGAGGCGGGAGGATTGCCTGAGGTCAGGAGTTTGAGACCAGCCTGGCCAACATGGTGAAACCCCGTCTCTACTAAAAACAGAAAAATTGCCAGGCGCGGTGGCTCACACCTGTAATCCCAGCACTTTGGGAGGCCAAGGTGGGTGGATCACCTGAGGTCGGGAGTTCCAGACCAGCCTGACCAACATGGAGAAACCCTGTCTCTACTAAAAATACAAAATTAGCCAGGCATGGTGGCGCATGCCTGTAATCCCAGCTACTCGGGAGGCTGAGGCAGGAGAATCGCTTGAACCCGGGAGGCGGAGGTTGCGGTGAGCCGAGATCGCGCCATTGCACTCCGGCCTGGGCAAAAAGAGTGAAACTCCGTCTCAAAAAAAAAACAAACAGAAAGAAAGAAAAAAGAAAAATTAGCCGGGCGTGCACCTGTAATCCTAGCTACTCGGGAGGCGAAGGCAGGAGAATCGCTTGAACCCAGGAGGTGGAGGTTGCAGTGAGCCGAGATCCCGCCACTGCACTCCAGCCTGGGTGACAGAGCAAGACTCCGTCTCAAAAATAAAAACAAAAATTAAAAAAATAGGCCGGGCGCGGTGGCTCACGCCTGTCATCCCAGCACTTTGGGAGGCCGAAGCGGGCGGATCACGAGGTCAAGAAATCCAGACCATCGTGGCTAACATGGTGAAACCCCGTCTCTACGAAAAATGCAAAATTAAGCTGCGTGTGGTGGTGCGCGCCTATAGTCCTAGCTACTCGGAAGGCTGAGGCAGAAGAATCGCTTGAACCTGGGAGGCAGAGGTTGCAGTGAGCCGAGATCGTGCCACTGCATTCCAGCCTGGCGACAGAGCGAGACTCCGTCTCAAAAAAAAAAAAAAAAAGAGACTCTTGAAATCCTGGGTTCAAGCGATTCTCTTATCTTGGCTCCCAGGAGCCACTGCACCTGGCCTGTTTAGAGACAGACTTAAGACAATATTACGTTCATAAAACAAAAGAGAATGCTATGTAAAAAGAAAAATCCTAGAACAAAATCTTTCAGATTTCAAAAATATGATTGCCAAAATTAAAAATACAATTGATAGCCTGAAAAAAGTTAAGTCAAGGAAATCTCAGCGGGAAAAAAAAAAAAAAATCAGAAGTTGAAAAACATGAGAGAAAAGATAGGCAATACAGAGGAACAATATGGAAGGACCAGCATTTGATTAATAGAAATTCCAGGAAGAGTGAAACAGAGGAGGAAATAAACGAACAATGCAAAACAGCTTCCCAGACCTAAAGGGCACAAACATTCATATTAGAAAATCCTCCCAAGTTCTTAGGACAGCAAATGGGGAAATAAAAACCTTACCCTTTGAACATATTGAAATTTCAAAACACCAAGGATAAATATAAGGAGACTCTTTAAAGCATTTGAGGAGAAACGAATTCATTTGGCAATGGACTTCCCATCAACAACAATGGATACTAGAATATAGTGGAAGAAATTTTTTAATGCCCTCAAAGGTTTTATAAAAAATTATTTTCAATCTAGAATTCTATGCCCAGCTAAACTGTCAGTATGTGAGAGGTGGGGCCAGGCACAGTGGCTCACCGTAATCCCAACACTTTGGGAGTCTGAGATGAGTGGGCTGCTTGAGCCCAGGAGTTTGAGACCAGTCTGGGCAATATAGTGAGACTCCCATCGGTACAAAAACTTTAAAAATTAGCCACATGTGGTGGCATGAGCCTGTAGTCCTTGATACTCAAGAGGCTGAGGCAGAGGGATAGGTTGAGCCCAGGAATTCAAGGTTACAGTGAGCTAAAGATCACTGCACTGCACTCCAGCCTGGGAAACAGGATGAGAGCTTGTCTCTAAAAATATAAAAATAAAAATAAAAAATATGTGAGAATTGAATGAAGACATTTGCATACATGCAAGGACTCAGGAATTTTTCTCCCATACACCACTTGTTAGGAAGTCTCTTGAGGAAGTATTCCAGTAAAACACAATAAATAGAGTAAGACTAAATTAAGAAAGAAAAAGCCACAAGATTTAACAACAGGTGGGTCCAACCATGTGTACGGAAGTCCCAGGATCTCAATGGTGCAATGTGCCTAGAGAGTAACCAGATTGGAGCAAGAGAACAACTCTCAAAGGGTAGTTCCCAGTGGAAAAGGAGACTTGGTGGAAGCAATTGTATGGTTTAGAACTTGGGGAAGTTTGAGGATGTAATAATTACAAATCACATGGATGAGGGGAGGAAAGGAAATGAGAAAGTCTGGAAAACAATAAAAGATCATATAGGAAGCTTATAGTCCAAATATGAAGCAAATTAAAATGTGGCTTCAGTTTAAACTGAAGGGATTGTTTTATACTTCCTTCCAAAAAGATATTCCTCTGTGTTAAACCTGGCAGTGCTTTATCTGCATAATTAGGCATAATTTTAGGTGATTTTTCTCAAGGTAAAGTCATTCCAGGAGTCTTCACTGCTGGTAGCCACCACCCCTAAGTCCCAGACTGTTAAAAGGAATTTCAAGAAAGTATTTGAACATTACCTTTGGAATGTTGACACAATGTGGAAAAAAATGAGGTTGAAAGTACTGGAAGTCTTGGCCTCTCCACATTCTGGGCCATCTGCTGACAGTTTGGAAAATACATGTCTCCCTTTCTCAGAGACAAACCACCTCACCAGAACTCAAGGCTTCATGTCAAACTCAAAGTGACCTCTTCTTTTAGTTGAGGAAAGTGGTTTCTTTTATGAGGACTTTAGAGCATTAGCTAGTGCTTTAAATTCAATCGTTTTGAAGATGCAAATATTTCAAGTACAAAATCAATAGTTATGGCACCATCTCAAAAGGCATGTCCTTTCATAATCAAACTTATTATAGTTAAAAGTTTAATTCTTAACAATCTGTGGTCTGAATAATAATTTCAAAATAATTTCAAAATAAGGCCTGCTTAAATTTAGCAGGCCTACAAATCAATCTCAGGAAGGCTCAAAGTCTCTTGCCAAGGACAAATTGATCCTTTAAAAAGAATTGCTGGCCAGGCATGGTGGCTCACGCTTGTAATCCCAGCACTTTGGGAGCTGAGGTAGATGGATCATCTGAGGTCAGGAGTTCGAGACCAGCCTGGCCAACATGGTGAAACCTCGTCTCTACTAAAAATACAAAAATTAGCCAGGCATGGTAGCATATGCCTGTAATCCCAGCTACTAGGGGGTGCTGAGGTAGAAGAATTGCTTGAACCTGGGAGGTGGAGCCTGCAGTGAACTGAGATCACGCCACTGCACTGCAGCCTTGGCAACATAGTTAGACTGTGTCTCAAAAATAAATAAATAAATAAATAAATAAAATAAAACAAAAAAGAATTGCTGGTATAACCCAGGCTCTAAGTATCAGAAAAGAGAACTGGTCTTGCAGTAGGGATGAATGGAAATTTTCATGATAGTGAGCATGAATTTGAGTTACCAAACTGGACTTGGCATCAATATGTGTAGACTGCTCTTCTAAAGTGTCCCGATGAAGGAATGAGAGAATTGGCAGTAGCTGGAGGAGGTGTGTTGCAGGAACTTTCTCAATTGAGTCTTCAGCAGGTTTGCAGATTGAGGAGAGGAATTAGATCAGGAGCAACAGAAAATGGGAGATACAGTAGGGCAAATTGTTGAGGTGAAGTCCCAGAAGTTAAGGAGGAATGTGAATACAAATATGAGGATTAGTTTTGAACAGGAGGAGGGTTCCTCCTTCCTTTGAGACAGGACAGGAGATAAGATATGATGCTCATTTAAGGAAGTCTGGAAGAAGTGAGGAAGATTCAGGTATTTACCCTTGATGACATCAATTTTGTATATGAAACAGGAGACTGGTCCATCTGCTAAGAAGGAAAGAGATCCTGAAGTGTTTGAAATTAGTCACTACCAGAAATTTAAAAAGTGGCAGGGCAGGATGGCTCATGTCTGCAATCCCAGCACTTTGGGAAGCTTAGGCAGGAGCATCACTTGAGCCCAAGAATTTGAAACCAGCCTGGGCAATATAGACCAAGACCCTGTCTCTACCAAAAAAAAAAAAAAAAGAAAGAAAGAAAGAAAAATAGCCAGGTGTGATGGAGTGCACCTGTGGTCCTAACTACTCAGAAGGCTGAAGTGGGAGGATCGCTGGAGCCCAGGAGCTGGGGGCTACAGTGAGCTATGATCACGCCACTGCACTCCTGCCTTGGCAACAAAGACCCAGACCCTATCTCTCAAAAGAAGAAATAAACAGAAATGGAAAAAAGAAAACTGACAAGACCCAAAGACCACCCTTATTCCTCCCCAAAACAGAGAAGAAAAAAATACGTATTTGACCTTGATGTGCATTATCTTTTCATCTGGCAAGGGTCCTAAACTTGTACCTAAAGAAAAAAAATTCATCCTATCCTTCTGTAGAAAATGGTGCAAGTTCTGTCTCAACTACTTTCTGACTTCCTGTTCTTAAATAAGCCTCAATTTCTCCGTGCCTCAGTTTCCCATTTTTAAAAAGGGACCTTCTGATCATTATGACAATTAAACAATGATGTTCATAAAGTACTTACTATACAATAAATCCTGTATTATATAAATGTCAGCTACTATCACTAGACCTGGTGATAGACACTATATAGATACTATAATGTAAACCAAGTTTATTGGTTTGTAACTTTAAGAAACAACTTATGGATAGCATGGAAGAGCTGATTGTGGCTGGAGGTCAGAATGCAAATGTTAACAACTTCAAAAATGTAAGAATTAAAAAATATGGGGAGCAAATAGCAGGCTCCAGAAGACTGGGTGAGAAGACATAGAAGTTAGTATCTTCATCTTACAAAATGAGAGTTCATGTGATATTGCTGAAAATGGATTGAATAAGAAATAGGAGTGCAAATTATTTAAGTTTATGAAGACAACAGAGAGAAATATTAAAATAATTTAACAGCCAGGCACAGTGGCTCGCGCCTGTTATCCCAGCACTTTGGGAAGCCAAGGCGGGCAGATCACCTGAGGTCAGGAGTTTGAGACCAGCCTGGCCAACATGGTGAAACCCCATCTCTACTAAAAATACAAAAATTAGCCGGGTGTGGTGGCGGGCACCTATAATCCCAGCTACTCGGGAGGCTGAGGCAGGAAAATCACTTGAATCAGGGAGGCAGAGGTTGCAGTGAACCAAGATCGCGCCATGGCACTCCAGCCTGGGGAACAGAGCAAGACTTCGTCTCAAAATAATAATAATAATTTAACATCAAATATGAGAAAAAGGAGGGTGCGGTATGAGCTAAACCTCATCTGTCATGTCAAGGAGTCAATGGATGATATGAATATGATTAACCAAGAGATAGTGGGCCAGGCATGGTGGCTCACTCCTGCAATCCCAGCACTTCGGGAGACAGTGGCAGGAGGATCACTTGAGCCCAGGAGTTTAAGACCAGCCTGGGCAACATAGTGAGACTTCGTCTCTAAAAAGAAAAAAAAAAAAATCAAAAACTTAGCCAGGCATGGTGGTGCATGCCTGCAGTGCCAGCTACTTGGGAGGCTGAGGTGGCAGGATCACTTGAGCCCAGGAGGTCAAGGCTGCAGTGAGCTGAGATTGCACCAATGCACTCCAGCCTTGGAGACACAGTGAGATCCTGTTTCAAAAAAAAAGAAAGAAAAGAAAAGGAAAAAAAAGAAAGAGAGGAATAAATGTAAAGGCACATTATTTAGAATACTGGTTCTGAATGCTGGCTGCACAAGACAATCAGCTTGGAGGCTTAAAAAGTAATTTTGTTAGTCTGGGAATGAGACTACACATAGGTTTTGTTGTTGTTGTTGTTGTTTGTTTTTTAAGCTCCCCAGCTGATTCTAACATGCACCCAGGGATAAGAATCATGGATCTAGAAAACCGGAAAACATGACCAATTAAGGAATTTCACTTCTAGTAAAGGAATGGTGGGATGGGGTGGAGGTGTGAAGGACAGGCTGGACACTGACTTTGTATTCATTCATTCATTCATTCAACAAATAGAGGGCTTTCTATGTGCCAGGCACTGGTCCAAGTCCCTTTTCACCATAAGCTCTCTGTACTAGTTGATTTGTTTCCATGAACCTGAGTTGCTTTGATTTTAAAATTAATGCAACAAATATACAGCATCATTATACAAATCCACACTTTTAAACACATTGGGCAACTATTGAGAACCACTTCTGCTGAGTGGAAAAGGCAGCCACCTACACAGAGTGATAGAGATTGAAAAAAAAAAAAATCACCTTTCACCATGGGCAGCCAGGCTGCAAGGTGACTGGGAGAAGACAAAGGGAAGAGTGCCTAAGAGCACTGGAGAGTACCCACTCACTTCCACCGTTACGTTCCCACTCTCCTCCAGAGGCCACCGAGCAACAGCTGCCAGCTGGGTTCGAAGATCTCTGACAGTAATGGTCCCCAAAACTCCAGGACCCTATGACAGAGTAAAGAGTGGCAGAGGGAAGATAGTGTGGGGCAGGGAGGGCCAGGGCATTAATTCACTTCAGCCAAAGGTAAGTCCCTAAGTCGGTGGCTTACAGCCTTCTGATCAAAATTGCAACCCTATTGCCTGTCATTTCAGTTTTCTATAAAATTGTATCTTGAAACATAACACATACTCCTGAGATCCTCACTTCAAACCATTTTGAAATAACACCCTAATGATTAGTTGACAATCACCTGAAAAAAAAGTGAGGATATCAATAAGGGTTGAGAGCTCACCCAGGAGAGAAGGTACTCACACAGGAATCAACTGGGAAGACTGAACAAATTTCACCTACTTCCAAATGGGCTAGGCCTTCCTGTGCCAATCAAAAGCATATTGATTTGTAACTATTAGTTTAACAGAATAACTAATCATAACTAATTATCACTTGAGAAATACAAACTCTAATATCTGCATCAGGAAAGTGAAATACAAGTTGGGTAAGTTTCAATAATGGACACTGGGAGAAATGAAGGAGCTACAAGGAAACCAACAAGCCTTGGGCAGCTCAGTGATCAGGGCAGTTAGGTAGGCAAAGAGGCAGAGGAGGAAGGAGACAGGAAGGAAAGCAGTGAGTGTGCCAAAAGCAAGAGGTGTATTTTGCATGTTGAAACTTGACATAATGATTATTTATATTTTGTGCCTGTCTAAACAATAGTGAAATCCTTGAGGGCAAGTATCTATTTCATAACTCTTAAGACCTAGCTCAGTGCCCTATACATAAGCAGTACTCTATAGATATTTGTTGATTAGGTTAGAGTTGGATGAAAAAGGTCAGCTACTCTGTAACTTTATCTAAAAACAGCACTACCTTTCCATTTGTCTTGAAGTCAGCTCTCCTGTCATTTAAAGTTGTAAAACAGCAACAATAATGCACATTCATATATTTAAAGCTCTCGGTTTAGAACCAGGTGAAATATTTGGCCTTTGATCAACAATGGTCCCCAAATCTCCAAGACCCTACAACAGAGTCAAGAGTGGGAGGGAGAAGATAGTGTGGGAAGAAAGAGCCAGGGTCTCAAAGCATTGATTCACCTCAGCCCAAGGGTAAGCACCCAAGTAGGTGGGTTTAGGGCTAGGCTTTTCACTGTACATCTTTTCATTTATTTATTTTTCTAAACAAGAAAATCTAGTTTTTAAGCAAACACTTATATGGCACTTACAATATGTCAGCCACTGTTGTAAAAGCTTGGAGATACTCTCACAATTGCTAGTGGGAGTTTAGATTGGTACAACCTGTGTAGGGAGCAATGCTATCTATCTATCTATCAAATTTTACAAACAGAAATATGTCTAAGGTTATCTGTTACAGCATTGGTTTCAATATTAAGTAATTGGAAACAGCCCAAGTGTAAGTCAATAAGGAACAGTTTAAATAAATTATGGTATATCCACACAGTGGAATACTATGCCACTGTAAAAAAACAATAAGGAAGTTATTTAAGCATTAATGCAGAAGGATCTCCAAATCATATTAAGTGACAAAGCAAGTAAGAATTGTGTGCTTAATACGATACTTTTCATCCAAAAATAGGAACAAAAATCCATATTCACAATTGTCCATGTTTGCATAAAGAAATTCTGGAAAGATACCTGAGAATCTAAGAACAATAGTTGCCTAAGATAGGGAACTAGGGGAGTGAGAACTGAGCAGATGGGGGACAAGAATGAAAGAGATAGTCTTTGCTGTATGCCTTTTCATATTTTTTATTTTTCTAGCCAAGAAAATGTATTTTTAAGCAAACATATAGCACTTACAATGTAGTATGAAATTAAAATTGGTAAGTCACTTATTAATTAATAAATACTTATTCAAAATTTAAATTTAAAAGTATCTCAGGGCCAGGCGCGGTGACTCACACCTGTAATTCCAGCACTTTGGGAGTCCAAGGTGGGCAGATCACCTGAGGTCAGGAGTTTGAGAACAGCCTGGCCAACATGGTGAAGCCCCATCTCTACTAAAAATACAAAAAAAAATTAGCTGGGCATGGTGGTGTGTGCCTGTAATCCCAGCTACTGGGAAGGTTGAGGCAAGAAGATCCCTTGAACCCGGGAGGCGGAGGTTGCAGCGAGCTGAGATTGTGCCACTGTGCTCCAGCTTGAGCAACAGATAGAGACTCTGTCTCAAAAAAAAGTACCTCGCAAGTGTCGTATTGTGGTTATGCAGAAAAATATCCTTGTTCTTAGAATAAAGCAAATGAGGCAAAATCAAACAACAACAACAAAAAACCAAGGCCAGGTGTGGCTGACATCTGTAATCCCAACATTTTGGGATGACAAGGCAGGATCACTTCAGCCCAGGAGTTAAGATAAGCCTGGGCAACAAAGTGAGATGCTATCTCTACAAAAACACAAAAAATTAGCTGGGCCCAGTGACGCATGCCTATGGTCCCAGCTACTTGGGAGACTGAGGCAGGAAGACCACTTGAGCCTAGGAGTTCAAGGCTGCCATGAGCTATGATCGCACTACTGCACTTCAGTCTGAGCGACTGAGTCTCAAAAAGACCCTGTCTCAAAAAAAGCAAAACAAAGCAAAACTGACTAATCTGTGGGAAGGGTTTATGAATAACCATAGAGTTAATTTTGTCACTTTTCTGTAGATTTAAAATTTTCCAAGACAAATATTAGGGGAGAAAAAGTATCTCAGGAAAGTTCTTAAAACTTAAATAGAACTTTTTAGTTTCTACAGACTTTTAAAAATATTTTAGACAGTGTGTTTCGCTACATTGCCCAGGCTGATCTTAGACTCCTGGGCTCAAGCAATCCTCCCATCTCAGCCTCTGGAGTAGCTGGGATTTCAGAGGCAAGCCACTGCACTAGTTTGGTTTCTACAAACTCTTTAGACTGGTTTTCAAGGCCCTTGGAATGTATTTCAACTGATTGGTTCAACCTCCTTACTCGTCTTTTAGAACCTTATGCTCTAACTAAATTGTATCTTTATCTGACCAAATCTTACCTCAATGATTTTTGAAAATTACTTTCGCTAAGATGCCTTTTTTGAGTCTTCCAAAATCATGTGATCTCTCACTACTTTGTCTACAGCACTTTTAGTTCTATTGGGATATATCATATCCTACGATTTGTTACAGTCATTGTATATTTTTCTTATACAAAACAACAGATAATGCATATTAGACTGTATATTAATATATATTGTATATTAAATGTATATTGATATTATATTAGATATGTATACTTACCTATTGGGTAGCACTGTCTTTAACAATCATTGTAGGTTACAACCAGGCACTCCCTAAGAACTTGGAATTAAGAGAACAAATGTCTCCTGAGAACTGAGGGGCAAGATGAATGTATGTATAGTGGAAATGGGTGAGGTGGGCAGTCATTGGAAGGGGAGAGGCTCCCAGTGCTCCCTTGTACAAGCTGCTCCCTCTGTCTGCAACCTCCAACCTCCTTAACCCCTTCAGGTCTCATGTCAGGGGTTGCATCTTGAGGCAAGCCTTCTTTGATCTCTCTGCTAGGTCAAATCCCCCATTATGGCATCTAGACCTCTCCTTAGCACTTATCACATTATATTTAACATTGATATGTGCAATTAACTACTGTCTGCTTCCTTTACCAGACCATATGCTCCATGATTGAAGGAACTGGTACTGTTTTTATTTATCATTGTCATCTCAGTACCTAGCACAGTGCCTGGAATATAGTAGGTCCTAGTATTTCTGGAATGAACGAATTAAAAAAGAAAATGTTTATCTAGAGGAGGAAGGGTTGGTAAGCCTTCGAAGCAAAAAATTTAAAAAAGCAGAAGTAAGCAAAGCACTCTTAAAGAGAAAAATAAGTTAAATTGAACTCTACTGAATTCTACAATTATATTTCCCATTTATACTACTTACACACACATGCACACACATTTATTTAGCCCTTTCCTATCTGTAATTATTACACTACTGGCCCTTGTCAAATCATTCCATTCCCGCACAGCAATGGTGCGCAGGGCCTCCTTTTGCTTTTACTCATCTTTGTTTCCCCAGGAGTTTCTAATTTCCCTTAAATGATGTGTATCAGGATGGTTGCTCCGGATTTCCCACGACCCTCAACTCTTCTAAGAAAAAGTGGCTTTGAATTCCCCATACAAAAATTATGTATTTTCCCCCGAAGAGTTAGGTTTGTACGTGTAGAGCGCCCCCAAAGAGATAAATCTTGGCTTCAGCGAGTCACATTCCTGCCAATGAAAGGCTTGCGATTTCCATTTTCAGTCAGTCTGTGTCACAGCCCGGGACAGAAGCCACTGAGGGGAGAGGTGGACCTCCTCAATCTTCTGCTTCCTCAGTAAGAGTTTTCCTCTGGACAGTACTTAGGCAGTCTCAGGCTCCCCGCCAGAGAGCGCCCCCCAGGTCCTCCGAACGACCTCGCGCACCCGTGAGACGCCCGCTCCCGCCCTAGGCTTTCTGTGGAGGAAAAAGCGCGCGCGGACGAGCAGGTTAGGCGATAGAGGTCACGTGGGCCAGCTGTGGCCAATGGGGAGGGCGCATGGTGGCGCGGCCGGGGGCCGCGCGCGCGTAGCTCGCCTCGGGCTACTGGCGGGAGCTGGAGTTAGGAAGGCGCGGTACCCGAATTATGCGCACCAGCGTTATTCTATTCGTCCTTGGTTACTCTGACGTTCTCGACGCCGTAATAACAAGTTCGCGCCCTCTCATTCCGCACATCCCTCATTTCTTCAGTGGTATCATAAAGATGAAGGGGAGAAACGCGCTGCTGCCTGAACAGAAAGGCAACTTAGGTCTCCTGGGCCAGAAGTGGAAGGACATGGGAGGCACCTCTTTATTGGGAGATCCCTGGTTTCTAATTGTTTGGGAGGCATTGAAAGCACATTGGTGGCTCACCAGACTACCAGTCATATGTCAAAATAAGATTTGACATATAACTCGCGCATGTTAAAACGAGAGTTCTAGGTATGAAAACAAGCATGTACTTTAGCTAGTGGGTTGTTACTCTATAAATCAAGGGCAGCAGCGTTAGTAACTCTTCACCTGCCTCTTCTTTTGAAGTGAAACTGTAATTAGAAAAGCATTTGAGGCAAAAGTAGCAACGCCCACAGAACACCTCGGAAGACAGCGATCAGCTTCACAAGGAATCTGAGGATCAGGAGGTGGAGTGTGAAAACATACTGGAAAGGGTTTACAATAAAATATAAAATCTTAGAATAGTGGCGACGATTTGCACAACTTTGTGAGTATACTAAAACCCTCTGTACTGTGCACTTTAAAAGGGTGAACTTTATGTTAAGTGAATTACGTCTCAAAAATAAATACAAGTTCCTAGAACGTGTTCATAGGTGACACAATCTCCGACTTTGGGGAATAATTGTTGACAACGGAATTAACAAATGAAGATGCAGGCGGGGCGCGGTGGCTCACGCCTGTAATCCCAGCACTTCAGGAGGCCGAGGCGGGCAGATCACGAGGTCAGGAGATCGAGACCATCCTGGCTAACACGGTGAAACCCTGTCTCTACTAAAAATACAAAAATTAGCTGGACCTAATGGCGGGCGCCTGTAGTGCCAGCTACTCGGGAGGCTGAGGCAGGAGAATGGCGTGAACCCGGGTGGCGGAGCTTGCAGTGAGCTGAGATCGCCCCACTGCACTCCAGCCTGGGCGACAGAGCGAGACTCCGTCTCAAAAAAAAAAAAAAGAAGAAGAAGAAGAAGATTCAAAATTTCAGTCAATTCAGTGCTTTCTAAAAAATGGATACCAGGCCGGGCACGGTGGCTCACGCCTGTAATCCCAGCACTTTGGGAGGCTGAGGCCGGCGGATCACTTGAGGTCAGGAGTCCAGCCTGGCCAACATGGTGGAAACCCCCTGGCTCTACTAAAAATATAAAAATTAGCCTGGCGTAGTGTCGGACGCCTGTAATCCCAGCTACTTGGGAGGCTGAGGCAGAAGAATCACTTGAATCCGGGAGGCGGAGGTTGCAGTGAACCGAGACTGTACCACTGCACTCCAACCTGGGCGACAAAGTGAGATTCTGTCTCAAAAAAACAAAACAAAACAAAAACAAAAACAAAAAAAGTATTTGGTGTGGTGGCAAGCAACTATCAGGATGCTTGAAATTTCCACTGTCTCAGGAGGCATGTAATTATTTTAAAATTAGATATTAGGTTGAAATTAATGTTCATAATCCCTCTCGGGTATCTAGCATATTTTTTATCTAAAATTCTAAAACCTCATAAATTTACCTAACACTGCCCTTTAATGCTCTTCAAAACATAAAACTTTACTTTTCCAGCATTCTGGGACATTTAGGAATCACATTTTTGCAACGTAAAATTTCAAATTTATCTTTCCTTCATGTTCTGTCTTCTAGTGGCAAAATCAAGAAGAAATCTAATCTGAATGTTCCCTACCTTAACAATACAGACACTATCAGGTCCAATTTAAAGACTAATTTTTATTAAAAGATAAATTTGATCTATTTTTAGCCCATTTGGAATTACCTTAATTGGTCATCACAGCAATGATTCAGGGCTAATAGAAACTAAAGAGATTTAGTACCATGAAGCAAAGTCACTTTTAGATTTTTGCCACCTAAGAACCGGGATGAATAGATTTTCTTATAGTTCATATTTAAATAATATATTTAATGTGATTCAGGCGCAGTGACTCACGCCTGTAATTCTAGCACTTTGGGAGGCCTATGAGGGGGGATCAATTGAGGTCAGGGGTTCAAGACCAGCCTGACCAACATGGTGAAACCCCGTCTCTACTAAAAATATGAAAAAATTAGCCAGGCATGGTGGCGGGCGCCTGCAATCCCAGCTACTCGGGAGGCTGAGGCAGGAGAATCACTTAAACCCAGGAGCTAGAGGTTGCAGAGAACCGAGATCGCACCACTGCACTCCAGCCTGGGCGACAGAGTGAGACTCCATCTCAAAAAAATAATAATAATAAAATAAATAAATAAATAAATATATAAAATGTCCAATTTTATGGTCTTAATATCAAGAAAAACACATGCTAAGTAAACTATTTATCTTAGTTTAATCCAAATAAGATCTTACCTGGGTTCCTTGACATTGCTGGAACTGGCTGGGAGCTGACAAGTTGGGTCACGTATGCCTTCTGAAAACTGTATTTTACCCACAGTGATTTGCAACAATTTGTTACTTTGGGAGATGGATTGAGAACTTCTTTAGTTTCATAAACAATGCCATCATGTTTTTTCTTCTTGTTTTTTCCCTGTTGAAAAACATATTTTCAGAGGCTTTCCCCCATTTCTCAGTTAAATATTTGGTATTTTGGATAAATATTAATGTTTTAACAATATCAGCAGCATTTATTCCACATATAAGAGAGTTATGGATTAGAGTAGAAGGTGGATTGGAGTAGAAGGTGGACCAGAGTGAGGCCTTTTTCAATTTAGTTAAACATCTTTCTAGGCTGCTGCATCCTTATCACCTATTACACCTGCCTGCATCCTTATCTCCCATTAGTCTTTCTTCTCTCTCTCTTTTTTTTTCTTAGACGGAGTTTCGCTCTTGTTGCCCAGGCTGGAGTGCCATGGCGCCATCTCGGCTCACTGCTACCTCTGCCTCCTGGGTTCAAGCAATTCTCCTGCCTCAGTCTCCTGAGTAGCTGGGATTACAGGCATGTGCCACCATGCCTGGCTAATTTTGTATTTTTAGTAGAGACAGGGTTTCACCATGTTGGCCAGGCTGGTCTCAAACTCCTGACCTCAGGTGATCCGCCCACCTCAGCCTCCCAAAGTGTTGGGATTACAGGCGTGAGCCACGGCGCCTGGCCTCTTTTCAAGAGCCACATTCCATCAGGGGAAGTGTGTAAATTGGTACACTGAGAAAAAGAGAGAAAAATTGGTATAGCCAAAATAAAGTAGATCAAAACCTAGAGAGGTGGAGAGGGGTGGAGATGGACTACAACACACTCTTTGTCCTATTTCCTCGTGGGTGTGTGTGTTTCCTCCCCAAAATAATTCTCATAGTCCTCTTTGATCCTTCATACACACACATTCTGTCTCTGCAGACACTTATATGAAGATGACTCTTCTGCCCCCTTTCCCTTTTCCCCTCCAATATTGTAGAATAAATCCAAATGAGATGAAGAATTGCATTAAGACTTTTTTTTTTTTTTTTTTAAAGACGGAGTCTTGCTCTGTTGCCCAGGCTGGAGTGCACATCTCGGCTGGAGTGCACATCTCAGCTGGAGTGCACATCTCAGCTCACTGCAACCTCTCCCTCTCAGGTTCAAGCGATTCTCCTGCCTCATCCACCCGAGTAGCTGGGATTACAGGTGTGTGCCACCACGCCCAGCTAATTTTTATATTTGTAGTAGAGACGGGGTTTCACCATGTTGGCCAGGCTGGTCTTGAACTCCTGACCTCGTGATCTGCCCGCCTCGGCCTCCCAAAGTGCTGGGATTACAGGCGTGAGTCACCATACCCGGCCGCATTATGACTTTTGTTGTCTTCCTGGGCATTTAATTCTTTTGACTTGAAGGGTGGCCACAGGGTTCAAAACTTTCTATTCTACCTCCTAAATCTACCTGCTATTCTAACTTCTAAATCTAAGTTACTGCAAAGGGAAAGAATGGATAAGACCACAATGAGCTGCTAAGATAATAGAGGCGGACTTCAGGAGCCTTACATCAGTGCTGTCTAATACAAATAAGTGAACCACATATATGGTTTTAAGTTTTCTAGTAGCTACATTTAATAAGTAAAAAGAAGTGAGTGAAATTAATTTTAATGATATATTTTATTTACTCTATCCCCAAATAAATCCAAATATTGTCATTTCAACATGTAATCAATATAAAAAATTATTAATGAATTATTTTACATTCTTATTAATTTAAGTCTTCAAAATCTGGTATGCATTTTGCACTTACAGCACATCTCAATTCAGACTAGCCACATTTTGGGTACTCAGTAGCCACATGCAGTCAGTGGCTACTGTACTGTACTTTACTGGACAGCCAGCCATACAAACCAAGGGGAGAAAGACTGTCAAATAGAATTGTGACTCATCGTTTTTCAAATGTACCACATTTTCCAGTGTAGAATGCTACCTCAATATATTGCTTAAGTTTGTAATTCAGGCCAGACTGGGGGAAAGGGAGCTGAGAAATGAGTTGTTGTGGGTTTCTGAGCATTTTTAGTGCCTTGGGCAGCCTGGCATTTTAACTGGACTCATTAGGCAAACTTCTGACCCTAATTTGATTTGTCAAGTAAGACATGCTGTTCAGCTCATGTGTCAGAGCCAGATCAGACCTGGATGAACTGATAAAAGTATTAAAATTCCTGGCTGGGTGCGGTGGCTCATGCCTGTAATTCAGCACTTTGGGAGGCCGAGGCGGGCGGATCATGAGGTCAGAAGATCAAGATCATCCTGGCTAACACGGTGAAACCCCGTCTCTACTAAAAATTCAAAAAATTAGCCAGTGTGATGGCACACGCCTGTAGTCCCAGATACTCAGGAGGCTGAGGCAGGAGAATGGTTTGAACCCTAGAGGCAGAGGTTGCAGTGAGCCGAGATCGTGCCACTGCACTCCAGCCTGGGTGACAGAGCGAGACTCAAAAAAAAAAAAAAAAACTGTTCCTAAATGAGCAAAGTTGATAATCAAGATGCAGCTACGAGGCGAGGTTCTTACCTGAAAGAGCTGGCTGACAGCTTTACCCATCAGCCTATTGTGAAACTGTCATTTTGTACTAGTCATTCATGTAACATTGCTAGACAACTGAGAATAAAATATCTAACCACAGCCTTTTAAACTAAACTATCAAGAATGTTGGATTTTATTTTTCTCAAGCAGGTTTTTATTATAATTTCCCTCAAACAATACTGCAGTATGTTAATAGGTATTTATTGAAAATAATTAATGCTAATTATATTTTTCATCTAAAACTTTTTTTTTTTTTTGAAACGGAGTCTCTCGCTCTGTCACCCAGGCTATAGTGCAGTGGTGCCACCAAGCCCAGCTAATTTCTGTATTTTTAGTAGAGATGGAGTTTCACCAAGTTGGCCAGGTGGGTCTCAAACTCCTGACCTCAGGTGATCCATCCGCCTCGGCCTTCCAAAGTGTTGGGATTACACGCATGAGCCACCGTGCACAGCCTAAAACTTATTTTAAAATATATGTCAGGACCAGAAGTGGTGTGGCTTATGCGTGGAATCCCAATACTTTGGGAGGCCAAAGTGGGCTGATTGCTTGAGCTCAGGAGTTTGAGAATAGCCTGGGCAACATGGTGAAATCTGATCTCTACAAAAAAATACAAAAATTAGCGTGGTGGCGCACACCTGTAATCCCAGCTACTCGGGAAGCTGAGGTAGAATCACTTGAGTCTGGAAAATTGAGGCTGCAATGAGTCGTGTTTACACCACTGCATTCCAGCCTGGGGTATAAAGTGAGACCTTGTCCCAAAAAAAAAAAAAAAAAAAAAGAAAAAATATATACATATATATGTACATAAATGTCAGAAAAACACTATGCTGTTTTATGTAACTGTTAGTATAACTGGATAATTACCAGGCCGGGCGCAGTGGCTCACCCTTGTAAACCCAGCACTTTGGGAGGCAGGGGCGGGTGGATCAATTGAGGTCAGGAGTTCCAGAACAGCCTGGCCAACATGGTGAAACCCTGTCTCTACTAAAAATACAAAAAGTAGCTGGGCATGGTGGCGCATGCCTGTAATCTCAGCTACTCAGGAGGCTGAGGCAGAAGAATAGCTTGAGCCTGGGAGGCAGAGGTTGCAGTGAGCCAAGATGGCACCACTGCACTCCAATCTGGGCAAGAGTGTGATCTTTTCTCAAAAAAAAAAAAAAAAAAATATTGCATAAATACCCTTAAGAAATGTTGGCCCTACCTGAAAATATTATATATAACCGGGAAATCTCAGAATTCATGAAAGCATGAGAATGTATCTGTACATGCTTCAGCAACCATTTAGTTGATGTATGTTGTCAATTTAATAATTACTGGTTTATGTTAGGTATCTTGTCTTATTATTTTCTTTTCCTTTACTTTTTTTTTTTTTTTTTTTGAGATGGAGTTTCACTCCTTTTGCCCAGGCTGGAGTGCAATGGTGCAATCTCGGCTCACTGCAACCTCCACCTCCCAGGTTCAAGCGATTCTCCTGCCTCAGCCTCCTGTGTAGCTGGGATTACAGGTGCATGCCACCATGCCTGGCTAATTTTTTATTTTTTGTAGAGATAGGGTTTCACCATGTTGGCCAGGTTGGTCTCGAACTCCTGACCTCAAGTGAGCCACCTGCCTCGGTCTCCCAAAGTGCTGGGATTACAGGCGTGAGCCACCATGCCGGGCCAAGTCTTATTATTTTGATATATATTTATGAAAGCTTTTACTTAATAAAATAATTTATTTTATCTTCTTTGTGGGTTGTTCTGATATAAAGCTTAAAATACATTAGAAGTAAAGCTTTTGGCCAGGCATGGTGGCTCATACCTGTAATCCCAGCACTTTGGGAGGCCCAGATAGGTGCTTGAGATCAGGAGCTCGAGACCAGCCTGGCCAACATGGCAAAACCTTGTCTCTACTAAAAATACAAAAATTAGCCAGGCATAGTGGCACATGACTGTGGTCCCAGCTACTTGGGAGGCTGAGGCAGGAAAATCGCTTGAACCCAGGAAGCAGAGGTTGCAGTGGGGTGAGATTGCACCAATGCACGCTAGCCTGGGTGACAGAGCGACACTCCATCTCCAAAAAAAAAAGTAAATCTCCTATCATTTCTTTTGTTAATTATTAATTCATCTATGGGTTCACATTTTGCTGTCTATGTGTTGTAGGCTAAATAACAGCCTCACAAAATATCCACATCCTAATTCCCAGAACCTGTGAATATGTTACCCTACCTGGCAGAATGGACTCTGTAGATGTAATTATATTAAAGCTCTTGAGATGAAGAGATTATCCTGGATTAGCTGGGCCCAACCTAATCACATAATCCTTAGAGAGGGAGGCAAGAGGGCCAGATTCACAGAAAGAAATGTGACAATGGAAGCAGAGGTCTGAGTGACATGAGAAGAATCTATAATCCAAGGAATGCAGGCAGCCTCTAGAAGCTGAAGAAGATGAGATGGATTCTCTCCTAGAGCCTCCAGATGGAATGCAACCCTGCCAACTCATTTTAGACTTCTGACCTCTAGAACTGTAAGATAAATTTGTATTGTTTTAAGCCACTAAGTTTGTGGTCATTTGTTACAGCAGCAGTAGAAAATTTATATACTATGTTAATCTCAGTGCATAATATTGTTAGTAAATTGTCATTTTATTTTATTTTTTATTTTTTGAGACAAAATCTTGCTCTGTCACCCAGGCTGGAGTGCAATGGCGCAATCTTGGCTCACTGCAACCTCCACCTCCCGGGCCCAAGCAATTCTCCTGCCTCAGCCTCCTGTGTAGCTGGGATTACAGGAGCCCACTACCACAGCCTCCCAAAGTGCTGGGATTACACGCGTGAGCCACCGTGCCTGGCCGTAAATTGTCATTTTAGAAGTGTTCATTGTAAGATAAATTTGAAAATGTAATTATGGAAACACTATACTATAAAATGGGCTCTTGTCCATAGCAATAAACAGATGATCATAATAACTAGGAATGCTGAACTCTAAATAATTACTTATTAGTGATGGCAACTGTAAATTAAGCTACAAATCTTTACAGCAATCAACATACGTTGGTTGACAATGAAAAATATATATTGATCTCCTACTGAATACCAGGCACTGCTCTGGACCCTGGGGATATAGCAGTGAACAAGACACACATGTTTCCTTTTCTTGCGGAGCTACAGTCTAGCAGAAGAAAGAGGCTATATTAGAGTCATGCTGGGTGTTACAAGAGTACATCGGCCCAGCACAGTGGCTCATGCCTGTAATCCCAACACTTTGGGAAGCTGAGGTGGGCTGATTGCTTGAGATCAGGAGTTCAGGAACAGCCAGGGCAACATGATGAAACCGTGTCTCTACAAAAAATAGAAAAATTAGCTGGGTGTAGTGGCATGTGCCTGTGGTCCCAGCTACTCAGGAGGCTGAGGTGGAAGGATCACTTGAATTTGGGAGGCAGAGGTTGTAGTGAGCCATGATTGGGCTACTGCACTCCAGCCTGGGCAATAGAGTGAGACCCTGCCTAAAAAAATAAAATTAAAAAAATATATATATACACACATATACACACACATATGCACCAGGCGTGGTGGCTCATGCCTATAATCCTAGCACTTTGGGAGGCTGAGGTGAGGGTATCACTTGAGGTCAGGAGTTTGAGACCAGCCTGGTTAACATGGGAAAACCCCGTCTCTACTAAAAATACAAAATTTCCAGGCATGGTGGTGGGCACCTGTAATCCCAGATACTCAGGGAGCTGAGGCGGGAGAATCACTTGAACCTGGGAGACAGAGGTTGCAGTGAGCTGAGATAGTGCCACTGCACTCCAGCCTGGGCCACAGAGCAAGACTCGTCTCAACAAATTAAAATATAAAAAATATATGTATACACACACAGATAGATAGATAGATATAATATATCATGAGGGGTGGACCTAACCTAGTCTAGGTGATCAGGAAGGACTCATCTAGGAATGATGTTTAAGTTAGGACCTAAAATTTGACTTGGAATTAGCCTGGAGGGAGGATGAGCAAGGGAAAAAGAATGTCCGGGAGAGCTGAACACCAAATGCAAAAGCCCAAAGGTAGTAAATAATTCAAGGCATGTAAAGAACTAAAAATAAAAACAGAACTTTCAATTCAAAATAGCTGAGATATTCCCCGCACAACTCTCTCAAAAATAACAAGTGGGGGGAAACACCTAGAAACACTCATTTCATTTTTCTTGAACTGAGACTCACCTCAAACCACAATGCCTGAAAATAGAAAATGGATGGAGGCTATTAAAGGACTTAGCAGATCCAAGGAAGGTCAAGCCTAAGTGCTTAGAGAAGGAGAAACCAAGGAGAAGCAAGGCACGTCTCCCTGAGGAGCCCTGGAAAGACTCAGGTATCAGAAGCAGTGAAGTGGGAGAAATGTAGTGCTTCGAAAAGGAGACTCATTTGAAAATCTGTTTAAGAAGTAGGCAGGTCTCCCAGAGCCCCACCCCATCTAATGTAATCAAGCTATACTTTTACCTCCATAGGAAACGGGAAATGCCATCTCTGGAGAAAGTAAACTAAAGGAGTTACAGATAGCGGTACACTTGGCATAGATCAGAGTGGGAGTCAGACATATTACTGAAAAGAAAACACCCAGGCCTCTTCTGCATAGATATAGAACTTCATAGCCAGGTTCTACTCTCTAGCAAGAAAAAAAAAAAAAAAAGTACTTCTTAGGGGAAAAAAATCTGACATTTTGGGGGCTCCCATAGAAAAAGCCTCCAGTGAATTCTTTCAATTGATAAGACGCAAACATATACTTAGAATTTCCAATTAGCTTTTAGGACTTTATTCTTAAAATATAAATGTACAAAAATCATCAGCTACTAGAGGAAAATCTGCAGTATAAAAAAAAATTCTAAACCTCAAGCATGGAAGAATCAGGGGGGAAAAAATCACAGAAAACTGAGACAATGCAAGGAGCATAAAAATACTTCAAATAAATTATATCATCAGAGAAATATTATATCCATGAAACAAGAACAGGATGCTAAAAGAAGAAACACTCTAAGAATAAACAAGAGCAGCTGGAAATTACAAATACTATAATTAGAAATCTGTAAAAATATATACATTGTGAAAGATAAAGACAAAAAAAATGCTCCAAAAGAGAATGACCTTGGAAATTGTTACAAGTCAGGAAAAGTCATGAGAAGATTCTACAAGAAAACTGCTCTGATGTCCTTAAGAAATCATTGTCATGGGGGAACAAAATGGTAGGCAGATGGGGAAGGGTACTGCTCTACATGAAAAGGCTAGGCCGGGCGTGGTGGCTCGCGCCTGTAATCCCAGCACTTCGGGAGGCCGAGGTGGGTGGATCAAGAAGTCAGCAGATCGAGACCATCCTGGGTAACACGGTGAAACCCGTCTCTACTAAAAAATAAAAAAAAAAATTAGCTGGGCATGGTGGTAGGCACTTGTAGTTCCAGCTTCTCGGGAGGCTGAGGCAAGAGATGGTGTGAACCTGGGAGGCGGAGATTGCAGTGAGCCAACATCGCGCCACTGCACTCCAGCCTGGGCGACAGGGCAAGACTCCATCTCAGAAAAGAAAAAAAAAAAAAAAAGGAAAAAGAAAAGAGGCTAAAGAGATAAGAAAACCAAATGCAATTTTGGAGTGAGATGTCATATTGTCTGCCACTTACTTTCAAATAGTTCAGCAAAATAGACAAATATAAAAATAAAGAAAATATGAGAACATGTTAGCAATTGTTTAATCTATTATAAGTAGTGGATATACTAGTGTTGGTTGTATTAGTCTTAAATTTCCTTTATATTTGAATTTTTTCATAATAAACAGCCATAGAAATAAAGCAAATATTGGGAGCGCACTGCAGTGAGCTATGATCATGCCAGTGCACTCCAGCCTGGTTGACAGAGTAAGACCCTGTCTCTAAAAGAAAAAGAAAAGAAAAGAAACAAAGAAATGCAAGAAAACATCCCAGAACAAAAGGACATACGTCTCCAGGACGAAAAGGCCCAGCACGACGAATGGAAAAGACCTAAACCAGTATATACACACACATCTTGGAATGTACACACACATCAAAATGTTGATGATTATTGCATCTAAGTAGTGGGTATACTTGTTGAAATACTATACCCTCAACTTTTTTTTTTTTTTTTTTTTTTTTTTGAGACGGAGTCTCGCTCTGTCACCCAGGCTGGAGTACAGTGGCCGGATCTCAGCTCACTGCAAGCTCCGCCTCCCAGGTTCACGCCATTCTCCTGCCTCAGCCTCCCGAGTAGTTGGGACTACAGGCGCCCGGCTAGTTTTTTGTATTTTTTAGTAGAGACGGGGTTTCACCGTGTTAGCCAGGATGGTCTCGATCTCCTGACCTCGTGATCTGCCCGTCTCGGCCTCCCAAAGTGCTGGGATTACAGGCGTGAGCCACCGCGCCCGGCCCACCCTCAACTTTTTATCTTTGAAATTTTTCATAACAAAAAAGTCATGAGAGATCTAAAATTTAATAAAATTTTATGTTAATGTCTCTAAGAATTGTGGCCTATTTTGAAAAGCAATAAATAAATTAGTTGAATCCAACCAAATGAGGTAGCCATTATAGGTTCCAATCGGATTGGAACATTAATGACGTAACTGAAATTCTCCTTAGTTTTGGTGAAATAGTTGGGTGTATAAAGGCCAAATAAAATCAAATCTATACTTGTAATTTCCAAGAGAAGTTGGTTTATAAGAGAACCAATAATCATGCATATTTATAACATTATTAGGTCTATAATAGATGCTTAAGTACTTGAGAAGGTTTGTCAGACAATTCAGGTATATAAAGAAGAAATAACATATTTGAAATGCCTGTGGTTTGAAACGATTTGTCTTTAGTTAAGCGGCAAAAGTCCCTTTTCAATTGATTGCTAAAATTTGCTAGCCTTTTAACTAAAACAATAAAATATATCAGCTGAAATGTTATAATTTTCTCTTTATGCTTCTTTTAACAGCTTAGGGAGATTAACTTTTCTGAAAGGTACTTTTATGTGGTTGAAAATCACCCTTGAAGGTAATAAAAAACTCAATTGTCACAGAAGACAAACATGGACAATAAAAAAAGATAAGATTAGAGTATCTAGAAGTTACAATATTTGAATAATAAGAATTCCAGAAAAGAAAAAAGAAAAACTAGCAAAAGCCGTAGAGAAGAAATTATCAAAGAAACAAAGGTGTGATGGCTCATGTCTTTAATCCCAGCATTTGGGAGGCTGAGGAGGGAAGATTGTTTCAGCCCAGAAGTTGGAGAACCACATCTCTACAAAAAATTAAAAAGATTAACCAGACCAGGCACAATGGCTTACGCCTGTAATCCCAGCACTTCGATAGGTCAAGGCAGGAGGATCATTTGAGCTCAGAAGTTCAAGACCAGCCTGGGCAAGATAGGTAGACCCCATCTCTACAATTTTTTTTTTTTTTTTTTTTTAATTAGCTGGACATGGTGCTCTGCTCCTGTAGTCCAGCTATTCAGGAGGCTGAGGCAGGAGGATACTTGAGCCCAGTTCCAGGCCGCAGTGAGCTATGATCACACCACTGCACTCTAGCCTAGGTGACAGAGTAAGACCCTGTCCCAAAGGAAGGGAAGGGAGGGGAGGGGGAGTAGGGGAAGGGAGGGGGGAGCGGAGTGGGGAGGGGAGGGAAGGGAAGGGAAGGGAAGGGAAGGGAAGAGAAGGGAAGAAAAAATGCAAGAAAACATCGCAGAACAAAAGGACATATGTCTCCAGGATGAAAAGGCCCAGTACAACAAATGGAAAAGACCGAAACCAATATACACACACACATCTTGGAATTCATCAGTGATAAATCCTAAAATCTTCCAGATTGAAAAAAATAAATTAAGAACAAACTCGACGGCACTATTGGAAGTTAGAAGACAGCAGAGCCTTCAAAATCCTGAGAGAAAATGTTTTCCAATCTAGAGTGTACACCTACTCACACTAACAAACAAGTAAGACTAGAATAAACCCCCTTTTCCTGCAACATCTCAAAAAATTAACCTCCCTTGCATCAGGAAGCTAGTGGAGAAGGGAAGGGCTCTACAAAAAGAAAGGAGTAAGTCAACAGAGATGAAAGCAGGGATCCTGGAAAACAAGACTGTGCCATAAACTTTTTAAAAAACAAACTGTTTAACAATGATTGGTTTTTAAATGATGTGCCTGGATTCATTTAATAAAAATTAATTTTAAAAAAGAATGTAAGCCAAAAAAAAACACAAAAAGCTCAGCATGATTGGAGAGTACTAAGTGGCACAAATAAGAAAAGATACATAGGCAGGGCCAAATCATGCAGGGTTTTAGATTTTGTCCTTAAAAAATGTGAGAAACTCTTTAAGGAATTTAAACAGGGGGATGACCTGATGGGATTTCTGTTTTAAAAGATGTCTTTGGCTACTGGATGGAGGTGGTTTGGAAGTAGGCAAGAGACCATTGTAGTAATTCAATCATCCACTAGGGTAGAAGCACTGGAGATGGAAAGGAGATAAATTTTAGATTTAGGAACTAGAATTGATTGACTAGAAAATGGGATGATAAGTAGAAAATAATCATGGATAATGCCAGGGTTCTGATGATCCCTTAAGTAAGTGGGTCATAGTGGCAGTTACTAAACCAGAGAGCACCTGCACGAATTAACATTTTGCCTTATTTGGTACTAGGTTTTATCTGGGGGAGGGATGCAATGGCAGGAAATGACGAGTTCAATTTTGGATATACTTAGTCTTTGAGGTATGTGAAAGTCATTCAAGTAAAGATGTTAAGTGGGCATTTGCCAATATGAATTTGGAGCTCAGAAGAGAGGTCAGGACTGGAGAAACAAATGCGAGTCGTTATCGTAAGGAATATGAAAAATGCCATGTAAGTAAAAGGAACACTCTTGTGTTCCTTAGGAAATATTTATTAAACTCTTACTATGTGTCAGGCATCAAACTAGATGCAAGGTTACAATAGTGAACAAAAATTTCACAATATGGGATATTTGATAAGTAGACTTCAACTAGGGTGTACTAGTCTCTAGGGGGCATTGTTCAAAATGTTGGGGTGCAATTGTACAGTTACATTAATGTGAAGTTATATTCAAATATAGAGACCAGGTGCGGTGGCTCACGCCTGTAATCCCAGCACTTTGGGAGGCTGAAGTGGGTGGATCACTTGAGGTTAGGAGTTCAAGACTAGCCTGGTCAAAATGGTGAAACCCCCATCTCTACTAAAAATACAAAAATTAGCCAGGCGTGGTGGCACAGGCCTATAATCCCAGCTACTTGGGAGGCTGAGGCAGGAGAATCGCTTGAACCTAGGAGGTGGAGGTTGCAGTGACCTGAGATTACACCACTGCACTTCAGCCTGGGCGACAGAGCGAGACTCCATCTCAAAACAAACAAACAAAATTTTAAAAAACCCAAATTTAATAGGTAGAGTCAGGTATGTTAGACCTCCTCCATTGCCTGTAAAGGTCCTGCCCTCCACAAAAAAACTGTCCTACGTTCTGTATTTTGACTGTCCCTCTGGATACTCTCATAGGCAAAAAATCCAGTCATAATGATCTGAATCTAGAACTTGTCTGTTTCACATATAAATAAAAAATATTTTTTGTGTGGGTTTTATATATACCAGATTTCCAGGAATGCATCTATGGTATAAATCAAGGGAAACTTATACTTTTGTTATTGTTGTTTAATGATTTTCTGAATTTTACTAAGATTTGTTCATTGTATCAGAAAATCAGATCATTTACCGCAAGACCACACATGGTACTTGAGTTACTAATTTTAATAGTATATGTATGTATATGTATATTCTCTCTATACATACCTGATTACTGGCCCCATTTCTTTACCCCTCCCTGTGTCCACACCTTTGCAGTGGCTTCATGAGACAGAGACAGAAGAGACAATGCACTATTTCAAGCCTAGGTCTAAAGAGGCCTGGTTACTTTCTGCTTGCTCTTTTGCACCTCTGCTATCTTAATGAGAAGAGTTTTCTCTCGGTGGTGCTGCCCCTTCAAACTGAGCCCCAGGCTAGAATGAGAGATTCTTTATTTCAGCTCTTGTTTTCCATATTTTCTAAATGAGCATAAATTATTTCTATTATCAGAAAGAAAAGAAAACCCAAGTTACTAAGAAATGAAATTCTATTTGGGGTTAGACCATGAGTAATGCATTTTTTTTTTTTTCTCCCAGGACATGCATTTATCAGGGTACTCTGCAGTCAGTGGTTGGATAATAAATATTTGTTGAATGAAAAAAATGAACTCCTTTAACCTATCTCTCCTGGCTTCCACTGTGGTTCCCCTTTGTTCTAGTCTTTCTCTCCCTTCTAAGACCAGCTTTTTCCTATTCTGGACCACTCTGTTTCTCTCGTCCATTCTGATTCCTCCTTCTCCTTCTCTAACTCTCTGCAACTTTATTTTTTTATTTTTTTGAGACGGAGTCTCGCTGTCTCACCCAGGCTGGAGTGCAGTGACGCGATCTCGGCTCACTGCAAGCTCCGCCTCCCGGATTCACGGCATTCTCCTGCCTCAGCCTCCCGAGTAGCTGGGACTACAGGCGCCCGCCATCACGCCCGGCTAATTTTGTTTTGTATTTTTTAGTAGAGACGGGGTTTCACAGTGTTAGCCAGGATGGCCTTAATCTCCCGACCTCGTGATCCGCCCGCCCGCCTCGGCCTCCCAAAGTGCTGGGGTTTTTTTTTTTTTTTTTTTTTTTTTTTTTTTTTTTTGTAGGGGAGGTTTCCCTCTCCCCCCGGGGGGGGGGGGGGGGGGGGGGCCCCCC